>NC_056713.1:12027531-12627531 GCF_018831695.1 Puntigrus tetrazona
TGCTTTGCTGTCCTGTGAATCAGCTGGCACTGGGCTGTTCAGAGTGATCTCTCCCCGCCTGGCTGCCTGGCTCTGGATCAAAAGCTCTGCAATATGTGTGTGTCCTTGTAGGGGCCCCGACTACACGAGAATCAACAAGCTGAACAGAGAACAGCGTCGGACATGAGGCTTTTACTGGTAAATCCACTGCTGTTCTTCTTTATTCTTGCATAGTCTGCGACATAACAGCTGCAGTGTTATCAGGAAGAATCTACTCCTAAAATACTTACGAAACAGGAACTATGCCAAACAATTATATATATAGCACTGCAAACATGCTTGAGAAAGGTGGTTATTAGATGGTAATCTTGCATTTGACGTGAAAGATTTTAAATTTGGTTGTTGTTAAGTTTGAAACATTGATAGTTGCTGTAGGTTTTGAATGACTGACTGCCTTAGGTGACCTCTAAAGAAAAAACTAAGTCGTTCAACAGTCATTAGACAGTAAAACTTACACGAGCGAACGAATCAGTGTTTATTGTCTTTTTGATTGTGCAAACAAATCTGTTTTAAAATGGCTAATCAGATATCATTTTAGTACTCTACAGGGAATCAAACAGTCAGAGGTTTGCTCGTAAACCTCTTGAGTTGAATATGTTTTTATATGAAATGGAGACTACGGTTTGTTAAATAGACACAGAGGAGGTCATGTCACCATTAGCCTCTCCACATTTAGCATGCCTACATGCAGAAAAAAACACACACACGCTGGTGGGCAGCGAAGTCAAAGGGGCAGGACGTTCTCAGCCCAACCCACCAGTGTGTATTATGATCTGATTGGTTTGCTCCAGGTGCTGGTGAGCAGCAATTGGTTAAAACCACAATTTATTTCTGCACCGCATGAGCTGGGTTGACCTTCAGAACCATAAAACGTTACATTCCTTTTACATGTTTTCTTCTTAAATATAGCAAAGATAATCAAAATATCCAGGTGTGGAGTTACTTAGTCTTCTGTTTGTGGTCTGTGAGTCCCAAAAATATACATAGTCTAATGTGCATCAATAAAAAAGTTACACGTAGGTCATAAAAATTTTAAGCTTGGGAGCACAGACTTAAGTTTGACCTCATTTTAATGAAGGTCCAGCTGCAACTTTATTTGCTGAAGTAAAAAAAGTTTAAAAAGTGAAACAAAAAAGATACAGGTTTATGAAAATGATTCATAAACAATATTTTAAATAAAAATATATTTTAATCAAACACTAAACCTGCTAGAAAATCAACCAAATTTTCCCCATTAGAGGCCAGCAAAACTCTGCTGGTGCCCACAGTGGTTGACATTAGAGTTTGTCTCTCTCAAATTTTACAAGCATACACACAATATTTTTTATGTCACACATACGAACTACAATATCCATACCAACATGCCCACACAATCGTAGCTGCTTTATTTATCCAAATGGCAGAAGCAGAAAGCAGGAATGAAGTATTTGCATTGCCAAACCTGAAAAATGGCATCATCAGGTTTTGATGTGGACATTTTTGTCCGAAAGGAACTATTTATTGTAAAAATACCCACCTGAGCCTAAATGTATGCAGTTAGCATTAACACAGGCAAAATAGACAAAAATGTCCATAAGGTTGCACAAGAGCTAACCCTGATTTGGGTCGATATAATGAAAGAAAAAAAGGTTAAAGTCTTAAAAGTTTATGAAAAAAACACAGATTCTATGCAACAGACATGTTAGCTACAAACATCACTAGCATTTTTGTTGCTACCATGTTTTAGGCTACCCTAGGTAACATATATTAGCATGGAGCTAGCATGTTTTAGCACATTTGCTGTTGTTTGTTTACAGAATGAAAGTTTAACTGACATGACTGAACATCAGTGAATGAAACTTTGGTCATTTTAGAATGTTCCCCGGCTAGCCTCACGGGCTTTCAGCACAACAGTCCGGCAAATGAAAAACAAGGTGCCTGACAAACAGAAGGTGTTCCTGGTAAGAAGAATTTCAGGCTGATGTGAATGGCAGATATACACTCTCTAAACAAAATGTATAAATCTGTTGAGATGACGTGATAAGTGTTTCAGAGGTCAAATATCATTAATCTTGTACTCTATCTTTGTCTTTAAAACTTTTTTAAACTTTTTTTTTTTTTTACAGTGTATGACTTGCTTTCCTCTGCAGAAACGGAAACTGGTTACCATATAAATATAGTTAATTAAATAAAAATATATTACATATTAACTGTTCATCACTGTGTAAAATTATATATAGAAGCTTTATAAGTTATTAATAATTTAGAATAAAACATTTATTATATGACTCATTAACCATAAAATCAATAAAGAACTATATTATTATTAATATAATTCTTTGTGTATCTAATATGAACATCTAACATATTTATATCTGCAAAGATTACTTTCTCACAACAAAAAGGACTTCTAATTTAATACAATTATAAAAATTTTATGTTGCATTGTGGACGTACATTGTAAGAATAACATGTCTTTTTATTTCTGTACACTTAAAGGAGGATAACGGTCTGCCAGTTCATATTAAAGGAGGCACCACTGATGTCCTTCTATACCGTTTGACCATGTCCATCACAATAGCAGGTACAAAACCTTTCTGGTCGGTCATAAACTTGGATTTAATTTAGGTTTATAAAATGTACATACCAGTATTAAAAGAAGTCTTCTCTCTCTTTAGGCACTGGTTTTGCCTTTTACTGGTTGCTGTTGGCCAGTATGCCCAAGAGTAAAGCATAATACATTTAAAACCGCATGATGCTGTACAAATCTATTTCATTATATATACCTTTAACAATAAAACACAAGAATACATTAAATTCTACCACTACATCTTTCATTCAGAAGTGTCTGGTTGCTACAATATACACTGCTGTTCAAAGGTGTTTGAGAAATGTTTATTATTATTCATGTACTTATGCTCAACAACATTTAAAGTGTCTTCACTGTCACGTTTGATCAATTTAATGCGTCTTGGCTGAATAAAAACTTCCAAAACTTTAGGATGGTAGTGTACGACTGACATGAATCGACAATACTATTCTGGCGCCACCCAGTGCCTACAGCATAACACAAGAAAAAATCCAAACAATACTTTGAATACTGTTCAAAATTATTTTATTTAATTCTTATTTGTCAGTTGCATTTCATACAAAGATGAAAAAAAGCCCTTTTTAGTGCTTTTGGTACAGCATGCATAAGTGCAATAAGGTGAGGTAGCCATTCTTCTCACTTGTAGGTAAAATTGCATGAAGCATAGATGCACTGAAAGTACCTCACAATTTTTACCAGGATTCGGGATAAATTGACATAGTTTTAAAATATGTATGAGAAACTTCATGCAACAAGATGCTAAAAAACTCTACTGAGATGAAAGCGTACACATGTAATAAACCTTCACACTCTGGAAATCTTCACACTTCACAGAGGGAAAAAAAAAAAAATCCACGTATGGTGACATATGACAATTCAACACACAACTCTTTCCTGCTAGCTGTAATTATATGCAAAATTGACCAACCAATTAAGTAAAATCAATTCATTATCAAAACACAGAATGCAAAAACCGACAGCGGTCGGTAAGATTTTAAAAGATTTATTTTGCAAGAAGTCTTTTTTGATCACCAAGGATGCATTTATTTAATCAAAAATAAAATGGCGATAATATGAAATAGTGTAATTTAAAAGAACTGTTTTCATTTGAATACATTTTAAAATTCCTGTGAAAGATTTGTGTTTACTTGTAACGTTATAAATGTCTTTCCTGCCACTTTTGATTAATTTAATGCACCCTGGCTTAATAAAAAATCTTACTGATCCAACACTGCTTCTGTAAACTTGTGTCAATGTGCGGTTTTTATGCAAATATTACCAGCGCATTAAATTCCTGTTAGTCAGATAGAACCTGATCCCATCATACTGTCCTGGGCATTTCAGGCATCCCTTCCATTTTCTGAGGCTGGGAGACAGAGGCGTATAAGGTGGTCGTGCAAGCTTCCCCGTGATGCTCTATTCTAGCGCAAGAAGCGGATGCTCATCTTGTGGTCAATGTTGACCTTCTCCAGAGACTAAAACAGGATGAAACACGTCAGCAGTCCAATTCCATCAACATTACAACACGCTTCTATCAGACGCAGAGTCTCAGGTGATACCTTACGAAACTCCTCAAAAGATATTGCGTCATCGCGGTCTAGATCCGCTTCCTGTATAGTCCGGTCCGCTATGCTCTCCAGCTGCTCTTCCGTCACCTGCATCCCCAGCATGGCCCGGAGAACCTGTCAACGATTAGACTCCTGTCAGTCTTGTTCAGTCTGTGAGAAAACAGCTGAAAACATGAATGAAGAAGCGAGCGACCTTTAAGAGCTCATCTCTGGAAATTTTGCCGTCCTTGTCTTGGTCATACAACTGAAACGCAACTACGGGAATGAAGAAGATTATTACAAAATCAAATAGATATCTCAAGTCCATTTATTTACTTAATCGGTGAATAGCAGTGTAGTACGCAGAGGATGCCGTTCAGTCGGTGAAATAAATGTGTTTTGTGCTCCGTGACTTCGCCCGTTCTGTTACTGAGAGGATGTGGTTTATCTATTGGGTAAAAAGCAAAAGCAAACATACATTTGAGTTTGTTGCTCCTGCTGTTGATGGGTTCGGGAGAATTGGGCTCTTTAGGTCGGTCCTTGTCAACGGGCCGGAAGTGAGCCAGGATCTTCACAAAAGTGTGGAAGTCCACCGTTTCCTTCCTGAGATTAACATGACTGTTTATGACTTCAAGACACAATGGTTGGTTGTTTATGATTTTGATTACTGAGGTATGCATTCATGCACGCTGTATCTTTCAGTAGCTGTATCACCGTGCAGCTTATATTGGTCAAAAACCACTAACTTTCGATCAGAAAGAAAGAGTGACCTAAATGTGAATCGGCTAACCACTGTTTTAGTGTTCACCAGTCATTTAAGGGTGGGGTTTTCTAAAATATATACATATACACCGCAATAGCAGGTTGGCATGGAAAAACATTAAACAGGCGCTTCAGGACTTGCTACAGAGTTATCAATTATTAAAGTTTAAAGCTCATGCCAAGCAAGTCTCATTACCCTGGGGAGAAGAAGGCACCTATTATTCTGTCTCCTATTGGGTTCATTGCCAACTCCTTTATTTCTCCAAAATCCTGGGGACTATGGGAGAATGAGACAAGATGCATGGGTCAGTATTTGTGTAATTGCAAAATACATCTATTCCATCACGAATAAGACATCAGTCTCACCAGAGATGCCCTCGTCCTTCTTTATCCAGAGCTTTAAAGCGATCATGGAGGCGAATGATGTGGGCAGGCGAGACTGGAAAAAGAGAAATCACATCAATTATGAAAATGTTTCACTAAAGCCTTGGAGAATTCTCTTCTGCAAATAGCTTCGCTGAAATTAATCAGTGATTTTTCTAATTATTCGACATGTAGGCCTACACTTTTTTGTGCATTGTAACATTGGTTTTGTGGCTGGAAAGTAAATCCTCATGAACGAAGCAACACCTGCCACTGTCAATCTATCACAGTTTTCGTTTATGCAAACAGAATTTGTACCGGATCTTTTTATCTAAGTGAGCATACGCCTGAGAGTTACGAATAACAACAACAACAACAACAACAACAACAACAAATCAAATGCACGATTTTTTTTGTTGTATATCGTTGTTTTCTCGTTCAACCGCGACAGCAATAAGCCAGCAACAAAACACTTGTGTCAAATGTCACTCACAGCCCGTCTCTTGCATCAACACCTCGACGTTTGGGATTTTTAATAGGGTGGAGTTCGTCGAACCCATTTTATATAGTTATGCACCGCCAGCAAACATTTAGCCCATATCCGGAGAACCCTGATGAAAAAATAATGAAAAATAAGAAGTCACGAAAAAACAAAAACGTTAAACGTTGACAAACGTTAGCGGAACGTTCGCATATACGACGTAGCTTTTTTTCCTCGTGTTTGAGTAATACACGCTCTGTTTACACAGATTACGACGCCCACCACATTAATGAAATCTGATTCTTTTGAGTCGAATCTTTTTAACGACTCCACAAAAATCCGTCTGAGCGGTTCAGTGATTCATTTATTACGAAGGCTGCTTCGAACGTCCTAACGTTACTTGTAATGAACCGTAATGGGCTAATTTTCAAAATGTTAAAAATAAAACGTACTGGAAATATTTGTGTCGTGCGATTGTTTTATCAGGCAAGGTGCATTTCACATCATTTACGTCGCTATTTTGGATACAACGTCATTACGTAGTCACGTACTGGATCAAATGAATAATTGAACCGGTTCTCTGAAATTGTTCAAAAGAACCGATCAGAAATGAATCGGACTTCCCATTAATACACACAATGGCACTGATATAGGCGGTGCGATTTGTGTGTGTGGTGGGGGTTGGGGTCTATGCATCCCTGCCTCTGCTGAATTATTTTGTAAATTATATAAAATTATTCGCGAAACGCACTTTGAAATTTGAGCCAAATGATTCACAAAACGTGAGCCGACTCGAGAGCTTCGAATTATTTTGGTACGCAGTGGTTTAACTGATTTTCTGTTGATAAATGTTCAGTCATATTGAAACATTTCATGACATGACACTTACTTGCCTAATAAAACGTATGTATTTATTAACAATAATTGCATTTAATCTCCGGCTAATAGTTTTATGCTAAGTATCCGTATCTTGCTGTACACCGTGTTCGTTTTTTGATGCCAGCGTGGCACAAATCACGCTTATCAGATTTATTTATTAAATTATTTTCAGAAAGAACACACAACAAAAGTTTCAGTTCGTCTCATCCGCACGTTTAATAAACATTTTTTTGTTAACAGTGCATTTGGTAGAGTTAAGCTCGGCGCCTTACACTGGATGGCGCCACAGCCTTTCGCATAAGACTCTGTACAGTTGCCTATTTGTGTAAGATATTAAAAGATTTCTGCAAGATGTTTCCCAAAATCATTTATTTTGTTCAGTCTTAGCTGCATCTTTTAAATAACTCATATTTTTCTTGATGCTATAGACTGATAGTTTTAGAGCTTGATGTCTGTTACCGTGTAACAAAATAGTAACCAAGAAAAAATAATAATAAAAAAAAAATGTGAGGACAGGAAACTCTGACACCCAAAGAAAAAAAAAACAACAACCTGGAAAGGATTCACAGGATTTGGCAAACCAAATCATCCATTGCCTTATGGTATGATATTTAATACGTTTTGTGCCAGTTATTATAACCCAAGCGCAGAAATGCATTCACATCCAGGTAGGTCAGAATGTGTTGTGTGTGTTTAAAAGATAAAAATGTAAAGATCCTGTTCATCTTGATTACTCAGGCACCGCAGCTTTTGTCTCATGTCTCATGAACTACAAATATATCTGGGAAAGAGAGAAAAAAAAGAACACCAGGAGAAGCTTTGCCCTGATGAAAGTAATAGTTTAGAAACAATCTATTTACTACAACTTTATAGCAATACCAGAATGAGAGAGAATTTTTATAATCTCTTGGCATGCTTTTCATTGCATGCTTACAGGGTTTTCATTGCTCTAATATGAGTTCTGACAGGCTAGTTGTGAGCCTTAAAAGAGCAAATTTAACATTGCTATTGGTCTGAAGTGTTCACAATGCATTTTTATTTCATCTTTGTTCTGCTGCAATGTAACTTGATTCATTTAATTTTATTACATTTGCACACTCCTTATATGTTCTATTAAAATGGCTTTATTGCCTTTTATCAGGTGAAATGCGGTTGTAGTTCTTTGTGAACTGAATATTTCCTGGTGGGCTTAATTAAGAATACTTTCCCACTGTGGAGGCCACTATTATCACCGGTTATATGTGATTAGAGACCTAATTTAATTCACTTTATGTACTGTAACTGTCTGCTGTTATAGGAAAAATTAACTGAAATATAATGCAACATTTAAAAATAAAAACGTATTTAAAATCACAGTTAGCTGTCAAGAAAAGAATTTCATTTAGCTTAACTTGATGTACAAAGATAACAGTAAATCACACAACAATTTCTCTGCATTACATATACATATTAAATGCATATAACACATATTACATCAATTATCAAAATTAAACCAACAAATAAAAAGAATAAAAATTACAAACACACACGAAAGCTGTAAATAAAAACTACTGTATATTAGCATCTCGATGCAAAATACAATATAGCAAAAAGTGACATTTCATGCATGCACGAAGAGAGAAGTAAAAGTACTGGGGGATCTAAAAATTCATGTCAAGTTCACATGTTGAGATAGTAAGCATGCAAATGAAATGTCAACTGACCAGTTTGTGCTTGGTATATTACGCTGCATGGAGATGTGGGGACTTTCATGATGTTTTTGCATATTTGCACGCTGAAGACTTACGCATGTATTCCATTGGAGCATCATATTTTTAGAACATTTGCAAGGTGACATTAGTTAAGATGACAAAACAGTCGGTGAAAGCCATTTAAACCACTTTCGATCCTTGTGAACCATCATGGTTAATAGCTTGTTAAAAGTAGACCCGTGCTTAAAATCATACAAATGAAATGTGTAAAGAGAAAGGTTGGTCGACTGCCAAGTGTTTTGCAAAGACACATGACGGACAGGGAAACGTCTGTGATGTCACAAACTTTGTGATGCAGGTAAAGCACCTTGAGACTCATTGGCATCTACCAAAACAACTTTAAACATAATTAATTACTACATCTGTCCACGCTAACCCGTAATCAGCAGATTGTTCCTCGCGGTGCGACAGTCGTGATTTTCCAAGGTTCTGTCATTTGTTCTGGTGTAATCGAGAAAAGCATGACACCCCTGCAAAGAAAAAGCCTGTGGGGAAATTCAAAGAGAACAGTTTGAAAAGGAAAGACGCATAACATGGCATGATGCCGTCTCGCTGCTGCCTCCTTCAGGATTCACAGGTGCATATTTATAATGAATTATAACAGATACAAAGACTAGCACATTTATAAATCCACCTTGACAAAACATGTATTAGATTGTCAAGGTGAAATGCAGATTTACATTCATTTACAGAACAATGTATTGCAAAATAGTTCCAGAAACATCTGAACTTTGACTGAGGTGTGAAATTTCAAAACAGAAAGAAATAATGACAATCTTTCACCTTTAGTTAAAAATGTTGTTATTGTTATCTTGTCGTCTTTATCGCTTTTAGAAGTATATTGCACACGTTGTAAAATGTCGAAATAATTATTAGCGATTCACATTTATGGTTTATTCTCAAATCACAAAGCATCAGGGATTAAAAAAGTCCACCTCTCTGGAAATTCCCACATTAAGACCTCATCGGACCACTCTGACTCAGTGTATATTTCTGTCTTTTGTTCTCTACGCTCACTCCACATCAATCTCTTTATTCCTCTGAAGTCCATGTGTTTTATACTCAAGTCTTGTGCCGTATACTATATACACCAAACTTTCATTCTTACGACATGTAAATCATTTTCTAAAACGCTGGCAACACCCACACGGTGCTTCCAGCAGGTCTGCATTGCTCAGCGACTGTTTGTTACAGATATTTATCTGAAAGAAAAGCAATGCTGTCCGACTCACATCCTTTGTTACCATTAATCCTGACGCACCGCATCATTAATGGTTTTGAATTTGAAATGGTGTTTGTTATGCAAACAGTCATTATTATAACGGGAAAGTCCCATGATTATGTCTCACAGATATGGGGGGCAGATTTACGATTGAAATTAATTAACAAAGATTAAAGTGCATTTTACAAGAAAGTACTAGCATTTACAGTACAGTAACATACAGTATATATTTAGAAAATATATACCTGTAGTTACATTATATTCATATAATTTATTTTATATAAAAATAAATTTTTCTTAAATATATATATATATATTTTACAAATAGATTTTTTTTTATTTAACTGTAATAACATAGGCTATACACACACACATCTTAAATGGAGTTTAACTGTGATTTGGCTAGTTTAATGGTTGGCAGAACAGAAAAAGAGTTTAGATGTATGATTCAAATGATTTGTGCACTTAAGTAAACAAAGTATTTAATACAACCATTCTTCCATAAGCCTCAACTAATGCCTCAGTCGTCCCCTCCTGTCAAATCTTTGTCAGACACATGAGTCATACACACTACATAGTAAATAATTCTGTATGACTCATGAAATCAGATCCTTACATTAACTCAGCAATTCACTGAAACCGGTCTCGATGAACTCAGACTTGCTGCTGCAGTCCACAGCTCATGAAATGAAACCTTCCATCTGACTTAACAAAGAATCAGCCATTGTTTGGAATGAAGGGGAAGCCTTCAATAGATTACCTGGTGAAAAATCTTCTGTTCTTTCCATTCAGTTTGATTCCCGTAACCCACACCTCTTTCTGTTTTTACCACAGGGCATGGAAATGAAACTAGTTTGGATGATTGATAGATGCTGAACAAGTCATCCTGATGAGTTGACACCACAAAGGTCATCATCGTTATACACGGTGGCTGATAAATACAGAGACGGTAGAATAAGAAAACGCTCGCCTATCGACTCGTAAGATTGCCGTTTTAGTGAATTATTGACGTGCTTTAAATAAATCAGGTAAAATTGTGAAAGTGAAAGCGTAATAAAAGTCACCAGGTCAAGAGGGAAAGGACATATTTCCTTTCTTTCGGACTAATTTCTGCTCTGGTTTTTATGGTGGGTACACTTTGACCCTTATTTGTTGGAATGCAGAAATGACGGTCAAAGGTCTTTTGTGCAAATGTTTTTGTTTTCTTGGGATATTCCAAGTGTGAATAAACACAAAATAAAAACCTCTAAATATGTTGGTACTTTTAGCATTAGATGCAATCTATTCTATGCTGCTCTTAAAGGGAATTTCAGGTGTAGAAGGCGAACCTGTTGAGTCACAATGACTAACAAATAACTTTGGGCTACCTGGGATTTTGCCAACGTTCTTAGAGTAAATGCCACTTTATGTTTATGAAGATATACATAAATGAAACGGTTTTAATTCCAGGTAAAGGTTTCAAAAAAGGGCTGTGCTTTGAGAATAGAAACAGACACTTCATTACGTGCATCAAGGAAACAGCTTAAGAAAATGTCAAACAGTGACGGAAAACTTTTATTCTTACCCGTGTAGTTTAATTCAGGAAAAACGTGATATTGGCAGTAAATATGAGAGTAATAACAATAACAAGATGAGACGATAGAGCCGTTATGTAAACAAATTGTGCGCTACGTTCGTCAAATCAATGACACTGACACTAACACGCAAAAAAAACGTTAACCTGGGTTTTTGGTATATACAGATTTCAGCAGAATTTTTAAAATATGAGTTAATATGAGCAATGTCAGACCTAAATATTGACCAAATGACTATTCTGTCCTTTCAAGGCAAAAAAAAAGACTGTAAATGTAAGTGATGCAATGCTATTTGTGAATTGAAAAAAAAGGCATCATCTGTTGCTTGACAGTTTCTACTGTATGGGATATTTACGCTCGCACAACACTTAATTGCACAATTGCATTACCTAATAGACTAGTGAAACAGACGGGTGTCATCGAAACTGCAAACAAACGAATGAAACAGCAACCGCATAACTGAAATTAAAAATAGAAAGAGGTCATGTGAAAAATGTAAAAAAATAAATAAATGACACACACGCGGACAAGTACAAATTGCTCTGCATTGCAATTAGAAAGCTGTCAAAAACTGTAGCACAAAAAGTTGAATTATATTGTAGACAGGTGGCGGTGTGAACGTGCCTTCAAAACCTGGAAAACAACCAGCTTTTAATTACCACATGCATAAAAGGAGAATGAACGTCTCATTAGTGCAGAACAGGTCGATAGGACTCTCCTGTGCTGGCAGCCGAAGACATTTACCAGAGGTTTCTAATTGCTAAAAATCGCTGAAGGACTGTATGTGTGTCCTGTTCATGACACCCTGTGTTGCTCTGATGATTGGGCTGTCAAAAAAAGATCCCAGTATGAGTTCATTCTGGATACTTGGATTTTGAACTTCGCTGAGACACATAATATTGTACATCTATAATTATAATACAAGTAACTGACCATCTTTTAATTTTCATTGTGCTGTTGATGAAGGGAGGCGTTGGGAATAAGTTAGCGTGCAAAGGCCTTTTCCTCTGACTCGTGTAATCTCAAAAATCATTGTATGAAAACAGGCAGGGAGCAACATTTTTTTTCAGGGATCAAAAAAAAAAATGGCGTATCTGATTTTCCCTCAACCGACCATTGCATGACAAATCCTATCTGAAATAACAGAACAGACATCATTGTCACGTAACGAAACCATTTGCCTTTCATTAATGACTTCTGGCATACTCTGGAAAAGTTTGAAACAACCTAAAGCTCATTCTTTACAGATGCCATTTGCATATTGTTTTAAAATCAGCTGTAGGTTTGAGGGGGGATTTCCAGTATCCTTACCCTGCTTTCTGTCAATCCTGCACAGAGCTCTAATTAGCCAAATACATTTACAAAGAGCATTTTCCCCAGATTCAAAAAATGACTTCACTTCCTGTGTACGTTCCTCAGGAATTTTGCCCAGTTAATCTCAAGGTGCCAAGATTAGAAATAACTGAAAATGAAATAGAATACAAAAAGAAAAGGGGGGTTCTCTGAAACCTGAAAAGTTTGAGTGATTTAACACCTCTATATAAGCCAGTAAGGTTTTAAGAGGTGCTGCGAGAAGTTCTGCATGCTGAGAAAAAAAAAGCCTTTTATTGGAAACCGTCAATCATTTTTACAGTTGTACTCTTCAAATAAGCAGCTGAACAGGTTTATTGCCATAGTCAGCCAAAATGTCCTGTAGACTGATATCCAGACAGGAAGAGTTCAATTATTTACTATAAGTACAAACATAAAATTGCAGCTCAGCTTTCGGATTAGCACATGTTATTTTTATTATAACTAATATATGTAGCAGGAAAAAAAATTGTGTGCAGCGCTTATGCTTTTGGTTTCATTTTGTTTTGTCTCTATCAACGTCACATAAAGGGACAGTCTTCTAGACCTTTATCAAATAGAGAGCTCCAGGAATTTTTTCCTAGCATTTAACTCTGAACATTTCCAAAAAGGTCAGCCTTTTCTTGAAAGAGCAAACGTGCTTATTATAGCTTGATTACCCTAACACTGTGTGTTGTTTGGAACGCTTTCAATATCAATATCAGTGTGAGGAATTTGACTTTGACCAGAAACACAACTGTTAGTGTTCGCAACACCATTTGTACCTTTTACAAAACGTGAGCTCACTTTAGAGTTGTAAAGTAATATGAGGCGAAACATGAACAATTGGAACATCTTCATCGCATCAATTAGGGAACAGCAATGATTGTAGCATCAAGATTTTTCAAGTTTACTTTATAACTTCAGCACATCTGCAGCCACAAAACATTACTTGTTTCACAGTGTGCTGGTATAATATTTCATCGTTTCATGTTTACAGCTTCAAGGAACTTTTATGGTGTGACAGGAGCATTGTCATGCGTTAAAACGACAGGACAATTGGGCAATGAACCCCATGTTGCTGAAGAAGTTCATAAGCATTCACTCTCTGGCATGTAGCTGTATTAATGGCTCAACTTCTGCTGCAAAAAACATCCCTAAAATCATGCCACTTCCTCCTCCACCCTTTAGGTTCAGTCTTTTCCCAGTTTGATGAAGGACATAATGTTTCCCATCAAACTCAAATAAATTTATCTTGCTTTCATCACTAAAGTGGACCTGTTCCCTGTCCACAGAATTTTCTCTTCAGCAGGTTAGTCTAGTCTTTTGAGCAATCTGAGCAGCCTGGTGGCCAAAGTCCATTGATTGCACATTCCACCAGTAAGAGCAGAGTGTGAAGATTTAATTAACAGAGTAACAGCACAGTTTTGCTTAAAATATTGCAATGCATCAACATTGTGGCTTCAAAAGAGGACAAATTGTCGGTCTTTGTGATGTATCAAGAGCCACGGGATCCAGGGCAATGCCAGCATACCACCAAGAAGCACAAACCACACCCAACAGGAGCAACTGTGGACGCAAGAGGAAGCTGTCTGAAAGGGATGTCCGGGTGCTAACCCGGATTGTATCCAAAAAAAAAATTAAAACCACAGCTGCCCAACTCACTGCAAAATTAAATGTGCACCTCAACTCTCCTGTTTTCACCAAAACTGTCTGTTGGGAGCTCCACAGGGTCGATATACATGGCCAGGCTGCTATAACCAAACCTTTGGTCACTTGTGCCAATGCCAAATGTCAGTTTTAATGGTGCCAGCAGTGGAAATCTTGGGCTGTGGACAATCTGAAACATGTATTGTTCTCTGCTGAGTCCACCTTCACTGTCTTTCCCACATCCAGGAGAGTTGCAGTGTGGAGAAACCCCAAAGAAGCGTACCACCCAGACTGCTTCATGCCCAGAGTGAAGCATGGGGGTGGATCAGTGATGGTTTGGGCTGCAATATCATGGCATTCCCTAGACTCAATACTTGTGCTACAGGGGCGTGATGCTGCATTGGCAAAGGAGGTTCTACACCATACTAATAAATTACTGTGGCACTAGGCATTTCAGTTTTATTGTCCAACCCCTGTGTGTATGTGTGTGTATATTTATATATATTACCCTGCAAGCAATTCCAATGTTAAACCGATTGCCCTTTAAGAGTCTCCTTATTATCCTGTCCTCTTGTACATTTGTCTTTTGTGGAAGAGCCTTGTTGGGGGGGATTTAAATCTGTTAGTGAAAGTGTAAAGATGCAATTTTCTAGAAATCACTTATTTGGAAATTGAACTGTCTGGAACTGGAAACTGCCAGTTAAATAGGGCCAATAATTAAGGACCGTAGCACCAGGTAATAATGCCAATAACAGAAAGGTATCTGAAAGTCTTCTCTGATTTTCAAATATCTAATTTATTATTTTTAAACTGCTCTTTAGAATATATTTAACTCATTAAATGTGCTTAAAACTGCATTTACTCCTGCAATTTTGGGATAACTAAATAAGCCGTGTTCTCAAAATGTTGGAAATTGTTCTCTCTAATTTTAATCTCTACTGTTTATCTGATCTATCCAATATCTAACATCAGTTGCTGTCCCTAAAAGCTAGGGGTGGAGTTAGTATGCATTTTCAAATGCTTGCATAAATTGCATTCTATTCTTTTTTCTTTTCTATATTTCTGTTTAATCAAATATGCCCACATATCCTGTTTTATCATGGAAATTGTTTTAAACTTCAAAGAATAATACAGAATTACGTACCATTCCCAGTTCCTGTCTGTGTGGGTGTGCATACAGTGGAAGTCTGAATAATCCTTGTTCCTGCATGTCTCTGTTATCCATTAATCACATCTTAAATTCCTGCTGTGTTCATCCAATACACTCTCAGGAAAAAAAAGAGGTACATAAGCTGTTACTGGTGTGGTACCTTTTTTTTTTTACTTATTAAGTTCAAATACGTACACTTTAGTGTGAAGAGTTCAGACGCAAAAGCCTATAAAAGCCATGCAGATGTAAAATTAGATTATGATACTGAGTGAATACTCACCAAAAAGTACGTTCACCGAGTACTTTTACTTCAAATGCGCTAAATGCCAGACTAAAAATAACAGTGCTTACACAGAAAAATATGCAAAGTAGCTAGAAAGAAATGCTAATTCTAAAGAAAAACATTAGGCTTTTGCACCTGAACTCTTCATATGTATCTTTAAGCTACTAAAATTGACAGCTTTTGTACCTTTATTTTTGAGAGAGCAGCACAATTCCATCACTGTTTGTCTCAGACTTGGTCTTATTTATCTACTAATTTGCATTGTGATAATATGAACCAAAAATCATCTGAAACCATAAGGTCATATTTACAAATATAGTACTGATATTATAGCTACCATTAATATCATTACATCTACCATTAACTGCATCTAATTTTGTTGATTTAACAAATGTTTGTGCGTAATGGGAATTTTAGAAGTGCTTTCTAGGGTTTTTCTTGTTTCCTTCATAATCATTTTCTGAAATTATGAAATCAGGGAAAACACCTTGACTCAACAATTAAAGTAAAAACTGCACTTTTTGGTATTTAAATAGATAAATGGTATAAAGTGTAGGATTTTTAAATTAATTACCCCTGGATATCATGAACAGAAATAAAAAACTGATTCATCTAACGTTTCAGAATACTGTTATTTAGATTTTGTTTTTATTTAACCTAGATGTAATTCTTGTTTGAATTCTTCTTTGACACTACATAGGTTACAGATATACTACACCCTATAATTAAAGCTAAAAAGACAGGATTATTAGTCATTCATTGAATCAAAGAAAGTCTGCTGAGTTAATCACGTGTACATCAGTGTTGTTAATGCTTTCATTTTTTACTTTCATTACTTCACAACACTTTCATTCAGAAAGTGACTACAGTAGAGCTATCTTTTATTTCATTTATGGCATAATGACATATAATATCAGGACAATAGAGATGGAAAATAAAGATAAACTGGGCCTTTACGAGAAATCTACATTCTTGAATGTAAAAATGCTTTTGGAAAACCCTGTTCACTCAGCAGAACTGTCTTTATTACATGCCAGAAAGTATTTCAGGACAGATATCAGGAAGCTATAAAGTAGCAGAAACAAGAAGGGTTGCAAAAACAAAAAGGTAATAAAATTGTTTCCCGCCGAACATGCAGATACAACAGAAAAGTTTGAAAAAAGTAAAGTCTGTATTCACCGTGGTTTTTACATGCCAATGGGAATTTAATAGCATAATTCAACTTTAAATCCTTTCATCCTTCTACATCATAAGAGCAGGAGATTAGAAACACCCCTCAATCTCACTTCAGACCAGCAAGCGTCAATCCTTCGGATTTTGGATCATGGACAACAGGATGTGTCCAATTTCACTTTGTCTCTTCTGTCTGCAAAGCTTTCGGCAACACTGCCAAGCGATTCCAAGAAGTTCTGGACCACTACATTGAGCATGTTTTAATAATAATAAATAAAAAAACAGTTCAAGAGAGAGACTTGATGTAATGAAGCCGGCCCAATTAAATGATTCAGATTAATCTATAAAGGAATGGATTGCAAACCCAAAGAATAGGCTGTATATTTGGAGAGGTGAACAGTCTGCTCAAGTATTCTGATATTTCCTATAAATAAGTTAATAATTCATCTTCAGTGTGATCGGTGCCAAAATAAACTCTTCTGGCATCTACAGTGCATTTTATGGGCTGACAAAATCTGTGTTCTCCCTTTTGTGTGGGTCATGCAACAAGTCTAAGCAAATCTTCACTAATTTGCAAAACATCCTGTTTTTTTTTTTTGCATGTTTACTTTGTTCTAAAATGAACGTCATTAATGTAATTACTTACGCTTGTGTTAAACGATCAAAGTGTATAGAAAAACGATTCATCACTGCAGGGTAAACTAAACTGTTTGGATTCCTCTGCAGCTGATGCATGAATGTATGCATTTTAAATCAACATCTGATCCTGTTTGGTTTTGCCCTAAAGATTCATAAGATAGTCAAATATGAACTCCTTATATAAACCAAATGCACATTTCCCCCCACATTTAACAAATGCAATGACATCCCAATAGAAATGTAGTTCTAAAGTTGCCTGATACTTGATTTTCCATGAATTTAAGCATATTAACACATCTCTGGCAGACCAGTGGCTCATTTGCCCAATCATAATCCTTTACAAAGATAACAAAGATCTTCAAAAAGATATTTGGACATTAAATATAATCACAGAACACTCAAAACATTAACACATCCTCATTATTTACTGCCTGCTGGTGTTTTTCAGCAAGCGTCCTGTTTTCTCTGTACAAGTTAAACTGGAGATCAGGAAGCTGGGAGGCTTTACTTTAGAGGGTCAGAGCGAGAGGAGGGGGAGAGAGATGGCACAAGGCCAACCCATCAGCAGTAGACGCCTGGACCATTTCTCCAAAAGCACATTCCCTAAATTCCTCCCAGTATTTGTGCAGAAACGGGTAACTGCACGGGAGGTCAATGAGCATGGATGAGGTCCAGAAGACGATAATTTGGAGTAACGATCAAATTGTGTTGTGGTGCTGACAAAAGACAAGAGGTGCATAAGGAGTTTGGATATGAGACTTGAAGTT
This sequence comes from Puntigrus tetrazona, assembly GCF_018831695.1. Classification (NCBI taxonomy): domain Eukaryota; kingdom Metazoa; phylum Chordata; class Actinopteri; order Cypriniformes; family Cyprinidae; genus Puntigrus; species Puntigrus tetrazona. The sequence goes on from NC_056713.1 coordinate 12,045,710, forward strand.
TCATGATGAGATGAGTTTTTAAGTAAACGTATAAAATGGGTAGAGAAATACAATAAAACTTTGCCGTGTATTTCACATCAGCAGGAGTGATTTGTCCTTTTGTCCTCAGAGCTGTTCTGTCGAGTCAGTTGTCACATACCATTGTATCAGTCATCTGACAGCCGGGAAAAATGGAAAACTGGGCTCTGTCTTCTGAAACGTGAAGTGTGAGCAAAATATGCTTTATTATGTCTTTCCCTTAAATTAAATGTCATAACCATTTCATTTAAAAGGACATCTCATTTTTATTCATCTCCCTTCCTTTTCTCTGTTCTTTTCCTTCCTAACCCTTTCCCTGCACATTTCCACTTTAATTTGTTGCCCACTTGCATCCAGTTCATAATTGGCTGTAACGGAGATGCACAAGAATTCTCCAAACTAGAAAACGCTAGACCACCCATGCGTTTTAAGACCTTAATTTCACTTTCCCTTCATTTAAAACAAATGTTGTAAAAATGCGAGGCCGCAGCTAAACAATTACTGCACATTTTAAAAACAGAAATAAGAAACTGTAGAATAATTATATAATTGATAATTAATACCACTGACGCCAATATCTGTATTAAAAGGGCCTTTAGTGTACAATGAAATATTATATGTATATTTTTATTTTTTAAACACACTTTTTCGGGAAAGTGTATAGCCTCTACTTAATTTACGCTACTGAATGCTAGTGCGAGGAAATAACATTAGCCTGGCCTCACAGGAAGCGGGGGGAAAACAACGCTGCAGTAACTGCGTCAGTTACTTTAATGTTATGTTAAACGGCACATATTTTCTTCGCAGAAATATACACGTTGTTTTTTTGAATAAATAAATTAGATAAGAAAGTTACATTTTAGCGGTTTACTTGAGCTGTTGACCTCCCAACGTCCTACAACAGGAAGTGCGTATGTTTGGAAATTCTTTTATGGAATATTCTTTTACCTTATTGCACACCTAAGAAAATTAAGTTGTTTTGTGAAATGGTGTAGGTAATATCCAGTTTCAGACACATGCTACTGAGAAGGAAGTGTCTGTTAGTTTATTATGGCTTTCTGGGGCACCACCAGATGAACCAGAATAACCTCAGCGTAGGCCTATAGCCTATTCCAGTGTCCTCTTCCTGTTTGTAGTTTCAAGGACTTCCTGCTTGCAGCCTTAAATTTAGTCCTCTGTCAACCGTTATGGTTAATGCCTTACAGTAATTTTCTTTCTTTTATATATATATATTTCTCTTTTCCTCTCTTCTGCTGTTTGTGCAAGGTCTTTGACCTGAAGGATAAATCGTGTTCTCTGACTCCTGACGACAGTTGGCAGATTAGCGCCCCAGCAAGAGGTCAGAGGTCACAGAGCTCACAGTCAGCTCCCGGTCTAACAAATCAGAGAACAGGTCCAGCGGCAGCTGTCCTGTTTTCTAGAGTAGGTTTTAAGGATTGTCAAGGGGCCACGTCGAATCAGGCCCACCAGCAGTGATGACGTTGACCTTTATCTGTTATCAATCTAAAGAATGTTCATTATATAACGCCATTCTCGTGTGGTCTATTAAAAGTGCTTCATAAAAGAGGTTTTTTTTTAATGACGATGGTACGCTTTAAACGGATCACCTGTTGATCATTACGTTTAGTGAAAACAGTTGCAAAAGAGGTATGTACATGTTTGTACTGAGGAGGTTGTGACTTATCAGCACATTGTTCTTTCTCTCCAGGGCTCAAAATACAAGCCTTTCCTGTTGGGTGAACTGTCAGCTGCCACGAGAGCGCGTGCACTTTCACCTGAAGGCTACTTATGCATAGGCCATTGCCTTATCGTACAGTTGTTTATGTTCATTTATTACTGATGTGGCATTTTTGATAGTCTGCGGACACTTTATGGAGTAAAACGAAATTAATGATATTTACAATAAACATTTTAATAGAAATCATGAAAGACCAATTAAAATTATTAATCGATCCATAAAAAAAAAAAATCTAACGAAAAAAGCTATCTGAATTTTCAGCAGCCATTACACCAGTTTCAGTGCCACATGATGCTGGTTAGATGCTTAAGAAACAACTTTTTTTATTATTAATGTATGTGTGTGTGTGTGTGTTTCCAAAACCAAATCTAAATTCTAGATAATCACTCAATATACTTAGAAGAGCGATTTGTCTGGGGAGTATTTTGGGACTATCAGTAATATTTTGTTTGGGTTAATGTTTTTGAAAGAAGGCTCACCAATGCTGCATTTACTTAATAGAAAAAACTGTAAAATGCTAAAATTGTGAAATATTATTGCAGCATATATTTTACATTTTAACATACTCTAAAATATAATTTATTCACATGACGGCAAAGCTAAACCGCCATTACTCCAGTCTTCAGTGTCGCATGATCCTTCAGAAATCATTTTAATATGCTGATTTGATCCTGAAGAACCATTTTATACTGAAAGCAATTGCTCTGCTTAATATGTTTTTGGAAACAGTGACATTTTTTTCAGGATTCTTTGATGAACTGAAATGTACTGTACTGTGTTTCTAAAGCGATTATCTTCTCTTCAAAATCGAGCAAAAACACGTAACATTGTGTTTAAAATATACCGCAATATCAGCTTTTTATTTACTGAACTTTTGTATAAAATCACATTTGCACTTCAGGACAGAAGCGTCACTCATGTGATATTGCTCTCACTGCTCGTGTGATATTATAAAGTATTTAAAAAACATCAAATATCATAATGAAATAAATGACCGCCTTTTTAGTAGGGCATGCAAGTGCCATTCATTCAAGGCTATGAATAAAAATGTACTTATAAAGTTTTGTTCACTTTGATCATTTTTTAGTTTACATTACTCTTCCCCCACACATGATAGCCTCCCCCATAATGAATTTTAATCACTCTTTCCTCTATAAATGGGATGTGTTGAAATGGGAAATGTCAGAAGTAGCCTTTGATCCTTTAGGAAGAATGAGGTGGTCCACTCCCATCTTCCTCACCTTTGTACCCCACCTCCTTCCACCATCTCCTCCCAGCGACTGTACATGGACTTACAAGCAACCAAGTGTTGACAGCTGCACACTTCCTTGCATGTCCGTGGTGAGATTTTTAAGAATGGGAGACTCTTTCCCAAGATCCCAAATAATGATCTCAATGTTTATTTATAGTCCATGTGTTTCTGCCTGTATTTTGTCAAGAGGTTTCTCTGGAAATGGTTGGCCTCCATTTAAAAACAGCTTCTTAGAGGAAATATGCAAATGCACTCGCTGAGATTGATATCATATTGAGGTGGAAATATGTCAGATAATAACGTAAGGGCAAATTAGAGTCAGATTTAACACATATTTAACAGGAACAGGGTCCTTGAGATTGCAACATGCTCATATTCCCGGGAAAATCCTGACACATCTTTGGCAAATATCTTGAGACAAAAGTGTAGAGGAGCTTTAGATCCAGATGCTGGGACAGACTCTTTGATGTCTGGGGAAGCTAGCTGGCACACTTTCCTTACACCTCTTCTGAGGTGTGACTAAAAGGAGGAAAGAGAGGGCCACCACTACGGGAAATTACTTTAGACCCTTAGACCCCCCTCGTTCTCACTAAGTTTGGGCTTTCATGTTCATGGGAACAGTCTTTTCTGGACAGTTAAGGTGTCTGTATAAGTTAGCTGCCCTTTAACCCAAATATACTAAAGACAAAACCTCGACCAACCCCCCCTACCAACTGGGATCAAATGAAGGAACTAAGATTTAACTTTAAATAGAGACATCTGGTCTGATCGAACCAGCATTCTTAATGAAACACTTTACTTTGATGTGATCCGACTCCAATCGAGCCTCATCTAAATTGTTAAAATATTGCTCGATATATTTAGAAGGGCAATTTTTCTGGAGACTCTTTCAAATAATTTTTTTTTTTTTTTTTTTGACACTACCTTTTGGTACGATTTGTTTTATTGTACCAAGGCTGAATTTATTTAATTGAAAACACAGTAAAATGCTAATATTGTGAAATATTACAGTGAATATTTTTCTTTTAACATTTATTAAAATATTTATTATTATTATCCAGACTCTGGGACCTTGATTTCCAGATGAAATCAAAAATTAGCTTTCATCTGAAAACAGGACTTGGCACCACTGGGCAACAGACCAGTGTTTTTTCTCCTTCACCCAGCACAGACGTTTCTGACGTTGTTTTTGGTTGAGAAGTGGCTTGATGCATGGAATCATACACCTGTAGCTCATGTCATGCAGACATCTGTATGTGGTGGCTTATGGTGCACTGACACCTTCCTCAGTCCACTCCTTATGATTTCTGATTTCTAATGATTATCCCCAGATTTCTGAATCACCCTTGCTTGACAGTCTTTTCAAGGCTGCGGTCATCCATGTCATTTGTGCACCTTTTCCGGTCACATCTTTCCCTTCCTCATAACTCTTAATATACTTCGATACTGCGCTCTGTGAGCATCCAGCTTCGTTTGCAATTGCCTTTTCCTCCTTACGGAGGGTGTCAATAAAGATCACAACCGTCTTCCCCATAATTCTGAAGCCTACTAAGCCAGACTGAGGCAATTTCAAGGCTATTTAAAGGCTGTTGCAGGTGTTTTGCGTTAATTAGCTAATTATCTAATTAGATCGGGAAACAGGGAGCCTGCAGTGTTGAAGTTTATCATGATATTCAAATTGTTTTGAAATGCTAGATTTGTTTTTGTTTTTTTTTTTTTATCTTTAATCCATAATCATTAAAATTGATACAAATAAAGGCTTGAAATATTTCACTTTGTGTGTAGTGAACTAAAACAAAACGTTTCACTTTTTGAAACAAATTATTGAAATAAATGGACTTTCGTGTTCATAATCACCCTGGAGTGCACGCAAGATACTTTACTATTATACTTCAGAGATATTTTAGATTTTTGTGATTTTTTAAAATAAAATATCCAAAGGATTAACAATGCAGATAAATCTTCACAGCCTCCTCTGATCATTTTTACCAAGGGTGCCAATAGTTTTGACCATGACTTTGTGCATATGTATATATGTGTATACAGAAATGAATAGAAAATTGCATAATAGGATAAAAAAAAGAAAATGGCATTTTTATTAAAAACAATACCTGTATTGAGAGGAAGTAAAAGTGAACAGTAAAGGGAGAACAGCTATTTCCAAGACTTCCCACGGCTGTCTCTCTAACCCATAAAACCAATCCAGAAACTGTGTCTGCGTGCGACAAGCATAACATCTCAAATCTGTGAAAACAAGATGGTGTTGCAAGAGTACGGTGTTTATTGTTAGAAAATGGCTTTTTGTCACCCCTCTAATCCCAAAGTCAGACTCAGTCGGTGCTTGTTTGCAGTGGAAATGAACCCTGACCCTGGTGTGTGTGTGTTGTTGAAGATGGCCTTCCTATACTCAGTAAGACTAGAAAAAGAGCTTTTTTTAGAAAAGTGTTGGTCTGGAAAAAAAATCTAGTAACTTGATTTACATCTTGGAGAAAAGGTGATCTGGATTGATAAGCCACTTGTATCCTTTCCTTTGTTTTAGCAGAATTTCGGCCTTGGCTGTTCTATGCAGTGTCTACTGTGTATTTACTTACAGGGCTATACAAACATGTCTCACTTTTGTTTGTTTTGTTGAGTTTTTAAGCAGGTTCATTAGGTGAAGATCACATGCTCATCGCCCAGAAACCAAAGCTATTAAAATATTTATTCATCGAAATAAAGCTGAAATAAAACATAAATAGTAAACATCATTTTTTTACGCTTTATTTTATTTTCATGTAGCATATGTACTATTACAATAATAATAAATTATGCATAATTAGATGCAGGTAATACTAAGCCAAACCCGAATCCTAACCCTAAGCATCTTGTAAGTACATGTAGTTTATTAATGTTACTCAGTACCTAAATGTATAATGTATATTACGCTTTAATAAGAGCACCTTAAAATAAAGCGTAACCAAAATGATCACTTAAAAAATTTAAACTATAATAAGTACTAAAACTGAAATTGAAAACGAGGCAAATCAGAAATATTTCAAAATAATAATGGCAAAACTGTCAATTTTACTAAAAACTAAACTGAAATTAAAGTGAAAACAGAAAATCTAAATATAGAACCTAATTTAAAATATTAATATTTACTATATATTATATTATATAAAGGATGAGGCATGGCTTAGGCTTTTATGCTTAATATTACTAAAACACTTGACTATTAAAACAGCATAATTTAAGTCACATGGTAATTATCATCAGTGTTTAACTAAATAGTAAATAATTGTAATAAAATTGTGTATATTGCTAAAAAATGTGTATCGTGAGACCCAAATGAATGAATGAATCAGTCGACAAATGATTCCAGAAAATAAATCTGACTTTTCCCTCTGTCTACCAACTAAAGCAGCTAGTTTTCTACTCATATGGAAAGTAGCTTGTTCCTTGAAATGCTACGTTTTTAACAACTGAGCTGCTGTCAAGCTACTTTTGGTTATCAAACCTCTAACACTGGACCCTCGTGAGACAAAAGTATCTGGCGGAGAAATAAGATGGACGCGCTTCCCCTGAACGTTGGCTTTGGAATAGCATGTATGGCTTTGGTCAGTGGGTTGGTCAGACTGGAATACCCAGTTTCAGGATCCAGCACCGGGGTCAGTCCAAGCTGTCCTTCGCCGTGTTTCCCCTACGGGAAAAGCTTCCTGCTCATTCGCTAGATGCTTATCATAGCGCTCTCTCTCTCTCTGAGCGAGACTGAAACCCACTTCCTTCCTCTACCTCCTTTCCCACACTGGACTCTATTGTGCAGTTGATGGAGTTGTCTAAGCTGTAAGAACTTACTGTGTAACAATGTGTTCCACTTAGGCTTGTTCAGCAGTTTTGGTGATAAAGTACAAGATATTGCTGATCTCACATTCGTAACGTTTTGAGAGAGAAGTCATATTCATCTGCTGGTGGTGACTTCCAGCTTGATGTATTTTCTTGTTTGTTTCCCTGTGACCAGTTGACCTAAATGGCGCAACTTAAACATTTTCCCAAAAATCGTCTGCGCGTTTGTGCTTGGCTGCAGTCCTTTCCTCATTTTTCAAGACGTGCTTGTTTGAGAATGCCTGATGTGTTTCAACTGCTTGTTTTTAACTTCACTAAAACATTCGATTCACTGATTGTAAGAAACGTGTTACTGCATTTTTCAAACTTGATAAGAACAATATCAAGTGTGATATTTTTATATCACACTTGATAAGTTGAATCTTAAATAAAATAAGTGGATTTTTATGTATTTGTATTTAATTATTTAGTGTTTTTATTGGCCCTTGAATACTATAGTTATAATAAAATACAGTAATATAAGTGTACAGACCCCTTTTGACATTGTTAAAAATATTGTTAAGTTGCATATTAAATAATAATACTAATAATGCACGATAATATAAAATATACAATTTTTATTATATTATAATTTTATATATATATATATATATATATATATATATATATATATATATATATATATATATAATGAATATAAACTCATATATATTAGAAGTAGCTAAACTGAATATGAAATATTACGTCAAGGTTTTTTTTCAGCTGAAAACAATAGAATAAAATTATTGTCACGATTTGCATCTTCAAAGTCTGAATTCTTTACATTTTCTTTAATTAAGAAATTTTAAGGTGATTAGAAAATTAGGTTAATTCTCAATATCATCATTATGTGTTTTTTTTCCCTCCCTTTAGCTCTCCTGCCCCTCTCTCTGGGAGAACAGAGCTCCACTGACCGATGTCTGAGGTAGAGAGGAGGAGGACAGGTGTTCGCACAGGTCTGCTAGAGTCATCTGTGTTAATGTATCTGGTCACGCCGGTTCCCTGTACTCTCTTTCCCACGCTGCTCGGGGTCAGAGGGGAGCAGGCTGCCGGATACAGGCCTCCCCCAAGAACCCATCTACCACACAGATCTCTCCTAAGACTCTCCAGCCAAAGCCGTCGCAACGTTTTATGTCCGGCAGATGACTCCTGTAAACCATTCTCTCTGATACGCTTAGGCCAGAAACCTTCTTCCACGACTTCTGCGTCGTTAGGGGTGGTCGTTCAACTTCGTAAGAAGATCCATAATTAACGAGAACTCTCGTATGCAAACACACACCTGAATATCGCTCATTTCAGGATTCGAATTGAGTCCACAAAAACAGGCAACGATGAGGCAGTGTCGTAGCGCCGGATAAACCGAAAGAGAAGCACGAAAGCTCATAATTCTTTTGGGAGAATGTAAGGAGACAGTTTCAGTCTCATCACATGGCAATCGCTGATTTATGAACCCCTCCAACCCCAACGAAAGATCCTCTCTTGGGACGGGGTCTGGAGGGGAGGCGCGTGGGGGGATAATGTTCTCGGTCCGTATCCCACTGTTCTTGTTTTTATTTATGTGTGGGAGTTTATATTGCCACTGCTTTTTCTCGGGCCTGCAAAGCAGACCAGAAACCTCCATCTGTTTTTTCCTGGAAACCAGAAAAACATTAAGACAACATTAGGGCGAACAACAATATAATAGGAAAAACGAAAGTTCTGCCATTGTTTACTCACCTTCACGAGGGAATATTTAAAAAAAACATTCAGGGGGGGGTCTTTGTATATAATATAAGTCATCGGGGTCCAGTGTTGTTTTGGTTGATATGTGATTTCTCGCACATATCAGAAGTGCACATCGAGCACCTTCGACTGGCTTGTTTCCCTCTGAGACAATAGCAGGAAATCCAGTGAGCGTTCAGTTTGTTTTTTTCCGTACGTTTGATGTGGGATAATGCACTTGTTACGCTGTTTCTGTTCTGTAAGTGCGAGCTGAGATTGTGGAACTAATTACAGTGAGAAGGAAGGGTCTCTTGTTTTCTTTCGAAATTAGGTTTGTTGATTCTCGCTCTGGCATGTTTTCTTTTCTCTGTTTTGTTATTGCCCGCTGTCATAGCCCACCCCTCCCACATTCCCTTTCCTCCCTCCACATCCCATCCAAAAAATCCACTCCGTCAGTAGGACCTATATTTGTGTTGGGCACTTCCTATTTGTTCTGACCTTTGGCTTTCAGAGCCCTGGCAGCTGAACCGTGGAGGGTGGTGTCAAACCCTGACCTCTCCGTGTCTCAGTGCAGACATCACTGCATCCACATTCCCAACATGACTGGCTTTTTACTTGGTGAAATCTGTTGATGGGTCAGTGACATGACCCTCTTTTTCAGTCGTATCAATTGCTTTACGAAAAATCTATTGTCACAATTATAATTGTTTTTGTTTTTAAAGAGAGACACTTGATCTTTATTTGATCAAAAATATAAAAACAGTAATACTGTGAAAAATCATTGCAATGTAAAATGTTTTCTGTTTTAATATATTTTATATATGAATAGAAATTGTAAAAGAACAGCATTTATTAGGATTTTTTGTAGCGTTATATATGTCTATGCCTTCTCTTTTGATCAGCGTAGAGCATACTTGAAGAATAAAAGGATTCATAAAAAATACCGATTTCAAACTTATATAATCAAAAGATTTATTTATCTATGAAAAAAAGGATAAAAAAGGATTTAATATCTTCTGTGACAAAGACTTATTATTTTTTAAATTAAAAATAATTTATTTCTAAACAAGAATTTCTTTCCTAAATGAATTTCCTAAATGATTCTCTCAAAATATTGGATAACTTGATATTTTCATAATATGGGAAAGTCTGTTCAGTCTTTAAAATGTGTCATGTGGTGCGTCTCCCCAAAAATTTGCTTAAAAAAAAAAAAAATGTATGATTGAATGTTTTTGAGGAAAAGTTTTCTCCATACAGGGGTGTCTAATGGGGTCCAAATTGCAGTTTCAGTGCTGCTTCAAAGTATAAAAAGGGTCTTATCTGGCAAAAGGATTGGACATTTTCTTAAAATAATCATACATAATGTATTGTAATGTACTATAATGTAACTCAATTACGCATTATGTAGTCACAATCAAAATTCGAAAGGTCACACGTGATGGAGACAGAGGTACCGAGCCATTATTTACTGAAAATGAAAGTACAAAAAAAAGTCAAACGCTCCTTACAAAAGCAGCTAAAACAACAATGTCGGATGGAGGAGAGTTAGTTTTTCACCATACCCTACCTTTGAACCAAAGTACACAGATGTAGAACAAACCAGGCGTGACCCTTTAAGCATTATTACGTGATGCCTAAAGTAATGGACGCGCATCGCAGAGCTAGTGCAAGATGAGCATATGTGGTTAAAAAGTATGTACAATTTTATTTTTTGTTAAAAAATGAAAGGTCCTTTCATTAGACAAGACCATGATTCCTCGACTGGGATCGAGTAGAGCCTTTTTGAAGCTGCACCGAAACTGCAATTTGGACCTTCAACCCCAATCAAGTCCACTATTTGGAGAAAAATCCTGATTTTCTTTCCTCAAACAACTTAAATTCTTTGAAGACGTGACACCTCGGATCTCATTATTCTGGAAAGCGAACCCATCCTTTAAGACGTTTCTTAAAAATGCTATAAACCTTTTTGAAAACCATATATGAAACCGACATAAAGTGCTATTTGAGCAAACGTGTGCGTTGGAGGGTGTGTGGTCAGGAAGATGCACCGTTTCCTCCTCTCACTAAAGGAAAGAATAGGGGCCTAGGAGTGATGAGTGTGCCAGAATAAGGTCCACTTCCCTTCCCATGTCAAGACCTATAAATACTCTAAAAACAGGAAGTTAGGGGGAAAGGAATTGTGGGCAAACTTTAATCCTAGATAGACAAACCCCCCTTACCGTTCCCCCATTACCTCTCACTACATACAAACACATACTGATGAACTGTGCATAAAGAGTTTCCTTGAAGTTCTCAATCATGCATACCGTTTTGTAACAGAAGACCCAAGGTTTATGGCAAAATGAAAGAAGACAGTAAGATGTGGGTGTAGCTGATATTTATCAGACTTGTGAGTGGAGGAGCAGGTGGAGTGTCATTCTTACATGTTTAGGTTTGGTAATGGGTCAAAGAGCTGTACTGCAAGGTTTTATTGCTCTCTTTTATTTTACTTGTAATAGCTTATCTGTTGTGGTAAAAGCACAATAAAGAAAGTGATTCAGTCACGGCAGAGTTCAGCCAAGTGAAATCCGGTTTTCTAATTTGGACAGCATCATTTCTGGAAGAGCATTACTAAATTCACGCAAGTCATAAATAAAGTCATAAGGCTATCGCAAATTCAAATTAAGGGCCATACAAAAATCTCCTACGTAAACAAACACATTACAATCGCATATAGCTTCATTTATGTACTGAGGTATTGTACTGAAAATGTCAATGTTACAAACGGAGGAATCAGCATTTGAATAATAACAAAAGTAAAGTTTTTAATTTCCAGCAACACCAAACAGAAGAGCGAAACTAATGATTGTTTCCAAACAAGTTACTTAACCAGCCCCCCATCTGTCATAGGCTAGACAGACAGGCAGCCACACCCCCAAACTCACACTATTGGCTGAGACAGTTTTGCTGTGTTGTGCTGGCCAGGATTTTCGAACGAAAAGATCAACTGATACATGGCTTACGTGCAAAATAAATAACTATCTTTATTAAGAAAGGAAAGTGCATTAAATAGGTGAAAAATGACAGTAAAGACTTTTAATAAGGCTTTCGTTGTCAACAAAAAGCCATGCCTACCAGATCACCATGTGTACACCATGTGATGGTTTTTCCAATAATGGTGCATCCATAGAAGCACCATTTTTATTCAATGGATGTTCCTGAAAGAACCATTTTGAAGAACATTTAAAAAATCTGAAGAAACTTTTTCGACCATAAAGAAGCTTTTTTTGCATTCGAAAGTTTCCTTGACGTTTAAGGTTCTCCGACCCATTGATGGCAATAAAGAACCATTATTTTTAATAGCGTAGATGTTTGTCACTGTCCATCAGGAAATAAAAGCGAATAATGTGATTTGCAACTGTCTTCTCAGAGCATGTGCGTAAACCGAGCAGTTTCTCTCTCTGTTTCACAGGACAGACACCAGACGGGGTTCTCAGGGTCATGAAAAGAAGGAAGAAGGGTGAAATCAGCATTGATGTAGTGATGACAGGTGTGTCTTTAATCTATGTGGGATTCTCCCTTTTACTGCTTAGTCCTTTTTCTGCCTTCATTTGTCACTTCCGTCCTCCTTTCCTATTTACATTTTACAGTAATTACAGTGGATAATTATATAATTTCACTGAAGGATATGACTGGAAGCTGGTGTTCTGTTTGCATAATGACTCTCTAAATAAGGAAGTGTTTACAGTAGTAGATATTATGAGTAGGTATTATGACATGTTCTTGTGAACTGTTTGAAGTTATACCGGAACTTGGACGTGTTTGAATACAGTGTTTGAGACACTGACTGTCGTTCGCCCTGCAGGCCAATCCAGATTGTTTCGGGTGTCAAACATGTATTTCACTGTGCTTTACTATGTCTCACAAGAAGCTACATTCACAAGAAACAACCCTGACAACCCCCATTGGACAGTCAAGATAACAAGAAAAAGGAAGGAAGATGGAAATCCCGTTATTGATCATCAACAGCTTAGTTTTCTAAGAAGAGCAGTTAGTTGGACCTTTAAACTGCGCAGACTGATCTTAAAATAAGTCAGTTCTTTTGTCTGGTCTCGAAATGCACATCAGTTTTTAATCTAAGGCACATTTATACAATTTTATTAAACGTCCTAATTGATTCATGTCCTAATCTTAGTGTAATCTAAGCCGAGCAAAAATCCTTTTAATTCTATGAAAATAGGAGAAGCCATACATATATAACACAGACAGAGGAACAATATAATTTCTTCCATTTAATAAATGATAAAAACAACCATTCAGAGTCTTTAGAGCTTTAGCATTTAAAGGGGCAGTGTGACAAAACTGCAACAAATGTTTTTTATTAAACGGATAGTTCATCCAGAAAACAAATTCGGTCATTAATTACTTACCCTGATGCCATTCCACACCAGTAAGATCTTCATTCATCTTCTGAACGAAAATGAAGATATTTTAATGAAATCCTCCATAGACTGCAATGCATTTACCGCAACGTTCAAAGAGCAGAAAGATAGTAAGGACATTGTTAAATTAACTCAGCTACAAGAACACATTTTGAGCACGAAGAAAACTAAAATAATAATTTATTTTCTTCAGGGTTAGTCTCCGACGCCATTTACGAGAGCACCACATGGGTTTTGAACGTCGTATGGGTGAGTAATAATGACAGAATTTGCATTTTCACCCTTTAAACGGCATATTTTTGTGCACTCATGCAAATTCTAATGTTGTTATGGTCATAGTTATCATTCTTGGTTGTGAACTGGCCTTTATACTACAACTTTTATGTATTATTTACTGTAACACTGTGAAGTGACCAAACTTGGAGAATGCCAAAGCAGTTATACGGACAGCCCTTAATCACCATCACCAATAAAATGATCGGGGTGTGAGTTCAAACACTGACACGCATCCTGACCGCACAAAGATCGAAAACAAAAGCACTCTGTTAAAAAGTTAAACATTGACATTGGTGTTCAATCTAAAAGCCTTAATAGACGCCTGAAATCTTCTCTTTTCTTTCTCTTTCAGTTTGATGAAAACCATAAGGGAAAATCAACATTTCCCTCTCTATAAACTTACACAGAAACCTCTAAAAGCGCGCAAACACATTGTCTTCCCGGCTTACGTCACTGTGACCAATTAGCTTAGCTGCAGGTGCTTTCTTATCAGGGAAACACAGAAAACTGCAGGGAAAAGATTGTAAGACTCGAGGCAAAAAGAAAACAAGACAGACGAGCAGAGAGAGAGAATGAAAGGACATACATTCGAGATGGAGACTGTATTATCAGTTAAAAGGATCAGACTTATTGTAAACAAAAGACAATGCTAACACAGTCATTTACAAGAACAGGCTACAAAGCCATGTTTCTTAAAACTAACATTTGATTTGTGCTGTCAAATGATTAAACGTAATTAATCACATCCACAATAAATGTTTTTGTTTACATAATATGTGTATATTTATAAATACGCATGCATGTATATATTTAAGGAAAATATGTTTTTACATATTAAAAATGCTTATATATAATATAAAAATATTCATGTAAATAGTTTCAAAATATATACTGTATGTGTGTGTATTTATATATAAATAATAAATATATACAGTACACACACACACATATTATGTAAACAGAAACATTTATTTCGGATGCGGTTAATTACAGTGAATCTTTTGACAGCACTAAAATATATATATATATATATATATATATATATATATATATATATATATATATATATATACATATTAATACTTACAAACGATACTTGCTAACAAGGAAATTCAATTGCATTAAACTGATAAAAAATGTACATTTTACAACTCTTATCAAGGCCGCTTTTATTTGATCAAGAATACAGTAAAAACAAAAAATAACTGGTTTCCATTTTAGTATATTTTAAATATTAAGTTTCATAAATTCTCACAATCTTTCCCTAGTTTCTTGTTCTAGAAAATTTCGTATTGTATTTGACCTCGGGATGCTTGTATAATGGTGTGCATTTCTGAGAGTTTAAAGGTGACAGATAGAAAATCTTCATGGTGGGTCTCAGTACGGAGACACATCCGAGTGTTTGTAGGCTGGTGGTGAGGACAGGTGTCTGGAAAGGCTGGGCCCACATGTCAACGCTCCCCAGGGAGAGTGAGAGCGGCTGAGGCCTCCCTCCTCCTTTTCAAGCCTCTGCTTATCTCTTTGAATGGAAGAGGAAGAGTGGGGGTGAATGGCAGGTGATCGTGTCTGAGGGCCATTAATAACCCCTCACAATTTTCTCTGTTCTGATCAGAGATACTAAGCATGTCTTATAGCCATTTTAGCTATAGAACAAAAGTACACAATAATTACTTAACAGTGGAGTAGTAAAGGGCGCACTGGAAAGCTTTCCTGTGAATTTTTCTAGATAATAATTTACTACAGCCGTCTGGATGGCGATCAAACATTAATTCGTATACCTGCATCACAAGTTCTATAGCTAGGCCTAGTTGTTTCAAATTAAAACCCATCCTAGTTTTATCTCAGCATTTTTATATGAAAGAAAACAAGTCATGACTCATGATATAAAGTAAATTATTTCAGGATTTATTGTATGAAAAAATATATATTTCTGGCCTTATGACAAACAACACAATACATAAACATATATACATTTATCTTTCATAAATACATATATACAATCCAATTAAATAGTAGGAATATCTCAAGATTTTGTACAATATTGCATTGTTAAATTAAGAAAGACGGTATAAAATATAAAAGTATCTATTTGGTTTAAATGGTTTAAAAAGAAACAAATGCCACATACAAAAAAAAAGGAAAGAAAAGAAATTCTACTATATTAAGAATCTTGATCTTGCATTTCTCTTTAAATAAAGACCCTAACGCAGAGGTTCACGAAAACCAGAAAATCTTGACAATGACGAAGCTATCAGTTTGAACCTCGAGCCTTGGGAATGTCGGAAATAGCTTAGCAGCAGTGAATGTTGACAGGATGAAAGCTGTACACAACAGCGTCCATCATGCACTGCCCGTTAAACAATTTGCACCCAAGTCAACCCAAACATTTTCTGTCAAAAAACATACTCCAGTAGAGTTCAAAAAAGTTTTTTTGTTTCAGTGTTTCTAAGGAGTACCTTTTCCGTTGAGCTATATAAGACATTGAAAGACGAGGCACTTAATTAAGATTGGGTTCGGTTCAAGTGAACATCACTGATAGTCAAATCCATTGTAGGCACTAAGTATAAATCACAGTCATATTTAACCGTAGATTCTGAAGACAGTTGTTCACATTGTTCACAGTCGAAACAGCTTTGCTTCGATATCTTTGATTGCTTTTCATCACAGCTCCGTTCATAAATAGCATTTCGAACCATATCCACAAAAATTAATAATAAAAATACTCCATGGTCACACTTCCGGATCCTTCAGTTGCACCTCCTCCACCCATAAGGCTGATTGATTGGGCTTCATGTGATTCATAGAGTGAGATGAACTTCAGGATGCCAGTTTGCTTCCTTTTCAAGGCTTCTGTGATTGCTTCTTCTCAGCTCTTCCAGAGAGTTCTGGGTCTTTATGTACATTTTAAATAGGATATATTTTTGGGTCATTTAAAAAAAAAAAAAAAAAAAAAAAAAAAAAAAGAAGGAAAAGAAAATAGTGCAAATAATGCAAGTTGTTCCTCAAGTCTTCAAGTCTCTTGCCTTGTCTTCGCAAAAACATTGTCCGTATAAAGAAGTAGTCCTTTTACTCAGCAGCATGAATAAATAAATAATAAATGCAGATATAATATATATACTCTCTTCGCTTCTTCCTTTTGTCTTTTTAAGACTGTAAACATTTTAGGGTCAGGCCCATTGGTGATTGAGGTGCTCCAGATTGACGAATACTGTTAAACCTGAGAAAGATCGGATAGGGAATGCGTTAGCGCGCTTTCTTTCAAAACATCACACTGAGATCATGATAAATAACAATGTAAGCACTTTAAAAGCATTTCCAAAGATGCTTACCTCAGTAGCAAATACACATTGTTCTATGTGTTCAGGAATGATGTACACAGGATGATACACTCCCTCTTTTGGATAGTTAAGCGGTGGGACCAGTAATGCAGATTCAGAGTTTTTCCTAAAAATGAAGAAAACTGTTAGTTTTGCACATTCGTGTCAAGCAAATGACAGAGCAGAAACAAACAGCGAACGAAAGCAAGACAAAACATGAACTTACATGTCTAGTTTGTTGTTTGTAGGTTTTTCGTCGATGCTCATATTGTAGTCCACCATCTTTTGCTTGTAATTCGATTTGTCACTGGAATGAGTGTCAATAGTGGTGGATCTGAGTGCCACGTCTTTATTGGACACCTTAAACGGACCACCGGGAATAAACAAGGCCTCCTTCTCTCTGCCTAAAGTTGAAGTCGGGGTCAAAGAAACGCGGTTGTTGACAGACTCCAAGTCGTTGCGCACGGTGGTGGCGGTCGGTTTGTGGCCTTGCCGCATCTGTCTCAGGACCACAATGGCGGCGCAGAACACTAGAGTAAGAGTGATGAGGCCTAGAGTGAACGAGACCACTAAGGCTGCTGGAATAGAAGGGCTGGCCACAGGAGGCTTGTCTTTGTATTCGCATCTTGCGCCCATGAAGCCTGGTGGACACTGGCAGACCGGTCCGGAGAAGTGGGTGTAGCAGGTCCCTCCATTCTCGCAAGGCATGAGACTGCAGGCGTTAGAGCGAACTGCGCAGTTTTTGCCTGAGAAACCAAGAGTGCACGTGCAGGTGTAGCCGTTGATGCCGTCCACGCAGGTGCCAGCATTCTGGCAAGGGTTGTTTGCACAGTCGTCGATGTTGGTTTCACACCGTAAGCCCGAGAAGCCAGGGCGGCATCTGCATGTCAGTCTGTTGCCTAAATCGAGACACTGGCCGCCTTTAAAAAAGGAAACACAAAGGGAACCATATTAAAACATTAGCCTACAACTGAGGGAACTTTAGGGAGTAAACCAGGTCCAGTAATCGTAACCCTCGGGAAGAGAAGTCTATTGCTTTATGACAGCTCTATCTCACCATTCATATCAGTGTAAGAGCCTCACTGGCGTCAGTTCTATCATGCATGAGTAGTACGTCACGCTCAAGGGATGCGTCTCAAAGCAAAAAAACTGAAAGGTTCAGCATTTCGCTGACGTTGGAATGTTTTGCATTTGAAAGATAAGTGGAAAATATGCTTACCATTAGCACAGGGGTTGCTGCTGCATCTGTCGATTTTCTTCTCGCAGTTGGAGCCCATGTAACCAGCAGGGCAGCTGCAGGAGTACGCACCGGTTCCCTTCTCCACGCAGGTGCCTCCGTTGAAGCAAGGTCTGTCGGCGCAGGTCATTTTGCTGACCTCGCAGTTCTTCCCGTAGAAGCCTTGAGGGCACGTGCAGGTGTAATCATTCACCAGATCCTGAGAAGAAAAAGCTAGAGCCATTAGCATTACCGTCCAAGCTCCACCAAGGCTAAGAATTGAGCCTAGCGCTGCGATCGGCCGCTTACGTTGCAACTGCCTCCGTTTTTGCACGGGTTGCTGTCACACTCGTTGGTTTCGATGTCGCAGGTTTTGCCGCTGAAGCCGGGCTTGCAGATGCAGGTGTAGCTGCCCTGACCGGTGTTGGTGCAGGTGGCGTCGTTCTTGCAGGGCTTGTGGTTGGTGCAGAAGTTCAGATCCTCGTTGCAGAACAGGCCTCCCCAGCCTTCCTTGCAAGCGCACTGAAAGGGCTGGTTGCAGATGCCATGCAGGCACCCAGGGTATCGCTGGCACTCGTCGCAGAGGGGGCCCTGCCACCCGAGGCGGCACTTGCACTCACCGGGGGCCTCACAATAACCGTGCTCCTCGCTACAGCCAGACGAGCAGATGGCTGTTTAAAAAGGAGAGGGAGAGAAAGGGGGACATTAGAATGACTGGGCATCATAAAACAACCCCCCCTGGAGGCTCAGGCACATCAAGTATTTGTTAAGTACTAAACTAAGCAGCTGGGACGCACACAAAAGAAACACATGCCGTCTTTTTCACGGAAGGCAGGGCGTATTAGGTTTCAGCGCGTGTCCTTGTTAAATCATGCTCTTTGCTTCCATTGTTACAGCGAACAAAAGCAACTTGGACGTTTTATGTGGCGGCAAGAAGCCGTTGAACTTGCCCGCGTTTCTGTACGTGCCATTTATTTCGTTTTCCATGCAAATGTGCGTTCATCTACGCGCGAATCAGGTAGGCTACAACACTCAGCGACACTTACGTTCCGCGCAATAGTCGCCTTTCCATCCAGACAGGCATATCCTGTTGCCAGCGGCGTCACAGTTGAAGTGGCCGAACGGATCGTCCCGTGGGCGGCAGAAATCCGAGCATTCCTCGCCATGGTAGAATTCATCGCACACAACGCGATAAGAAAAGCCCAGTTGGCTTTGCTCTCCGCGATGCACGTCCTGGGACCAGTCCTCGCCTATGCCGAGTCTTCTTTTGGTGGCCAAGCGGCTGATCATGTTGTTGGTGTTTTCTGAAAGAAATAAAACAAACGAGGCGTTAACTCAACCATCCGGGGAGGACAGACGCGCGGTGCGTTAATCATTTAAAACTACGCAGGTGAGGCAGAAGTTAAGCGCGTACCTGTTGACTGGTCAGAGGACTCTGCGTTCCAGGCTTCTATTATCAACGAGACGATTCCCTGTAAAGCCAGAACACTCTGTTTAATATCACTTACATGCATTAGACGCGCGAGGACGTGTAGGCTGCATAAACAGGCTACGAGCTCATAATGAATAGTAGGCTATGGCTTTTTAAGCTAGCCTACTCACCGGCCACTTGAAATTAAAAGGCACGCGGATATGCGCACTGCTGGAGATGGAGTCTGCGCTGAATATTCCTGTCATTCCAGTGCCGTAAGTGCACGGCGGCTCCGGTAATATGATGTCTTGCGAGTGCTTCAGGCAAACACGGAAAAAGATCTGGCAGTCGCTGGACCGTTTACACACACTGTTTGCGCTCGTAAAAGAGTGCACTTTCAACTCAAACACACCGGATGATTCCGCCTATGGGATTAAAAAAACAGGACTCGCATTAGCACGCCGCGAAAGCACTTGTCAAAAGAGAGGCTCGCGTTCGAATAAGTGGGAAATACTCACCAGATGCGCTGATAGCAAAATTAAAAAGCAGGTTAATAAAACACGAGCCATTCTGGATCTTCTTGTCTGCTACTGAGCGATAGCAGACCGAGAGAGTAGTCCGATATGAATGTTTGTGGCGGTATCCACGATTTAAGGGGGAAAAAAAGTTGTTAAGAATATCGGAATTAAAAGCAAAACGACTTAGTTGTTTGGAGATAAAAAAAAACTTAATGTCTATGCTGGAGCGCACAAAGGGAAGAGAAACAGATTTGGACCCGTCAGTTAGTTTCATGGAGAGCGGACCGCGTCGTGCTTTTAAATAGAGCCTGGGAGGGGCGTGGCCTGTGGGCAGTCCGTAAACAGGCTTTGGTCGATTTACTTAATGATCCCATAAACATCACGACGCTTAAAATTCATTTTAGTCAAATATATCAGAAAACAGCGTAAACTGTGCACAGCACGGGCATTCGGAAGCTCCGCAAAAGTTGCCTAATGTTGACAACAACCTGACATGAGTTAAATATTAACGCTGTTATCATATTATACAACATTTACTAAGTGAATTCAAAAGGCAAATCGCAGTTTGTTGGACATTGCTCGGTGTCGTGTTCTTGAACGTTTCAGGAATAGCCTACATTCTGAACTTTTCTTCTGAACAGGCTAGCCTGTATCTCAGGCGTAATTAACATTTGCCTGTATCGCCATAGGCTACATTTACACGCGCGCGCGTCAATTTGTACTAAAAACTAATTTGTAGTAAAAAATAAATAAATAAATACGGGCACTTTGTGTTTTCTACGATGTCACGTGCCGCGCAATTTTTTGAAAAAAAAAAAAAAAAAAAAAAAAAAAAAAAAAGTTTGTTTTCGCCGCCGGTCTCAGAAAGGGGGTGATCTTGGGTGGAGGGGGTTCGCGCATCCCCTTTAATTCAGCACTAAAATCTTTAATTGTTCTGACGCGTGTGAGTCGTTAAACCGGCAAGCGCTTTATTGTGCCCTGGAAAGATCCGGAGGGCTCTTTTGTTATCTTGGTTTTGGATTGTGGGTCTTTGGTAAAGAGGCTGAAATGGTGGGGGGTTGCGCAGGGCATTTAAGATCGTAGATAATTGCTTTGGAGTAAGAGAGTGTGTATGTGTGTGTGTGTGTGTGTGTGTGTGTGTGTGTACGTGTAATAGGAGGGGGCTCTCGCTACAGCTGTATGATAATCCTTGCACCTGCGCACTGTGTTTGCGCTTCGCTTTCTTGATACGTACACACACAAGTCACCTTAAAATACGCATAATAGAATGCTTTCTGATTTATTATAATTTTTCGTTATCGACCCTAAGGTTTATTAGTCGAGCGCGCCGAACTGGAGCGCAGAGCAGCACTTGTTGAAGTATCACGCGAGCGGAAAACTCAACATCAAGAGTAGGTAGCAGGTATTCCGCTTGCGCGTTGATTTGGGAGAGCTTCTGTCGCGATACACCGGGCCATGTAAGGGTAAACAGAGGAGACACGCGCGAACAATGCGCGGCGTTCCAAACTGTTGCTCGTGCTTTAGTGGTTTTCTATTGTGATTCTAATGAGAGCAGCGCGTGCCTCCGCTGGCCCCATCTTTACCCCAGGCACGCTTTGCCCACTGGACGGCACCATATGATTAGGGGGGGTTGAGAAGGGCTGCTATTGTTAATTTATTGTCGGACAATTATTAAGACAGTCTGGTTTCTTGGCTTCTGATGAACACAGGGATGAATAAACGAGAGTTATTATCTGTGTAAACAAGCAAACCGTCCCAGCAAACAGGCTAAACAAATCACGGCGTTTGGTTGAACGGCGCGCGCATACAGCGGTTGTGTGGTTTAATGCAACATGTTGGCTAATGTGCAATTTGTTAATATGCCCACTTATTTGAGTGCTATTTGCATATTTGAAGTTGGAAACAGATAGCTTCTGTTTAAATAGGTTTTGTAAATCACGTTTTTTTATTATCGTGTAAGCATGCTTTGTTGGGTTACTTAGCTGTATTTTTTTTTAGTTATTAATATTTAATCAAAACAACCCAACTTCAGTTCAGATATCAGCAGGATGAAAACACGATTTAAGAGTTATCTGTTTTTGTAGGCTAAATTAATTCGTTTGAAAACTAAACGAACTGTATCGAAAACACAGGTGCGAGGGGAAAAGGCTTTTCAGCAGTAAATGCCAGCTAAATAATAAAATGTAGCTAAACTGAAAAATATAACTACAAAGAGTTCAATGAATGAACGAATAAATAAGTGGGTGGCATTTCATGTACTATGTTCCTCATAAATTCTAAATAGTTTTAAACAAAAAAAAAATATTTTTGCATTTCTGATAAATGTAAATTAAGCTAATTTAAAGAAGAATATGAGCATATTACAATGTTATAGCTAGCTACCTAATGTTTATGCAGCTTAACGTTTTATGTAAACAATGTAAATGTTTGTTTATCGCTGGAAAGGCTATTTTTGTTTAACTACAAGTCATCTACGGCCTTATAATGCGGGGCATATGTATAAAAGTACTATAATTAGTTCTTTTTGACCTGTCTGTACCGTGAAGCGTGGCCTGGCCTGGCTCACACTGATGCTTCCTATATGGGGTACATGTTCAGCAAAATAGGTGTCGTGTGCTCATTATGTTCATTCGACAAAGAGAGTGATGAGGGGAAAGCGGGGAAAAGTCACAAAATCGATAGCCATCTGGCTCAGTCGAAGACACGCGCATGGCGCATCTCTGAGGTTTTCTGATATAGGTGCACGATAGATCAAACTTACACGGACCCCCTTTCCCACCAGGGGACATTAATAAAGCGTAATAAAGTCACCACGGTAAGGCTGGTTTTGCGGCTCACGAAATGAAGCGCTAGATGTTTTGATTCGCGCGCCATTGCTTAACACTTTCCCGTCCACGTGTCTCGCATCCAAACGGTGTAAGAGCCGTCGCTTCGGCTGGGATAAAGCGTGTCTGGGTGCTAGTGAGTTCTGGGGGGGAGGAGGAGGAGATATCGGCACATGGGGGCGAAATGACACATGGCGACGGTTATGGAGAGGTGTTAGCCGGTGGCAGAAGGCGCGTCCATAAATGTGAATTGGCGCTCCTCCGCCGAGGTGCGAAGCGCGACACGCGGTGCTGGACGCAGACCGGTTCCCAGGATCCCTGCACGTGCGCGGGGGACCCGAGGCGTCACTTCGTTCGCATGTCATTTGTTCACACCTTTGGGAAACAGTCTGGTGGGGTTCAGCCACGGCACCGGCGAATTCGTTTAGCAGGCCAGCGAAAACACATTGTGCAGATGTGCTAAAGTTGAGAGCGGGTTTTCCCATCATAAGTAGCGTTGGGAACCCAACACGCGTCCCAGCGCGCGCACTATCCACCCTATCTGCCCCTAAGTATTGAAAATATTAATATCACACATTAGTTAGGATGGATGGTATGTACACTGTGCGCAGGGTTAGATTTATTCGAGAAGGGCTCCGTTCACAACGCACGAACCGAATGATTTACAGTATTTGGTATTTTACAGTATTTACAGTATTGGATTGCCTACAGCCTACAGCACGAAACATCGTAGGTTCAGAACGCTCAGATTCGCGAACGAATAACGAGCGCGTTCTTTTTCCGTTAAATTTTCGTGCGATAGTCCGACTCACAAAGAATGATTCTTAAGAGTCGGTTCTTTTAAAAGAATTATAGACATACAGCGTGGCTTCCGACGAACCGGTTCTTTTTATTGAATCAAGAACACTTAAATCGGTCGGAGTTGTTACTTACTAAAAGGTGACCGTGTCCCAATCTAAATTATGTATTTAAGGCTCGGCAGGCTTTGTTGTTGGTTGTTGATATAACAACGTTTAGTTAAAAAAAATACTATTTATATCTGTACATTACTGAACGCCACCACATTTTTGTTGTAATGTTTTCTCAGTGGTTGGGAGCAGCTATTCAACTCCGTTAAACCACACCACGTTTTTTTTAGTGATACGAGAAAAATAAAATACAGAGGCCAGACAGAGGTTACAGTGAGGCACGTGTCCTCTGTCAAACGCAAAGGTGTGACTCTGACAAAAGTTTAACACCTCGCATTGTGTCTCAGCTGCGTCCTGAAGCGTGCTCCTGCACCGGCTCGGTCAGGGAGCTTATCTGCTTCATGTTGGCAGGGGTGTTACTTTATGCACAGAGATCAAGATAGCGGCTTGAAGTTAATTAAACAGATAAACTGATTTAGTTCTGGATTCTAATTCACTCGAGACAAACGGAGGAGCACTAACTGCCTAAATACATTTAAACGTTTTAGATGTCTTGACATGATGACTGAATGTTTTCAATCTCATAGCCCATCTATTATTGTTGGAACAAATGAGTTAAATTCAACCAGTGTCTTCTTTTAATTCTGCTTATATTATGAAAGAAATGAGAACCGAATTACATTTTTTATATCAAAACCCTTTGCACAGAACATTACAATATTTTTCCCGTTTAACATTGTTCCCCGAGATAAGTGCTGCATCCATGCAGCAAAAGCATTAACATTAAATCACATTATTTCTTTTAAAATTACCGGGCCAAAATAGTGCACAAAACAAATAAAAAAAAAGAGAGATATTAATGACTAATGAAACTGAATTGTGAAATATAATCAGGAATTTCAAGATGCAAGCACAATTTCTCTCATGATAATGGTTTTATTCCTGAAACTTAATCAGGAAGTTCACTTAATCTATAGTTTCTTCTCAAAAACACCTTATACAACCTTCTGCCATATAACAAATTACGATTATTAATAAACTATGTCACAAGTTCATTTAAGCTGATTTGCTCTGGGTGAGACATTTAAACAGGGGGAAAAAAAATACGTGGCAAGACATTGCAGACACATTAAGTTATGGTTTGTTTTATTAAGATATTCTGGGTGTTTCACAACAAAAGCAATACAAAGAACATTCCACAAGCACATCCTCGGACTTAATGGGCCATTTCTGTCATGAAGGGAAATAGCACCAGATTGAGCTCTTTAATCGAGAGGTTCTCCTCAACACACTGCAACAGTATCACCATGACAAAGACAGTCTTCACTGGCAGCACGAACACAGGCCCAAGGTTTCGCAGCATGTGCCGTGTACCAAGCAGACTTTTTTTAAAGTCTAAAACCAGGCTATTGCCTACAGCATCAGTTACGGGTTTGAAATAGAATCTACTTGACGGAGACAGCATCAGTTTTTCAGTTCACATGGGAGGCCTTTGCTCTTGCAGAGATGAGGGAGCCAAGAAGTGGATAGAAACTGGTCCAACCACTCTGAAGCAATTTCTATTCAGTTAGATCATACATTAGGGCGCCGTATCTGTGTGTCTGCTGTCCAGGAAGTGCTGTTTTCCACAAGGAATGGAACGTCTTTTTGGAAGGTAGCATCTCTTCAGATGTTTTTTTTCCCCCCACACTTGCCCTTGCGCTCCCGTTCTTCCCTCCCTCCCTCCACCGTCCACCTGTCTGACTGTGACCCTCCTCTCAATGGCCGGCCACTGTCCGGGTGGGACCGTATCAGGTGGGTGTGAGCAGGACGAGTCATCATTGCTGCTTCCGGGACCAGAAACGACCTGCGATGGTACCTAAAGAAAATCCCTGTTTCTTCTGTTGCGCAAGCTCCGAAAGTCTCTGTTCTTCTTCCTGTACGTGTGAAATAGCGATGCCGTTATGTTAAACTCCACTAAATACGACGGGGAAAAAGATGTGTGATGAGTACCTGTGCAAGCTGTGCCTGTCTTCCTTTGAAGGCCTCAATGGGGTCTTCCTCATGGGCGTAGTTCTCTAACACTGAACGCACATCCTCTACTCCGCTGATGGCTATAGCTATAGGGATCAAATTAATGGTTCAAATGAAAAGTAGTAAAAACAACTCCAATTTGCCCCAAACTCTTCTCTCACACATACTCACTTTTAAGGAAAGCAGCCAAGTCATAGAGCGTGCGATCCTCGGAGTTGCCATCCCACTTGCGCAGCGCCAGGCCATTGAAAGGCTGCAGACCGAATGCCTCTCGTTTACAGTCCACCACAATGACTTTAGCGGAGTCTCTGTTCAAACAAGACACATCCTGCCGGACAAACAAGTAGTGTCTTTAGTGAATATCATGCAAGCATACTCATCAAAACAAGCCTAGATTTACATCTTTTAACCGCAAACCGCATTTTTTTTTATTTTTATTTTTTATAAATGTGGCAAAAAAAAGTACCAAAAACAAACACACACATATATACACGCATACATATGAATAAAATTTTATTTGTTTCCTTGATAATATATATTCACACTATAATTTGTTTCTCAAGAATCAAGCAAAAAGGAAAAAGTTAAATTAATCTCAATTCATCAAAATATGGTTCAAAGAGATTGCACTTGCAATATTGCTTATTTCTGTTGTTAACGATTTAAAATAGTGAAAACAAACAAAAAGTACTTCATATAGTAATACAATATAGAATATACGCATGTTCAGAATAGAAATATGTCAAAAAAATAATCAAGAATGCAAACTGAATCATGGCATATATGCACATTTATTTAATATAATTACATTCTATATAATCATATATGTTTTTTTTTTTTTTTTTTTTCATTTTTCTTCATTTTAGATGTTTAACAGTGCAGTCGTTTTTAATTATCAACAGGAATGTGATAAGTCACTCTATGCTGGTACAGTGATTTTATAGTTAAATCACCAAACCCCCTTACCCATGATAAAATCAGTGCAACTCCTGGCCTTCAACAGCCCTGCCATCTAGTAAACTCGCTCCAGTCTACTTATCCCAGCTATACATACAAATTGAGGTTAAATGTGACCTTTCTCACCCCTGAACGTTTGTGTGACACTGATGCGACCCATATTTACACCTATGCATTTGTGGAGGGGTGCAAAGACTTAACACCAGCCCACCGGCCCCGGCGCTTGCCTGCTCGCTCACACACACAAACACACACTCTCTCTGGGCCAGCTGTCTCAGTGGTGGTCCTACAGAGCAGATGGACAGGGACGCTGCACTCTCTCTATCACTGAGGTCATCAGCATCCCCCCGAGGGACCGAAAAAAAAAAAAAAAAAGTTGCATGCGCGAGAGAGATGGAGGGGCCCCGAAAGGAAAGCCCTCTTGACGGCGGCACACTCCGTAGCGTTTACAATAAATTACCCGCATCTGCCTCCCAATGAGGGACGCCCTGAACCCCACCGGGAGCGAAAGCGTGCGTTTCACTGTATTTGTTATTGAGTGTATGAGCGTGCATGTATAAATAATGAGATTTTTATGGATTATAGCTACGCGCAGCATTATGGCGTCTAAATCGCATTTAAAAATGTGAAAGCTAATGGTAATTAGTACGTTTATGTAGCTAGTGTGTGTGTGTGTGTGTGTGTGTGTGTGTGTGTGTGTAACGCAGCTGGGCGTGAGAGTGTCATGTTGCGGAGTCTCTTTCAATTCCCCAGGTAAAATACTGAAGCACGAGCTGGAGGAAGCGTGCCGCTAACTATACACACGTGCCACGCTACGCACCTGCCAATCAAAATCAGCCCCGCCCCTTTCTGTGCTGGGGGTTGGGAGCAGGAGCAGCAGCAGCATCTACTGGTGTCATATCTGTGTCAAACGGTTCACAGAAAGGCTATCTCGGGAAGCCGAGCGCAGTTCTGTTTTACTTAAATACCTGGGAACATGCATCATGCGTCATGCATCCCTCATAGCGATCATGTTCAAGCTGGCCCGTAAAGTATTCTGCTGCTCTGGCGTTCGCTTTTAGCGTCAGTCTTGTATGTCGCTGTACCAGCTTTCTTCAAACTTCTCATTGTTTTTAGTAAGCGTACTAATCGTTATTTCAGTTCTTTAGAAGACATACTTATCTGACTTTGTTTGCTCCTCCCCCCCCCAACCCGCTTCTGAGAGCCAGATGGGAGGTGAGGGAGGAGGAGAGGAGGGTGAAGCCGAGTGAAATAAACGTGGGTTGGCAGAAGGTGGATGGAGAGAGAGAGTGCTGATGGGGGTCTGGTGGACAAGGCCAGACAGGCAGTGGTGAAATGTGACCGGAGCAAAGACCTATTGCGCAAATACGAATGTATCCATGAAACAGCTACGAAGTATGAACTGCAAATCATCGGTTTGACACATTAATGACACACTGAATTCATGCAAATTTATGAATATATATATATTTTTCATGCCATACATTTTAGGTTTGTGCCAATAGATAGTATATGTGTTTTTACAACGTTGCGCGTTATAACTTGAGTTTCTAACTGTTATGTTGAGTTAAGAATGCAATGGCCTTTCAGAGGCCAGACAGTTTTGTTGTTCAGAGCGCAAATTCTCCCGTCATAAACAGCAAATGATGCAAGTATAAGAGATTTATTCGTCACGCCATGTAGACAGCTTCACTGCTTAAAACGGGAGTGTTTTTTTAAAGCGCAAAAACTAGCGATAGAAAGTTATATAGGAAGTAAAACCTTTTTTGTTCTAAAGTAAACAATTATCTGCATTAACTAACTAAAAAAAAAATTAAAAATTTAAAGTTCAAAAGATCAGCATTTAAAACTAATCTTTTATAACATTTTAAATGTCTTTACTGTAACTTTTGATTGACTTTTGATGAAAATGGTGAAAATCTGACGGATGCGTGCTGAATAAAAGCATTTATTTCTCAAACAAACAAAAATGTAGCGTATTATGCATAAAATAATATACACTGCAACATATAACACTGCAATACGAATATGGATGCTAAAGTTAATTTTAAAGCTGAATTTGAATTTGTACACTGTAATGCAATTGTGAATTTGATCTTATAAGCGTTGCACGCCATTCAAAAGCCTAATGAGGAGAAAGCTTAGGTAACGACGGACGGCCTAACGAAGAATAAAGGAGGGGGCAGAAGGTTAATGAGCCCTGAGAAGAGAGATGGGAGGAGGAGGAGAGAAGGAGGGGAAGAAACTGCTATTGTCTTGGGCTGTTGAGAAAAGAAAAAAGAAAAAGCACATAGCGGTGGGGAAATCAATCAGCGAACAGAAGGACGGCATGCAGAAGAGACACGGGGGGCATCGCGCCATAATGTTGCCCGGGTCACTCAGGAGAAGGGGGCCCACGGGGCAGGGATCTTGAGCAATACTGTATTACATACACATGGAGGAGCTTTTACTCAAAGCCATTAGTAAGAAATTAGGAAGTTAGCAAATGCATGTCCGTGAATCAGGATTGCAGCATTTTGAAGTTCACAGCCCTTATGAATGGGATTCCCCAGAACATGTGCGCTTTGGTAACACCAAACGATCAACATCTGTACAAAAAGACATCAAATGAGCAGCGTCTATTTCAGAGATAGCGTTTCGCGACATGTGGAGTATCTCAAATACTGTGACTCAAACGACCCGCGGCCATGTAGGGGTGAAATACCAGACAGCTGATTTTTTTTTTACCGTAAGTGGACACTGTTTACAGGAACGGAGAAGTGTCCTAAATACTGAGAGTGCGTTTGTGCACATCACCGACCAAGCATGATATCTAGAAGCAGATGTATAGACAAACAGATTGCGTAGTTTACCTTAACATGGTGGCCCTCCATGTAGCGCGTGGCATCTCTGAAGAGCCGGTACATCACAAATCCTTGAGGGTCTATGCTGTCAATCAAGGGGTATGCCGTCTGCAATGTTGTGCATTTAGGAATTGTTTGTATGCACATAAAAACAAAGAAATGTTTTACGATGAGATATGTAATTCATCTAAAATTACAATTTGCTGAGCATCTACCTCAGGCCATCCATTCTGTAGATGAGTTTGTTTCTCCATAGGGACAGATTTGAAGAAATTCTGCTTTATATCACTTGCTCAAAAAAACGATCCCCTGCAGTGAATGGGTGCCGTCAGAACCACAGTCCAAACGGTTGATTAAAACATCTCAATAACCCACAAGCAATCAGTAATCACAAGTCTCAGTCTTACTTGTGGATTATTGCAAGGTTTTCTCATTAACTTACATTCTGACGGCACCCATTCACTGCAGAGGATCCATTGGTGAGCAAGTGAGGTGGAACATAACAGTGAAATCAAGATATCTAAAGTCACTTGTAATATCATATTTCAGCCATCAAATCCTGCCAAAAGCCTAAATTACAAACATTTGCTCTATAAAATTTGTGAAACAGCACATCAGGACAGTAGACGGATTTTACATGCATTAGAATAAAACAAAAAGGCAGTTGCAAAAGTCTCCTCAATCAAAAAAGGCTCATTTGCATGACTTTACAAGTGTGTCACACCAACAAAACAACAACAGGCACACACAAGCTGAGCACAAATGTCTCACCGATGGCATCAATTAGGAAATGTTATATTTGAGCACAAGACTGTGTTTGTAGAATCAACAGGCAAGTAGGTGTGTCACTGTACCCAAAATAGCATGTATTTTGCACTTGCATTATTGTGTTAAATAGGCTGTCCTCACCACCAGTGAAACTCACCATGCCCGTCTCTGATGTGAAGATGACTATCTCATAAAGCGGGGCCAGTTGCTGGAACAGGTAATCTATGCCAGGCCTCTTCTTAAAACGCCAGCCTGTCGCCAACTAGAAGGGCACAGCAGATTCAAGAAACACTGTATTAAAATACAAGGAAGGGTTTAAAATAAATTCTTATTTTAATTATAAATTATAATTTTTTTATTTGTGTTTTTTAATGATGCCTAAAATT
Source organism: Puntigrus tetrazona (assembly GCF_018831695.1). NCBI lineage: Eukaryota > Metazoa > Chordata > Actinopteri > Cypriniformes > Cyprinidae > Puntigrus > Puntigrus tetrazona. Next base: position 12,076,139 of record NC_056713.1, read on the forward strand.
CAGCTTTGCATTAAAGAAATAAATTACATTTCCAAACGTTAAAACTAGTTTTAAACTAATATTACTAATATTAAAAAATTAGGGTTTTCCTGAATTTTTGACTAAATGTTGAAGAATCTTAAAGAATGAAAACCTTACAAGAAACGTTCTGACCCTATACTATTGAATGGTAATGTATATAATTTCAGTGTGTTTTTTTGCACACACAAGGAAAAGGAAATAATATGCAACAGCCCACTTCTACTTTCCTTATGCCATCTCTGACGTGTTTTTCTGATAGGTGCGTGACCATTTCCTGAGTGTTGCTATTTAATCTCAAACATATTTAGAGTTCCCATCTGGAATAAATTTAAACAAACACGCAGTTCAACAGCTTTCCTCAGTCATTTACTGGAAAACAGACTATATCCGCCTGTAAAATAAAAGCAGAGCAAAGAAGCATCAATTCTCTGTTACATTTCTTTATTCAAGTAAGTTGCATTTTAGCATCGGGCTCAATAAACTCTTCTGTACTGTGAGCCACAACCCTACTTTTGTATCGTTTAGAGTAACAGATACGTCAATTGCGCTTTTATGTGGCACTACACACCTATACCTCAGTACAGATGTCAGACAAAACCAAAAGTAAGAGTACAGTCACAGACAAAGCTTTACTTGAGGTTTCACAGAAATCAGTGTGCCATGCGCCACGGCAACAGTCTGCTGAGGCGTGTCGGGTTACAGGTCGGCTATGCTCCACCTGTCACCTGTGTGTGGCCCGTTCCTCACAGCTGGCCAGGTAGAAGGAACCGAGAGGAGGAGGGAGCAGGTAAAGGAGGCGACAGGTGGTTGGCCCAAAACAGCGTTCCAGATGGCCTCATACGATTAACAGAATATGATAAGGATAGTAATAAACTGATCAGCAACTAAGCGTTGTTTAATAGAAAATCTAACCGATTAAATTGAGACACTTTACTGTATAAAATGCATTTCACAGCACTGCGCATGAAGAGCGTATGTACAGAATATACGAACGCAGGCGCAGCTGTGTTTAGTTTGGAACAGGAAACGGCCTGTAGTTAGGAGCCAAACGCCCACGAAACGTTTACTAGGGTTCAAATCTAATCAATCTAGGTTTAAGAATCATTTCATAATAGATCTATAAATCTATATTTGAGAACGTGTCTATGTCTCGCAGATCGAGGCGGCTCACTGAGACGGGGATGTTGACATGGCCTATGGTCTAATTCCAGTCCTCGCACCCAACACTCTGTACATTTTGTGTATTTCTCTTGTCGCTTGTTTTCTTCGAATGTATGCGCCCTGCGAAGTGGACACCTCCGGATATTCCGCCAAGATTCCAGTTCAAAGTGAACTTATACGTTCCTTTTTTAAGTGCACTGAAGTGTGCGAGACGAAATTTTAATTGTATTCATTTATTTACAGTGCAAATCCGTGAATAAATGTTCTGAAGTGAAGTAAACTTTAACCTATTTCCCCCGCTCAGGAAGTAGGGAGCAATGAACACCGTGTAGGGACCATGTCTTTACTGACAATTCTGATAAATGTTGTACCTGAATAAAATATATATATATTAGGGATGCACTGAATTTGCATTGGCCTTTCCTTGTTCCTGAAAGTCATATGATGTGATTTCAAGTTCTCCTTTCACTTTGTGGAGTGGTACAAGCTGTTGGTGCACAAGACTAAAAATGGCAAAACCACACCTACCGACCACTCAGGATGGAGGAGGACGTCAGTGAGCTCCAGCACTAGAGTGTACGGAGGCTGGTAGTAGGGTTCTCGCAGAGGGTCTGGAAGAAGCTTTGGGCTTGTGGGCTCCATGATCATCTTCAAAGAAGTAGAAAGAAAACGTTTCATATCTCAGATTCTTTCCTATGCAGATAAAGACGGGAATATTTTCGGTATCTTCTAACCTGTCTGTAATCTTTGAAATATTTAAAGGTTCTTCTGAGCTGCTGGATGACAGGAACATCTAGAGGACAGAGAAAATATAAATAAATCAGATGAATAAAGTATTATTCACATTTATTTTAGCACCTCAAATGCCTTCTATACACTAGGGCTGGGTAAAAAAAGAAATTGATTTCTCGATTCTTATCTACATTTTTCATGATGTGATATTGTTTTTTAAAGCCAAAGAATCCATTAGTTTAGCCTGCAGTACTGCCAACTTTGTAGTTAGATTTAGCAACTTTTCAGACCCCCCCAAGCAACTTTTTTCCAAAAAAGCGTGACTAGTAACAAATTTAGTGAAGTAGCGAGTCTCTGTGATTGCTGCAACGGTGCAAACACAGATTTCAAAACTCTTCCACTGCATCTGTTCTGTTCAGCGAGTGGCTGAGAAGAGCAGAGCATTCAGTTAATAGTATGTTGCTTCTCTTCTACATGGAAATATAGCTAAAATCTGTGTCTTCTCTCATCTTATGTGTATTTGATTTCTTTAGACGACGGCAGATTAATGTCTTGGAAGGGACGAGCTAGTTATGCAGTCTTAAAGGGCCACGTTTCACATTTATTTGTTGTTTGACAACAGAATCAGTAAAATATATAAATGAAAATATTTTATTAAGGCTGCGTTAAAATACAGCATCTGAGCACAAACCAATGTAAAAGGCAACATGACACAATGACAATGAATATGCTAATTAGCGTATGACATCATTAGCACCATTTATACATTTTTTAACCTGGCTTTAGCTTTAGTTTTCATTTACTTGACCGAAAAATTGCAGCGCACCTCCCGTCCAAATAAATGCAATAAGCATTCTGTGTTGTTATTTCTGATATAAAACTCAGATTTCAAATTTTGTCAATTTTATTACAATGTTTAATATAATTAAATAATAACAACTTTATTATAATAAAAAAACTTCACTGAGCATACAAATCTAGATCATTTGCATGCATATTTAATAGAATTAGTTCCAGGACGTTTTCTATAGGAAATTTTGTTATATACTGTAGCTGATATATGTCCAAAATAATCAACGTTGAGCTGAAGAGGCAACAAAAAATGTGTGTCAAAACCTAACCCTACAACATACTATATATAAAGCTAAAAATGTTGTTTTAAAATATTCATAGCTTACTGATATTACATCTCCCCATCCGACAATAATGGCCACTATTCAAGACATCCCCACATCATTCTAACTGAAGTTATTAGCCCCATTTCATGGCCTCAGCTCCCTCCAGTCGCCACATGCCATATGCCACCTCAAGCGGCAGAAAGGACAGATAAAAGTGGCGGCACACAGGTTCATGTGGCTCGCTGTGCGTCTGTTAAGGCAGCCAGCCCGCCAAGGGGCCCCGTCAACAACATCAGAGCATGAGGAAGCAGGCTGATTGGGAGACGTCGGGGGAGGGACCATATAAACTGCTTAAACACCCTCTCCTCTGGCCACTCAAGCCCTTTCCCTCCTTTTCTCCTCTGTTTGATTAGTTCAGAGGGGGAGTGTTTGCTCTCTGTAAGGGAGCATGTGCCTGTTGGCAGCCTCCAATGGAATAAGCTCTCCCTTGAGACTAATGAGTGAGACGAGATGGACGTCTTGTCATCACATTCGTGCTGAAGGGAGACAGCGGTGGTGTTAGTAGGCGCCATAGATATGGCATTAGTAACACAGATTTGTTTCTATAACATAATGAATTTATGAAGCAAATCCACAAAACACCTGTTGAACAACAAATAGTTCTGCAAAAACTGTATCACTTCCTCACCCGCATATTGTTCTAAAGACACTCTTGTTTTGAGGAACCTTAAAAAATTAAAACCACCATAATAGTGGTCCATGCATGATATGGTACCTGAGATGTAGAAATCCCTCTACTGTGAATGACGACTTAAATTTATATGAAGCAATTTGGAGAACTTAAGAGAATAAAACTCATTTTATGGTGCTTTTGTGACATTTTGGCAAATTAGAGACCAAGTAATGGCAAAATTGGAAGCTAAGCTGTAAAATACATTACATTTTTGTGTTCCATGTAAAACACCACATATTTTTGGAGCAAATATTTTGCGGGTTGGTAGCTTTAAATTGGTTACTTAAGCTCAACAAGACTGCATTTATTTGTTTTAAAATACAGTAAAAACAAATATTGTGAAATAGTGCAATTTACATATTTATAATTTATTCCTATAATAATGTTTTTTTTTTAAGATTAATTTATGAACTTTTCTGAAGGTACAAAAAGGTTTGAGACTTTTTGTATGATTCTAGAAAAAATAAATAAATAAATGTTTATCCACATCCACCTCAGTTGCTTGTTAAATTCCGTCCAAACTGGCACATCTGTCCCAGCATAAGTCTTTCCTTCTCCACTAGACCAAGATCAATACAAAGGCTGAACAGTTGCAGAAACCGTTACCAAGACTGATCCAAGACGACACCGGAAAAGTGCAGAACAACTGGGTGCACTTTGAAGAGTCTCTTGTGCTAACCTTGTTTGTCAGTGTAAATGCGTGGAGTCCCATTGTTGCTTCACAGAGGGTCTGTGGCTCTCTGGAGGGATGTCCATTGAGTCTCAGGCAAGGAGGGAGGGAGAGGAAGATCGATGGCTAGGCCTCTGGACACAAAGGCCTCCTTTAATCCTGCACTGGGTTAGCATATGCTTCACTAGTTTGCCAAAGGCCATTACTCAATTGCCTTTCTTCTATCCCTTTCTATGGAAGCCTCTTGCTTTTTCCCTCTCTGTCAATCGTTCCTTTCTCCAGCCGTGAAAAGTGGTCTTTAGGTGCGGCCCCTCTCTCCCTGCTGTCATATGGGGATCTAACTGTCCTGTGGATAAAGTACCAAGTCTAAGCTTGTGTCTTCTTGAGTCATCCTCAGCTTACCGTTTGTTTGCTTTGAGTATTGGAGAAATAACAAATCTGACCCACTAACCTATTCCTCCCTACAACCAGGACAACTACTGGTCTACCTGGGACTTATTAGAGTAACATTAGATGTTAACATGAAAGATTGTGTGACACTGGAATAATGATTGATAAAAAATTCAGTTCTGCATCACAGGTATAAATAAAAACTAAACAAAAATAACGACTTTATTCAACTACTGCATCACCCTGTAGTGCCATTTCGGAGAGTATTACATACGTAAACAACATATGCTGTTCTGTAGCAGCCAAATATAAAGATTTGATCACAATGCAAACAGCGTATCCGCACACATACATTGCTTACATATGTAATAATCCAAAACGGTGCCTCAGGGTGATGCAGAGAAGACAATTGTTGAATAAAGTAATTATTTCCATTTTCTTTGCTTACAAAAGGTACTCTTGTAGCTTCAGAAAATTACAGTTGAACCTCTGATGCCACATGGACTAATTAAAAAAACAAAACAAAACTTAATTGTGTTCCGCATTTTTATGCTTTCTCAGAATGTGCATTGGTTTCTATGCTAATGCCGTAACAGCCATGTTATTATTACTTCGTAAGCCATGTTGCTGTCACAGCTGTGCTGTATTATTATTATTATTATTATTATTATTATTATATTTCATCTTTATGTTCAGCTTTATTCCTTTTTAGCCGTCTCCGATGCTTTCAAAACTCAAAGTGTTACATGTACTAATATTGCATTGTGTCTCTCTGCTTGACTTGCGCTTCCCAACGACACAAGCTTGTTTCTGCAAAGACCTTTTCGGTAAAAACGTCTGACGCGTTTACATTTTATGTGGCGTGAGGAGAGACTGAAATGCCATGTGAATAGGATTACAAACCACATGCAAATGTAGGATTTGCATAAAAATTCATGTAGTTCATTCCCACTCATCTAAATATTCAGATCTCAATTGTATTTGACCAAAAAAACGGATATGGGCTGACAGTCTGAACAAGGCTTTTTTTTAATAAAGATGTGACCAGGCTGTAACACTTTTTTCAGGTGTTCAGGTTTATGAGATCCATGCCTGAAAGACTAAAAAGCAATAACAGAGATAAACGAATAAGCCCAAAGCCTTCAAGTAAAAGTCAGCTTTCACAAGAGAGTTAAACAAACCCTCCGCTTTTTATTTCCTGATTATTGTTGTTGCTATCGGTTGGTGATGAAATCTTTGTGTGTTTAAGCTCAAGCAAATCAACCCCTCCTCCTGACAAATCTGAATCCAAGCAGTACCGCTGCAAACAAGACTACACTTGTTCTTCAAAGATTAGACCCAGGCGATGGGTGAACCTGTTGTTATATTTCACTCCACAGATTACACCAGTAACACAGGTGTGAAACTATGCGCTTTCCAAAACTTTTTTTAGTCTCGGTGGTGTGTTCTAATAAAAAAAAACAACAGTTTGTGACTCCATAAATTATATCACTGGCCAGACGCCATCTCGTACAAATTGAGCGATGCAGGTTTTGATAGGGGGCGGGTTGGCGCAGGGTGTGCATATAAGTGTCTTCTATTGGATGCCGTCACTTGGCAAGCCAGAAAAGGTTTTTTGGAGGCACGCCTGCTTTCCTTGTCCCCTGTCCCTGAGGACGGCGCCTATCAAGGGTCCACTCTTCATCCCCACGCTAGCCTTCTGCTGTGTTAGGGAGGGTGAGCATGGACCCAGGAGGCAGAAAACCTGCTTCTCCACTCCCTTGAGGGAGTAGGCGTTTCACCGCGGTCCCTAAAGTAATCATAGCCCTTCGTTATGGCATTAAAAGCTATAAGAGCTTTAGTGTTGGACAGCCACGCTCTGGGCTCGGAGGTAATAAATTGAGGTTGGGGGGGCACTTCAGGGAATGCACTGAATTAATTACGTAATTATGATAAGAGTGTGTGATCACGTAGAGGAGGCAAAAGCAGCCTGCTATCTCAATTGAACATCAGCGGTGAATGAAAAGCGCAGGTGGCTTGCATTTACTGCTGTTAAATGGCGTCTCTACCTTCACTCTATTAATGGTAATGCTCTGAAGATGGCATATCTATACTGCACGGTGCAAAAACAATAATGCACTTTATTTACTCACACTTATGTAGTGTCAAACTTCCTTGAAAATTTATAGAATAAACCCTACCATTGAAACATTTGCACTGTTAGATTTTTTTTTTTCAAGGAAAGATGCATTTAATTCATCAAAAGTGTCAAAAACATTTATAAAGCTGTAAATAATTTCAGTTTAAAATAAATGTGGTTTTGAAATATAATGATTTCTGAAGGATCATGTGACACTGAAGATGCTGAAAATTCCGCTTTGCATCAAAGGAATAAATTACGTTCTAAAATTGATCAAAATCAGTTGTTTGAATCTGTAATAATAGCTCTTACTGTAAAGACTTCTATAACACACTTCTTTCAAAAACCTTTTGTTTTAAATCTTACTGACCTTAAGTGAAAGAGAACAGTTTCAAGCTCAAAAACAAACAAACAGAAAACCCCCCAACATACAACTGATGTCAAACATAAAATGTACATGCTAATAAAAAGTACAACCTTTAATAGTTAACAACGCGTGTTTCACAGTTTACATAAAATCATACAAGTCTGGAAATACATAGGTGACTGAATTTCTATTTTTGGTTAAATTATTAAATTAACTAAAAAAAAAAAAAAAAAAAAAAAAAAAAAGCCTCATAATTCAACAACCCACAATTACGAGTCAAAGCAGCGTGAATAAATGCAATGAAACTACTGCCAATGAGAACTGGCACATGCACCGCATGCCACTGGTTAAGGGCCAATCCCGGTGTGTGAGAGATTGATGCATGCGGGGGTCGTGTGCAGGGACTCGGCCCCATGAAACATTTATTGTAAAGTGGGCTGACACCCGCTGGCACCGGGTAAAAGGTGTTGCACGGCACCAGAAATCCATCATGTGCCAAGCTAACCTGACAGGTGAACAAACACACAACAAGCAGGCCAGAAGGGTCCTTATCTGCTAAAGAGGGGCGAACAATGCTCTGCTTTCAAAAGGAGGGGGAATGACAGCATTTTGCGCTTGTCTACAAATAATGCATATCTTTATTTTTGTCATGCCAACTTCCTCCTGAGCTTTGAGCTATGTATTCAATGCCTTTAAATCCACTTAAAGTGAAACTAAACTTAGATGAAAGTCTTTGTGTAGGAGCAAAATGACCACCACAAAAAGCCCCTAGCTTGGGTTATCATGTTAAGGTTATTTTTTAATACAGTGTGAAAAGCCTCTGTAAGCGCATAAAACGTCCAAACCATTTCATAACTGCCTCGGGGGCCTGACATAAGTTCAGATGTGTTCAGAGGACTTACCATTATCAAACTCATCTGGAATCTGGAAAAAGAAAACAAAGAGGTGAGATACAAGCAGACGTGTTTTCAATACACACTAGTACATCAAGTCATCGCATGTGGGTATGAGGAGAGCACCTGCATACAAACTAGAAAAACAACAACAACAAAAAAAAATCAGCAGTAAAATTTTTATAAAACTTTGTTGATTCTTTCAGACTGACTTCTTTAGCCTTTTAATAACAATACACACTGGTTCACCAATAAGTACCAACATTAATCTGTCAGCAGGTTCTGCCCCTCTTGGGGTCCGGGACCCCCGCATGCTGCCTGGTGGGACAGCTCACAGCACACCACGGGCAAAAGGCCTGTTTCTAAGCCCTGTCGTTCTCCAACTTCATTCATTCATTGTACAGAAACCGCTCTAGCGCCCTCCTCTGGACAAAGCTACATGCAGCTAGTATACAGAAACAAAGGGCCGAGTGCGATTTTTGGCTAAGGGGAAAAATTCTGACTCAAACCTCATCTGGTTCATCACAGGAAAATGTCACTCAATTATAAAATGTTAAAGCAGAAAATAAGTGGAGTTAAGAAAAGCGTCACCTTGTTAAACATGAAGAACATACACTGTCCTCTACTGGTGAACTACATTTCTGCACTTTATCAGACTTCAGTCAATCATGTTGATCCAAATTTCTTTGTCTAACTTCTGTGAAAATAAGATCATTTGAGAGTGTGTGTGTGTGTGTGTGTGTGTGTGTGTGTGTTTCTGACATGCTCTGAAGTGTTCGACATAAGAAATAGAAATTTAGAATAACAAGTAAATGAATATAGAATTGACATTTTATGTCTTAAATATCAGTTTAGATTTCAGCCATTGCTTGCAGAGAGATAAAGACATAGACAAAGAGGGAGATAGTTGTTTATATTAATAAAGCCATATTTATAAAGCTAAAAAGCAATAGTTAAACTAATTATGCTCTTCTGTATTAAGGTTTGAAAAGAAATAATAAGCAGAACAACTGTTTTCAACATGGATAATCAAGAAATGTTTCTTGAGCACAAAATCGGGATATTAAAATAATTTCTGAAGAATCATGTGAGACTGTAGACCGGAATATGATACTGAAAATCCAGCTTTGCCTTTTAGGAATAAATTATACTTAGTTTAAAAAAAAAAAAGTTAAATATAGTTAATTAAAACAAAAAGAGTACTTCAAAGTATAATGATGGGCCACATTATTTCCATTTTTACTGTATTTTTGATCAAATAAATGCAGCCTTGGTGAACATAAATTCTTTAAAAGTGGTTTTAATAATGCTACTTACTCCAAACATATTAACAGTTATTTAAATTAATGTTAATATTCAATTTCAGCACTGAAAAATATTTAAATTGAAAGCCTTGCAGAAAATGTTGCACACGTCAGAAACAAACAGCCATAGTGGCTTTGCATCTAATTGTGTTCTATGAGAAGAGGACTCGGTCTTTGCTCTCACGCTGTCACCTCCCTTAAGTGCCCTTCCATTAAGAACTTTGGCTGTAAAAAATGGCACCCTAAAGCCTGGCACACTCCACATGTATCTCCAACAGGATCTCAACTACATGTGAAGTGTGCCCCGGTTCCCTCACTCGTCCAAAAGGCAAGCAAGCCAAAAGGGTCATTAAACCAAAGCAGCGCAGAGGACAAACATCACTGCTTTGTGCTAAGTGTGTCCTTCAAGTCACTTGTTTCTGTAGGACGTTATTAGGAGGGTTTAATTCACATGACAAATGCTGGATAAACAGTCCGTTTGAAGGTTACGGTTTTGGTGAAGGTTTCTTTTTTCAAAACAGTCCTTGAGCTGAAGTCAAGCATAAAATCGGTTACTGCCCTCTGGCAATTACAGGCAACCATTTATTTTTTTAAATACATAAAATCAAATAAAACATGTGCTAATGTCAAACGTGTGACAGTGGGAGATGACAAACGGTGTGGGTTTTCCCAAACACTTTACCGTTACAGGTCAAACTGGTTGAATGATCTTTTGAGAATGTCTAGTAATTAAAAAGATCTAAAATATTGTGGCAGGGTGACAAGACCTTCTGGCGAGATGTCTAATAAGTCAAGTCTCGCCGGTGTCTTCGGGCATGAGAAGCGTGACTCAGCTTTGAAAGGTCTGGCACACTCCATTCACAGCTCTTACGACGTCTCAACTGCCTGAGAAGTGTGCCGTTTAAAGTGAACCACAGCCTACAGGATCTCCAGTGACAGACATGTGAAGAACTAAAGCTTTGAGGCAGAAATCTTCCCGAGGAAACACCTCAAGCCTTTACACATAGCACACTGACGTGAAAGGTAAGCCTTTCAAGAAATAGCTCATCCAAAAGAGCCTGGAAAATACTGTGATGTTTTAAAAATGACTTATGCTGTCAATCATATTGGCATATGACAAGGAACTGTGGAATTTTTTTTTCAGCCCACAGATACTTGGATAATTATTAAAAAATACATTTTACACACACACACGCATTATATATATATACACGTGTACGTATATATATATATATATATATATATATATATATATATATATATATATATATATATATATATATATATACATACACACACACACATATACATTTTTAAAAACTTTTTTAACAAATTAAATAATAAAAAGGCACTTTATTTAAAAAATTAGCTCCAAAGGAATGTACACAAAAAAGCATAAACAAGCTAAAAAGGAAGTACTAAAAGTAGGCTCAAAGCATTTGCACACCCTCAAAAATAAATGAAATAAAACTGTATTTATATATATATAATTTTATAAAAAACAAGAGAAAATTTACTTTTTAATTTATAAAATCCCTAAAACAATAAAAAAATAAAAACAAAAAAATTATTATAATGTAATAACACCTCTGGGGGAAAAAAATCAGTAAACTAAGCATTTTCTGTCTTGCATTTAAAAGTGAAGGATTCTGAAAAATAAAAAAAAAAAATAATAAAAAAAAACAGCCAAAAGCCTGTCTATGGGAAGAGAGCCAGGCTTCCAGTCCCACACTGTCACCTAATTGGCATCCAATTGGAGTGGGTAGAGGTGACAATATTTACAACAAAAGGTCCGGCACACTTCACATTTTGTCTCCTACATGGTCGTATGCACATGTTAAAGTGTGCCTTTTGAAATAAGTGAAGAAAGCAGACCAAGAAAGGACGAGCAAACAAGACAAGGGTTTTCCCGTACACACACCTCAGCCCAGCACATGCCACGGTTTAAAGAGAGCTGGAAAGGTGTGTGGTTTATAGATCCCAGCGGCAATGAGCTGACACCCGTGATCACACCCAGCGTGCTGTGAGAAGTGTGTCTGCGCAGCCAAAGAGGACTGAAGATCATCACCCTAACAGCTGGGTCCAAATCCCACGCTTAGGAGACCTGGCAAACCCAACCTTTCCAATAGGACTAAAAAGGTTCCTACAAACGCATTTACAGAAGCTCACGTTACCGAAGAAATATGTGAGAAATTGCTTTAATATTCAGCAAACCATAACCTTTGATACAATTTGTTCTTTCATCTAATCTACTTTGCAGCAACCAAACTAGCTATGGGAACAAACAGTACCATTGTTTTATAGTATAACTTGATTCAAAATAAAATCCCCTGGGTTTGATCTATTGTGTAATGTGTCTGGGGTCACTTTAACTGAATGCAGAAGATCACTGTACTCTCAACCAGATATGGCATGAAATTATAGTGACAGTGAACATCAATCATACTTTTAGTTCTCCAAAGAGAGTGATGTTTGCATATTTACCAACTATTTTATTAATTTAGAGAAGTGACAACTATAAACAGTTAAGTACAAAATACAAAAATTAAAGCAATTATAAAAAGTCTTCCGGGTCCATCTTATAAAACAAAATTCAATAAATTCTGTTTCAAAAAGTTTGTCTTTTCTACATTCTTCCTATTCTGCTTGCCGTTTCTCCAATATGTATCTGTGTAAACTTTAAATGAGAAGGAGGCATTCATTTGCTGGTTGCTCATTTCCAAAAAGTCCACTGTGTCCTGTCATCTTCTTTTTTGGTAACTTCATTAACGCATGCATCAGGTATCACAAGCTAACAATGAATACAGCTTTTATAGCATTAACTAACATGAATCTAGATTAACATGTTAATCTGCAAAAAAAAAGTTATAAATGAACGTTAATGTACACAAAGGAAACAACTGACCTGTAGCTAGATGGATAAATGCTGTCCAAAAAAAGTGGGTGTTCATTTGGGAGGTAATGGTGTTATTTATATCATGACAAAACTCTCTCTATATTATTGTTACATAATAAGTAACAATATAGGTCTCCTGTTAAAAAACTGTAGTCTTTCAAAAAAATATATAGCAAAATAAAAAAAGGTGTAAACTTTAAAGTTGTCAAATTGACAAATTATCTGAAACTGAAAGAATTTGACCCAATGCTTCAATCAATAGTGTTTTCAGTGCCCAGTTCAGGCCATCAGCTCATGGTCCAGTGTTTTCTACGCCTCAGAACAGCTGTTTAGGACACATTCGGGAATGCAACACCCACCAGTTCTGCTTTATTTTTACAGCAGGTGATTGCAGCATACTACATTTCTACTGAAACTTATTTTTGTAAGACTGCTTTCTCTGATGCTGGAGGTGTCCTTCAAAATAAAAGCGCTACTGTAGTTTCTGTCAAAATAAACTCTTAAAAGCGCACTATGAATTGTCAGTTAGTAGGTCACTGCAGTCCATATTCAAAATATCTCTTTCAAGTGTAGACATTTTCCTACTGTAGTGCAAAGCAGTGCAATCTATTTACAAAATATGACTATTATTGTCATAGGAATAACAATAATATAAAATGATCATCACTATATTTTCATTTATTTGGCTTCCTGAAACATCAGTGGGAGTGTAAGACTGAGACAGTATATCATGAATAAAAACAGGGTTGAGTTCCCTTTAAAGTTTTGGTACAATTCAATTCACTGACTTTATTCTGACTTAAATTCTTAGTGAAGAACATGGGTTGAAGCTCTTAATTTTAACCATCAAAGTGCATTCGATTGAATAATTTAACTTTAAAAATGTACAAAATGTTAACTTTTCTATTCAACTTTTATATTATGTAATCATGTACTTCATATTGATATATTACATTGTGATATTGTGATATCGTTACATCCCTAGTATTCATAACCCCTTATCTCATAAAAATTTTACATAATAATAACTAAAATAAATTTCATGTAAATCATAACTTGTTTTTACAGCTAAAATATATTTCTGGCAGAAAGAATTAAGAAACTGAAGCATTGATATTGAAACATTGATAATGTCTCAAAAGAATTCTATTTGGAATAAATTATGTTAATTTTGAACTTTATATTCATCAAACATTCCTGAAAAATGTATTATGGTGTTATAAATTGTGGAAAAACAGTAAAGAATGGCAGTGATTGATTTTTGTACATTATATTTTTGTTTGACTTTATTAATGAAAACCATGTTTTTTTATTAGCATGTTTTTGTGTTTTGCTTTGGTACCGAGAGCCGCGGATTTTCACTGATACTGCTAACAGATACAGAAACGTTAGCACTAAACTTTTATATAAATGGACAACCGTTTCTGCTACAATGTTTTTTTCTTGTTTTCCCTCAAGTAATTTACAGCAAGATGTGTTAGACCGATCAAAAAGCCAGTCCCAGAGACGTAGAAAAAATTTACAGTGCGGGAACAGGATAAAGGTCCCATGCTCACAATAAGATCAGAAGAGCTGAGAACAGTAAAACTCAACCAATATAATAGATGAGGTGCGCAATTAGGCACCAAGAGCCCTCTGAACTCCCGTGAGTTCACACTGACCTGTGAAGTGTGCCCTTACAAGTGAGCTCTAAGTTAAGCAGGTAACAAAACAGGATGTCTAACAAAGGTGGAGGTGCGCTCTTTAAAGTGACCACCTTCCTGAAATCGCACCTCTGACACATGCCTCCAGATTAGGTGTGTTCGGCGTCTACTTGTGAAGTGTGCCTCTTTAAAGGTGGGTGGCTTCCAGAAAGATTACAAGACCTTGCTAATTTGATCTTCTATAAGACAAACAAGCTTAAACGCTCATTTTACAAGCTATAAGGCCTTTAACACCTTACAAAAAAAAATACAAGTTCGGAATAGTAAGGCAGCAAATACTGCACATTATGTTGTCATAAATCATGAATGCTTTAAATTGAGAATTTTAAATGCAAATAAAAAAAAAAGGTTCTCGTCACAGAAAGTTACAGTAGCACAGGTCTCTTGCGTAAGAAAGAGAGGCATAAAATGCAACGCCAACAATCAAAGCACGTTTCGCTCCGGTCTCCTGCGAGACTGCCTTTGTAAAGCGAGTCGTTTGAAGTGGGCCACCTCGAGAGGTGCTAGAAGTCTGCTCACTGAAGAAAGGAAATTCACAGCACTTTGAGTAGTGTGCCATACAGGGTGAAAATCTTCACACTCATACCTGATTGAACTGTCTGCCAGGCAAAAGTGATTGTAGTATCAATAGAAAGAGACTAGCGGGGAAGCGCAGGTGAGAAAGTGTGCCATGAGAAATAGTGTGGCTCAGGGCTCGTTTCAAATGACCACATCAGAAAAAAAATGGAGGGTAAAGACGGACAGCCGAGAAGTGTTTTGGCATTAACCATCACCATTAAGACACTTATAACTGCTAAGTAAATCTAGTCAGCTAATGTGGTATTAACCTTTTTCTCTTTCTTGAGGTGGTGGTGAAATACTTAGCTCATTAGAATATGTATGAAAGATGTATGGGTGATTTCAGAACATACGTTCAACTACTTGACAATTCCTTGACAAAAATAACTATTAAGTCCTAAAACCAGACTTTGTGAAAGTTCATGCTTACCTTGTTTCCTTGCTCATCCACAGAATTGCTACCTACGGACCAGAGACATTCATAATTTAAATCAGAATTTTTTTAACTGTAAGCGTAATCAAAATTAATAATAAGGAAGTGTCATATATATATATATATATATATATATATATATATATATATATATATATATAAATAAAAGAACTTGCATGCAAAACCATGTAAAAAGTAAACCAATGCTTAGTAAACAGTAACAACACATAAATAGAATAAATTAAATTAAATTAAATATTTACCATTAAAACAACTCAATCCTCCAATGCAAAAATTAAATATTTATTAATAAAAAAAAAAAAAAAAAAAAATATATATATATATATATATATATATATATATATATATATATATATATATATATATATATATATATATATATAAAATAACCAGTTACATCTAAGAATTCTCATGACCTTCAGAATAATCAAAAAAATAATCCAATAATGCCAGTTCAAAATGTTGTGAATAATCCGAACATGCCAGTCAAAAATGTTTAAAATAATCCACCAACGTTCAAAGAATATCTCCAAACTTATGACAGTGCGATCCATTGGTGCCCACCCTTAGGGGAAGAAAGCAACAGGCAAACTCACCGAATATATACACGATGCCGACTGTGCTTCCAAGTCCCATGATTCCTGCTAACCGAAGGACCACCTTCTTAGCATATGCGGTGTTCTCTTTCTGTTTCTTGTCCTCACCCTGTTCATTTTTCTTGTCACCAGACTCATCACCCTCTGGAGGAGGCTGGCCCTGTGAACGATGTGTCAAAAGAGCATCCTGCTTGACATTTGCCTTGGGATACTCAGCATTGACTGACAAACCTTTAAGACAATTTCTCAACAAGAATCCCAAATCTTATGCTACACAGCAGCCAGATCGAATATTAATTTCTGTGACTAAACTCTGGTATGCACCAATCACATTATTTTGAACGGACTGAGTATCTGTGACCCATTGTCCTTTGACAGACCTTCAGCCTTCAGCCCTTATCTGCAGTCAACAGTGAAAAGTGGGCTCCTGACCTTGCATGATACTGCTCCAACGAGAAAGCCATCAATTACCATATTTAAACCACACTCAATAATGTTACTTGTTTTTTTTTTGTTTTACGAACAAACTTACTTTACCTCTATAAAGCGTGCATCATATCTGAAACATACATTTCTAAAGCTTCCAAATAATAATCACAAATGCCTGATCAAATATGACACAAATCATAAAACGTGTACACGGTTTAGATTTTTTGTATACATATATTTTGTAAAAAGAGTCAATGTATCCATTTTAAATCCATTTTTAAATTATTTCATACAGCACGTTTACAGAAACTCAAGTACACGAGGCCTCATTTAACAAGCATTTACAATCACTTATGTTACATATTTAAGAATAAATGTTATAACATGCACTGATTCCTACTGATGATGTACAAATGTAATTAATGTTACTGCTCTGTCATACATAACTCACACTGCACGTCTGACTTCATTCAAACCACCACCTGTCAACCTTCACTAACCAGACCTTACTAACGTTACTTATTGCGGTCATTTATTCATCAGTATAACGTCTAACGTCTAAGAACGTAAATATTTTTTCCCGCATATAAATAACTGGCTGTCCAATACCCTGTCATGCAGGAATGTCAGGCGGTCACAGTGCTCACCTGGCTTTTCTGCTGCTGCTGGAGCCTCTCCTGAAGTATTGCCTGGGCCAGTCCTCCTGTAGTGCTGCTACTGGATGTGTCGGCAGAGAAAGCCCTGACAACATCCAGCTCCACGGGAGCCCTGGAGCCTCTGGCCCCCTGCCTCAGTCTGAAGAGGCCCCGGCTCGCCCGGACACACATGGGATACACAGACACCGCCGACATCTTGAATATGATGCAGCTAGTGCACGGAGCGCGAGCGGAAAGGACAAACGAGTTTGATTGGTCGCGACTGTTGTGATTGGCAGGCAGAGAGAGCCAATCGGACCCGAGAACCGCAACGCGAAGGCCGGTCTAGTAACGTCGTCACGTTCACCGTCAAAAGCTGTTAAAAGTCCCTAATGTTTGTACGACACATGTCATAAGTAAATGCAATGCTTGGTTTAATAATAAAAGCAGATACTGTATAATGGCTAACATACATAATAGTGATACAAAGATTATATAAAGGAGATATACATAATATGTATAAAATCTAGAACATGTGATGTGATATGGGTATACATTTCAAAATAAAAGTATTTCATACTTGTGAAATTTTAATTTAAAATACTATTTTGAAATATTTTGTAGGACTACAGGAATGGAAAATAACATAACTGAATATTATATATATATATATATATATATATATATATATATATATATATATATATATATATATATATATAAATGAAGTTTCATTCAAAATAATAAATAAAATAAAACACTTTAAACAAACTAACTTATTTAAAAATCAAATAAGCATAGAAATGAGCAAAAAAAGAAAGTACAAATATCAATGTAACAATGTAAGATAATGATTTTAGTTATTACAAGTTTAAGTTATGTGAAAGTGAAAAGAATATTATAGATAATAAACATGATTTCAGGACATATGATATAAAGGTAGTCTAGTTGACGTCATATGGTTTTTTAATGTTATTTACGAAAATATTTTACAAAATAAAGCTACTTTTAAAGGGCTAATTTGACAATTCCCGCACTAGTCAACGGGAGGCAGTAGACACTTATCACGGTTTAACCTGTTGCTGTTGTTCTTTCAAAGAAGAAGAACAATCAACCCTGTTCTGTTGTCACTGAAGGTAGAAGCGAAAAGTGTTTTATTTATCTATTTTTGTATATCTTCTACTTCTCATTAAATACGGTTGAAGCAGATCTGTGGAAGTGATCGAGTCCTCGGGTTCAGTCAAACGCCCACCAGTTACTGAAGATCAGTGGGTGAGTTTTCGAGCTTAGTGAAGTTTCTTCATGGCGATAAAATGTCCTTAACTTATAACTACTATAAAATAAACGTATTCAACTACTTCTAGCTTAGCATTAAACTTAATCAAAGTCCAGAAATGTTCTGTTATTGTGCTGTTTGCCTCCCTAAATTAACCAGACACCTTTGCGTTGCCTGTCTGTAAACACAAGTACAGACGTTTAAGCTTATTAGCAATTCAACAACAAAAAGTTAATGTATTAATAGTCAAGATATAAATTACGCGTTACATTCATGATATAAATTCTTATTTGACACTTTAGCACCCTTATAGCACACACACACACGCATATATATTATACACACACATATGTGTGTGATCTATAAATAATATTAATATGAATATCATGTTGTCTTATGTGATGTGTAGCATGTAGGTTTTGCCTCACTAGCAGCATTCACCACGGCCGGGGAAATCAGACCCATCGTGTGCAGGGTGGTTATCTACCTACAGCGGGACATGTCAGGAGAAAGCTGCCTGCACCAGCTTCAACCTCAAACCGGGCCCATTGTGTCCGTCTCTTCAGTGGCCTGCCCAAAGACTAACACCTGCACTTACCGCGGTGTCACCGGCAACAAGTACGTCCAGCTCAATGTCGGTGGAAATCTTTACTATTCCACACTGCAAGTGCTCACCCGACAGGACACCCTCCTGAGATCCATGTTCAGCGGCAAGATGGAGGTGCTCACCGATAAGGAAGGTGGGCGATGTAACCACTGTAGCCTTGGTTTTCGCTGCCCTGACGCTGTTATGTGAATTCTACCTCTTCTTCTTTTTTTTTCTTTCTTTTTTTTTAAGGTTGGATTCTAATAGATCGCTGTGGGAAACACTTTGGTTTGATTCTCGGCTATCTCCGTGATGGATTTGTGACCTTGCCCAAAAGCAGACAGGGCATCATGGAGCTCCTAGCAGAAGCCAAGTATTACCAGATGCAGGGATTGATAGACTTGTGCCAGAGGGCCCTGCAGGTTGGTTGAGACTTTCCTGATTATTCTTGTTTTTGTGTGATATATATATATATATATTTTTTTTTACAAAAATACTCAGGTTACATTTCGTTCCAAAAAGAAAATAAATTAGATATTTAAAATTTGTGTTTTAAAGCAACCACGTTTCTCCCGTGCATTTTTATTGTTGTAATGCAAATACGATTTCATCATTCTTGTTACTGTAATGTGTGAAAAAAAAAAATATTGTTTACAATTTTAAATACTTTACATCTGAGTAGAATTTGTTTTACTAATATATAACTACTCATTGCGTAATGTATGGCAATAAAATAAGACATGTTTTGTAGTAATGAAAATGCTATTTGAAAGTCATGGGAATATTAAAAGTTAGGGTGCATTATGGTAATGGGAACTGGGTCAGATATATAATAATATACCATTTTGTGTTGGCAAAAAGTGCCTTATGTTTTTATCTCTCAAAACGTCTGTATTGATTTGAGGGGAAAAGTATTGTGAAATATTATGACCATTTGAAATTACAAATTTTATATTTTTTATCAAACTGTTTTTGTAGAAATTGTAAGGCGTTTTAAGGCTTTTTTCTTAAATGAATAAAAAAAAATGCATTGATTTAGAAACATGCCGCCATAGGTTTCCTTCATAAATGATTTTCTTTGAGAAAACACTCTTGCTGACTGCAGACGTGTGTAGAATGCAATGAATAACGCCAGCTATTTAAATGATACGTTTTTGTATTTGTTTGTTTCTTGGTAGGATAACGAAGAAAAGGCTTTGTGTGTTATCCCAGTCATAACATCTCCTAAAGAGGAAGAGAGGTTGATACAAGGCTGCGTAAGGGTGAGACTTTCGTGCAAATAATCCGATTCACAAAGACAATCTGCAACTCTGAATGTCTTTAGCCATTATTATTTTCCCACTTACAGCCTGTCGTAAAACTGCTTTACAACCGAGGTAACAACAAATATTCCTACACAAGGTAAAAACCAGTTCTTCAACATGAATTGCCTTTTTTGCGAAATTCAGTTGGCTCCTAGTGTTCTTACGGTCTTTTTCTTTTCCCTAAAGCAACTCGGATGACAACCTGCTCAAGAATATC
The DNA here is from genome assembly GCF_018831695.1 of Puntigrus tetrazona. NCBI lineage: Eukaryota > Metazoa > Chordata > Actinopteri > Cypriniformes > Cyprinidae > Puntigrus > Puntigrus tetrazona. The sequence goes on from NC_056713.1 coordinate 12,096,301, forward strand.
GAGTTGTTCGAGAAGCTGTCTCTGAGCTACAGCAGCCGCGTGCTCTTCATTAAAGACGTCATCGGAGACGAGATCTGCTGCTGGTACTTTTACGGACAGAGCCGTAAGATAGCGGAAGTCTGCTGCACGTCCATCGTGTACGCTACTGAGAAGAAGCAGACGAAGGTAAGTCTCGTTTGAGAAGCTATGTCTGCAGGCGTCTGTTTGAACGTGTCAGTGAAGAGCTCTCGTGATGCGCCTCAGGTTGAGTTTCCAGAGGCGCGGATCTACGAGGAGACGCTAAATTCCCTGCTCTACGAGACTCTCCCGGTCCCAGATAACTCCCTGTTGGAGGCCACCCGCAGACGGAACAATTGTTGCTCACACAGCGAAGAGGAGGAGGCCGTGGAGCTGAGGGAGCGCGTGCGGCGCATTCACATTAAAAGATACAGCACTTATGACGACAGACCACTTGGACATTAGCCTAGCTGTGAATCCAAGATGTTTATTTATATATATATATATATATATATATATATATATATATATATATATATATATATATATATATATATATATATATATATATCCTCTCATCTAGTGTCTCTGTTTTCACGTTGTCTGTGAAGAACACTAAACTACCAGCGCTGTTTAACCACTTTGTAGATCGCTGCCTGAAAGAATTGCTGCTTTTTTTGGACGACAATGTTTTGGATGAAACGCGGCTTGAACATTAATGTGAACGTAACGCAAAAAGATTATCAAGAACTAACAACAGTTCCTATTTTTTAATTTATTCACCTCATTATTTTATCTTCTTTTTACTTTTTTAGGAAAACACTATGTTTTTGAACGGTAGTTACTAACCTAATCATAGAATGACATCTTGCCAAGATGAATTTGCCAAGAAGTACATTACTCCGTTTCTGCTAGCTGTACAGGATCATATACTCCGTTACAATCCTGCCTTATGCCTACATTAATCATCAAGTACTGTGATTTGATACAGAGGAAATCGCGTGTACGGACTTGGGGTGTTGTATTTGGGAAAATCGGGTTGTAGTGTTTGATTTTTGTCTGGTAAGATAAAAAAATGTGTTTTTAATAGTTCATGATTGAATGAATGTGACCGAAAAAGTTTCCAGCTCTAGTTTTTTTGGCCATCGCCAAAACAATTTCTCAAACTTAAAATCTTTTAAACAATAAATCTGGTTTATTTGTTTATTGCTCATCTTTCATGTGTTTTTTGTTTGAATTAAAGTATTTTATTTTTATAGTAACTTTAACAGATTTTAAAAGAGTAGTTCAAGCATTTATTGTCTTCAGTTCATGCAAGCTGTGGATGAGTTTGTTTCTTCATAGGACCGGATTTTAAGACATGTTTTTATATCAGTTGCTCACCAGTTGATCCTCTAAAGTGAATGGGTGCCGTCGGAATGAGGGTCCAAACCCATGATGAAAATATCACAATAATTCACAATTAGCGACTCCAGTCCATCAATAAATGTCTTGTGAAGCGAAAAGCTGCTTGTTTGTATTTTTAAATACTCCATTTCTATTGAACATTCGGAGATCCGTCAAGACGTGTTTTAAATATGACTCCTTTATCATAATTTTGCTTCCTCCTTTGAAAAGGTTGTCTCAGCTGAATCAGTGAACATGCACCAGATCGAAAACAGTCCTAAAGTGTATCCAGCGAATTTCTGATGAAATAAGCCTTATTATGGTTTACAGGTGCCATTAAGTGCATTAAAGGTGGAATTGCTTTTTACAACCATTTTATTTAACAAGAAGTTATCCGATGAACAGGAGTCGTGAGGTTTTTATCAGCTGTTTGGGCACTCGTTCTCACGGCACCCATTCACTGCAGAGCATCCATTGGCGAGCAGTGCTTAATTTCTCTCAATCTCTTGTGATAAAACAAACTAATCCATAATCTACATAAACGTTAAAGAAATGTTGGGATTGACTAGTTTATAAAGTAACTGTACCGCAAACAGCTTTGAAGTATTTAACAATAACTCGGCAGTTTCAATTTGTGCCAGTCATATTTTTTTCTTCAGTTTGCTGCACCTGTGCCATTTATACCCAGCTGTTCCTTCCCATGATAGGAGACTGCAAGCAGCGTGCATCACGTATCTTTTCATCCAGTAGGTCATACGAACACCGTGTCTCGTTGAACGCCTAATGACAATGCCTGATTAGCTGAACCGCCGCAGTCGCCTCCATCCGAGCTGTCAAATGTGGAGAGGGGCTAAAAATAAATCGCCGTCACCGCCTGAAAGGCGTACGGCGAGTGAAGAGATTTATCCCATTGATCGACAACGCCGAGGGGGCGGGGCCAGCGGCGATTGCGTCATAAAGGAGCCGAAGATGGCTTCACGATGCGCTACGGCAGGGCTTAGATGCGTCAACGCTCAGCTGTCAGTGCACACATTTATATGAAAAGGAAGGAAGGGTAGCGAAATACTGGGAGGAAGGCGGGCGAGCCGTTCAGATTTATGCCTCCAGCCAGTTTATGCTGCACTTGGCTTGTTTAACAGTCAGGGACAATGGGTTCGACTACAGATGAAGAATTTAAAGAGAAATTACTATGGAACGTCAAAAGAGAAGTAAGTGCACTTTATTTATTAAAACGTCCGCGCACGATCCGCTCGCGCGCATGCTTTGCATCCGATTCAGCGCGCGCGTATAAGTTTCGGATGCGCGGCGATGAATTAATGTGTAACGAGTTGCAATGACAGCTCAGGTGGGCTGTTACATTTATTATAGGTTTGCATTCAAACCCTTTCACCTGTAGCGCTGGAGGGGTCGGCTGTTTCCTTCCTCATCCGCCTGTAACTTAATGTAGCCGTGGGAGGCAGTGATTTAATCAATGCTTTCTGCCGTGATCAATAGATCCTGCCTCCCGCAAATGGCAGAATACAGTCTAAAACGAGTGCGTTTTTAGTGTCGAATACGCTCCTAGCTTGTTGCAATGTAAACAAAAACGAGTTGACATCGAATTTCCATTGACAGACACTTGAGGGGCTGAGCGCTCAGAGCACGCTAGGTTTATTTATAACGCGACTGTAAGAGAAAGCGCGCTACTTTATTATTTGACTCGATTAGAGGAGGTCTGTGCATTGATTGCTCTGCGTGTTTTTTTTTTTATCACGCAGAGAAACTTTCTCAAGCCGTAACCTCATTTTTGAGCAGTTGCACATTAATTAACGGCCATATAAGTTTAATGTGGGGAGGTTATCGTAGTCAAATTCATATATGCATTACATAAGACCTGTATGACCATAGTCGGTTCACACACTATAAGTTGAACTGGCTTCAAGCATTTTAAGTTAAAAGTACATTAAGTGTAATGAAATGTTTTTGCTCTTGCACTACATGGTTGCTCACAAAATAAATAAAGACATGACATTTAATTGGAAATTATTAGTTTATTTCTGAATTAGCTTAAAGCTTACTAATAGTCCTTTGAAACAATTCAAAACCTTAACTTCAGGACAGTGCAGCTTATATATCTAATGTAGTTAATATACAAATGTTAACCCGTCCAATCAGATTCAAGTATTCAAGAGGGGCGTGTGATGGAAAATGTTCACCCAAGGTATTATTTTAACCTATGTGTTTAAAATTCTGTACAGGCTATTTCATGTCAATTCAAAATAAGCAGGCCGAGATAGCTATGAGCAAACTATTCTCGAGCGTATTTTAAAATAATCGTCTGATAAGACTCGCGTTTCGAATGTTTTCACTGCAGGGTCTGTACGGCGGGAGAAGCTGCTACATTCTTTCATATCGGTGTAATTAATTCTTATCTTTTTCGCAGGGAACGCTGGCTTTAAATCCGGCCCTCGTGAATAATAGAAATCTTGAATGAATTGCTGCAAAGAATAGATGTCCTAAATCGGTACCAGCGTGTCTCGAGTGTCCACACACAGCTGATTCAGCCCTCCTGAACTTAATGCACAGTCCTGGCGGCCGTCGTTTCTCATGATAGTTAAGGGCATGTCTAATATCACTGATGCGGTAATTAAATTCTTCAGGTATCTGGCCTCAGGTGGCTCGGTGGCCTGGGTTAATAAGGAAATCAATATTTAACATCATCTCATTCATCAAGTTTTAAAGAACTTTAGTGCGTCATATTCATTCAAATCACCTATTTTTATCTCTGAAATGAGTCACTTCCTCCACAGATATGTCTTTAGTTAACATAGAGTAACGTTGATTTCCAGTGATTCATAATGTTTCTCCTGCAGGTCCTTCCACGTTTATATGTCTATGGGAAGCAGACGTACGCATTTTTGACATGTGACATATAACATACAATATATATCTTAACTTTTTTGGTTTTCGGCTATTTTAAGCATCGTACGTATAGTGAGCATATATAATATTTACAACGCACACGGGTTATAACAGTCCTGCTATACACACAGGATTAGATTTTTATTCCTCCATTGACTTTCTTTGTGTAACATCCCAGGTCTCTGTCACTTTAAGCTGCAGTCAGCCGCCTTCTGGTTGCCTAGGAACTGAAAGCATCAGCAGCTACCTAAGAAGTTAAATTGCATCAGTGGACGATTAATACAGCTGCATGAAGCAGGGATCGTCACAAATGGCTCCCACAAGAGCAAAACAACTTTGTTTCATTTTCCTGTTCTCTGTTTCCCCCCCCCATCAATATTTATGGACTGCGTTGAGCAACGTTACACTATTCTGCAATGATCTATTTAATATTTTGCATCTACAGAAGTGCATACCCGATTTTTTTCCATCAGATTTTCTGTCAAGATCTTAGATTTTGAAATGCATTCTGCTTCGTAGACCTTTCCTTTTATAGCTGTGCAAGTGATTGACTGTGTCTTTGTAGGTGTTCACTGTATCCTTTTAAATTGGGAAGAGGATGCCAGAGCTCTTTGTATTTTCAGACGTTGAATGTTGTATTAACTGGGCATATTGTGAAGATATCTCTCCACATGTTGTGTGCGAGGACTGACAAGCTCCGATTGCCCCTTGTTTCAGCTGCAAAAATCCTTGAGTGATGACTTCATTAAGGCCATTGTTACCGCTGTCAGCTTGGCTGGAAATGTGTTTTAATGCCATTGTGTTCATTTGAATCTCTATGTGAAGCATTTGCTCTATTTGAAGGGTCCAACCATTCTTGTGTCTTTCGAGACGTGTTATGTAATGCAACAGGCCGCTGTGGTGAACTGGTTTTAAAACCGTTTTATTTCTTCATTTTTTTGTCCCAAGGGCAACAGCAAATATCAGCCTTTTAAAAAATAGTATGGCCAAAAGTGAAATGATGCAGAAAATGTATTTACACTTCAGGTCATCCCACATTTAGACACATTTATTTCTTCAAAAGAGCAGATTTGGAGAAATGTCGCTTTATGCTCACCAATGCAGTGAATGGGTGCCGTCAGAATGAGAGTCCAAACAGCTGATTATAAGTAATTGCCACAACTCCAATCTATAATAATGCTTTCTCCGGTGAAAACGTCTGCCCTATCATATCAAAATCCACTGACATACTAGTTTAGAACTGCTTTGGACTGTTTTCATGAATGGTGCTTGATCAGTGCATATTTCTCTCCTGATTCAGACAAGATTATTATTATTTATTTATTTTTTTTACTGGGGAAAGCAATATTATGGATACATATTATGGCCATTGGATTTGTTCATTACAAACAGTTTTTCACTTCATAAGACATTAACTGAGGACCTGGGATGTTTCAATCGAATCTCATTCTGATGGCACCCATTCATTGTAGACTTTTTGGGTAAAAAAACATACTTCTCTACATCTTGGATGACCTAAGGGTGATTACATTTTCTTTTCTGGGCAAATTATTTCTTTAAATTGTCCTTTTGATTTGCCTTGTGGCTAATCTCATACCATAGGGTTCACACAAGTCATGCCCATAATCAGCAGATGCCCGTAATTTGCTCCTCCTCATTGGTACAATTACCCTTTTGCTGTTCTTCAAATTACATAAACAGTATAAAGCCGCCTGCAAGGATTGTGATTAATTAGTCTGGGATTTGCTGTAGTACTGACAGTTGGAAGAGAAAAATGTGACAAAGACTCATTCTACACAGTTCCTTGCACTCCCAGGGAAACTTATCAATTGAATGATGCTAATTAAAGCATTTGTGGTTACGCTGCCATGATTAATTAGTTGCTTTTGTGCAGCCGATTCCAAGAATTTTGACTTGCTATTATTTTTTTCTGCCAGTCTTTGCCGCTCCTAATTGCATGTCTTTCCATGTCTAGGTGAAGCAGATCATGGAGGAGGCGGTGACCAAGAAGTTTGTTCATGAAGACAGCAGCCACATTATTGCACTTTGCAGTGAGTACAGTTTGAGAGAAGAGGTTTTTATGCCTTGCATTTGCATTGTGACATATAAAATCCTGTTGGTTGTGCTGATTTTAATGTCACCAAGTTATTTTGCTGGTTAACATAGATATGGTTCGAAATTGTGAGAATAATTTGTAATACTCTTCCAAGTTGAAAATCGCTAACAAATGATCATGCTGTAGTAAAAGTAAGATTAATTATAAATTATAAAATTAATAAATTATAGCTTAATAATTTTTAATCGATTTGAGCAATTTAGAGTAGAAAATGTAGACTTTTATATATATATATATATATATATATATATATATATATATATATATATATATATATATATATTACAAATCAATTTAACTTAAAAATGTATTTCTTTCTGAAAAATAGCAGTATCTGGTATTGCAAAATTCATATTGTGAGTTTAAATGATTAATAATTAAATGTAGATAAATATAACATTTTGTAACAGAGATCTAATAATAACTGTACGTTGTGTAAAAATAATATAGGTAGATATAAATAAATGTCACATTTTCTTCTTCTGGCATGTAAAAATTGCTGCACAATTAAGTGATATTGCAAATGTAATTATGTAACATTATTAAAATTAAATAGCTAATAATTAATATGCATGTCAAAATATAGAAATAGAAATAGAAATATACAAAATAGATCATTTCTGACCCCTAAAAATAGATTTAGTCTTTGCAAATACTTCAAATTAAACTTTTATTATGATTTATATATATATATATATACTGCTAATATATGCCCTTTTTGCTGCTAGAAATATATATATATATATATATATATATATATATATATATATATATATATATATATATATATAATTTCTAGCAAAAAGGGCATATATTAGCAGTATATATATTTAATATATAATATAGGCAATAGTATTAGTCTAAACCAGGACAAGCAGAAAAGTTATTTTTGATGAGCCTTGACATATGAGACTTCCCTCATCGGGAAAGACTTCAGAGGCAACGGCTGGGGCTCGTGGCATGATGATAGTTCCGGAGCTTTGGATCGCTGCCAACAATAAGGTTGATTTGTCCGGTGCGGATGACTGGGAGTGTGTGTGTGTGTGTGTGACTCACACTCTTTACTCCAGTGACACAGAGACAAGCCGGAACATTAACCAAGGCTCAGCCTCGTTACGTCAGTGACACACCAGTGCTGCGTGGCACCACAGATACTGCTTAGTCAACTTTCCTCAAATCCAGATACAAATGCTTTTTTTTACACGAATGGAACAAGTAATGTACAGCATTATTAAACAGCTTTATTAACATTAACAACCTCATTTTGCCTTCGTATAGTAGGGAGTAGCGATCTATCCACAAAAAAGCACTTGATCTAAGTGTTTATGCAAATGTGAATCCCGTTTATCATCTGTGTTCAATCTGTATTTCACACATAGCAGATATTCTTGCGTCGCCGCTGCTTGAGCTTGTTGATATTTACGGTTTGTGTCTCTTGTTATCCAATATGGCGTGCCAGCTTTTGCTTTGAGGCTCAGTTGTTGTGTTGTGTGAATTTCAAAACCCCAGAAGAGCTGCAAGATCTAAAGCAGCAATGTACAACACATCAGGACCCGTCACTACAAATCAAAAATCAGCGTGCCCATGTTTGCCTGAGTTGGCCTGGACTCTGTTTTATAAGTATGCAGTGCTGCCATGTTTACACTGAATGCTAAATTTATCCAAATGCGTGTTATTTTCACTGACTGCTCTTATTTAGAGGGCTAAACTGGAACGGCTTCTGTGTACCGAGGTTAAAGGTCACATGATAACATTGGCATGGCAGTGATGTCAGCCCTCGGCTAGTCTGTGACTCATCTCTGTCCTTCCGTTAGCCGGTTAGCGCTGTTTAATTGTGGAACATCCGTTAATAAATTAGAATTATTACTTTTGTTACTCAGTCACTTTTTATGGGCACCGTAATGAGGACATCTTCATTCGGCACTCCTTTTCATTAGCTCTAAATGACAGGGAGTTGGAATATGAGATTTGCTGTGTAAATGCTTTTGCAATAGCTGTTGAACTCCATGACTGCAGCAGATCTAACCTTCTTAATGCTTAATGTTCTTCTTCCAAGTGCTGTATAATGATAGAATAGCCACACTAAGCCTGACTGTGCAGAAGTGTACACACATTGAGGAAACGAGTTTGCACACGGCTTGTGTGAATCTAAATAATTCAGTTATAAAGACTTTTAATATTTAGTATTTTAAATATCTTTATTTCTAAGAACAAAACAGTAATATTGTTTGAATTAATTACTAATGATGCTTAAAGTTATTTTTATCACAGAAATAATTTACATTTTAAAATATTATATATTATATTAAAAAAAAAAAAAAAATAATATATATATATATATATATATATATATATATATATATATATATATATTATTTTTACACACTATACAGATTGCACACTTCAACTATATTATTATTGCTGTTATATGTATATTATAATATTGTTATAAGTCTTGTGTTGGGTTGTTTTGTCTATGGTAATGATCTTTATATTCTTGGAAGGACAATCTATTTGGATTAATTAAAAAGCTGTTAGGACTCTCATATACTGCATCTTATTGTGTCGTTTTCCACATATCCATCTTTTTGTTGCTTTTAGTCTGAGTGACAAAGGAAAAGACTGAAAGAAACAGTAATTTTAGTCGTTCCTCCCCTCGCGGCGGTTATCACACTCTCTCACGCATCGCAGGCGTTTTGCATAATGCTACGGAGCGTTTTTGGGTGTCTGAGGGTAAGAACGCCTGAGTCGTGACCGCAAGCAGGGTGATGGTTTCAGTATAAATGCTGCTCAGCGTGAGTGTGTGTGTGTGTGTGTGGGTGGCTGAGGAGGGCTGGTCTGGGAGCGCTGCCAGTCTGTCGTCACCACCAAAAAACAGTGCAGTTCCTCTGTTTCCCAGTCAGTCGCCGGGCACGGATTCCCCACGCAGTCATCCACCCCCTCACTTTCGTCCTGGAGCACGCACTCACCCACGTCACAGCAGCATATGACAATGCACTTCCCAGCTAAATGAAGTTTCAGGGGAATAAATCAAAAGCAACTGTGCCCGTGCATTGTGGGTTGGTTGAACGTGGTGCGTGTTACGGGGGCGGCAGAGTGCGTTTGAGCACCAACAAAAAGGCTGGCCTACCTAGAAGGAGAAACTTTCCGTTAGCAGTCCTGCTTACATCAATAGTAGTTGCTTGGCTGGGTTGTGCCACGCTAACCAACTAAACCTTGCCCCGTTTCGATATGCACTAGTTCAAAAGGTTGCAAAATAATCAATACATTCCATCATAAAGGTGGCTTTTGAAAAACGAAACATTTTTATGTGCAAAAAGGGAGAAGAGATTTAAATCGAGCCTGATTGCAGTGACATTTTACGCTGAGATTTATTTCCTAAATTGCCCATTTTTCTGGCATGAAATGAGTCAAAGGTCTAAAACCGGGTTTCCCAGAAAGCGCCTGCCAGATGCTTTGATCCCACTGGCATCCTTTTCTGTGTGTTTGATATTGGTGTTGCTGTCGGATCATGAGCGTGTACCCTGCTGTCTTCCCATAATGCCGAGCACACACTGTACGGACATGCCCTCATGATGCCGAGCCATTAGGCACAGCAGAGCTGCATAATAGCTCCTGTCCTGATGCTGCCACTGCTAATGCCTGTTTGCGAATTACATGGGTAAGTGCACTCACAGATCTCTCTGTGTATTTAGTGTAAAATCTAAAAAATCACACTTCAAACATCTTATTATTAATCAGGATAGAGCTTGCTCATTGTGTTAAACATCATACAATGATTTTCAAGGGTTCCAACACTTAAAAAGAAGTTTCAGCTAGACTTTTTCTTTAGAAAATATAGATTTTTATATTTGTTAATGCTATTTAGTATCATGCATTATGTTCATATTTTTAAGAATTTTTCGTAAGGCTTTTTAAATGGCATAGAACGGGATGGATTAAATGCAGTAAAATATCAATATAAGATGAATTTAAAGAATTAGTTACAATATTAGTTACTGCTGGGCAGCTATTAATTGCTATCACATCCAAAATAGTTTTTGTGTACATAATGTGTGCGCACTGTATTTATTTTGTCTATATAAATACACATACATGCATGTATATATTTAAGAAAAATATGTTATGAAATATATTTATATATAAACATATACATGTATATATTTTTTATTCTGTATTTATATATATATATATATATATATATATATATATATATATATATATATATATATATATATATATATATATATATACATAATAAATATACACCGTACACTGTTTGCAGTTTGTTTCAGTTAATATAACCACTTTTGAGGTTATTGATATTTATATTCAAGCAATTTCTGTATGTTTTCATGTCTATATAAAACATACAGAGACAAACTATTATATCAGCAATATCATAGCAACTTCCTACATGACAATATAACTTCCATGAATCATTTATTTACTCACTTTCACCATAAAATGAATATCCCACTGCTTTCCCAAGGGTAGATTCAGCGTAGTGCTGGTGATAATGTGTCTTCATTTCGCAAATATAACCATGTAAACTTAAAGACTTGAAGGCAGCATATGGCTAAATATGTGCTTATTTTGTCTCTCAAAAGATTTTTGGCCAGCTTGTTTTAAAACTTTTCATACTCCATGCATATTCAGAGTTAACAAGCAGTGGGTTGCGTCGGGGTCAGCTGGCTCCAGGCTCTGTAGCCCACTGGCTGATCAATAGAAGGAAAAACACAGACCTTGTAAATCCTTCAGGCTGTTTCACAGCAGAACCGAGTGTGGGCAGGGTCAGGGGTCACCAGAAGAGGGTGAGAGCACAAATTGCTATTTACGTATTTAATGTGAATTAAAAAAGTATTTGAACTGATATGGACTTTATTACTTCTATGCTGGATGCCATTCATGAATAATACAGGGATAATTAGTCAAATCCCCTTCGATGCAGATTTTCTGCTGCCGTATGCATTACCAAAATCGGTTTGCAAAAATCAATGCAATATCTACGGTGTTGCTGTTTTGCATTAATTAAAGCATTACATGAATTAAAACTGCAATAGTTTGATCAGTCCAAATCTTATTATCGCTTGTTTTCATTACCCTTAAAGGGATAGTCCACCTAAAAATTTCAATTTATGTTGTTCCAAATCTATGTGACTTTTTAGTTTTTTTTTCAAAAGAGCATACTTTGAAGAGACATGAAAGAAATATCTTCTGAAAAACCTCCCAAGGCCATCCAAGATGTAGACGAGTTTGTTTCTTCAGATTTGGAGAAACGTAGCATTAAATCATTTGCTCACCAATGGATCCTCTGCGAACACATTCTCACTCCCGACTCCTCACATATTAAAGCTTGGTCAGGACCAATTGGCATCAATTTTGATGATCAAGGTACACCTTTAGCATAATTTTTTGACGTGCAGTTGCTTTCAGTTGTTTCTGTTAATTTAAGGGTTTGCATGTATTTGTAAAAAGAAGAAATAATTGTATATAAATGTACGCTTTAATTGAAGCACCTAACCCCAACACTACCCCAAACCTACCCACTTCTGAACAATATAAAACACGTAACAGGCAAATATAAGTGCAGTCGCAAGTATTTATTGCAAAAACGGACCATAAGCAAGCAGTGTGAAAGCATTACAAACAAGTCGTGTTGCATTCCAAGTGAAACCGTGCGATGTCTGTATGCAAAGAATAAAGAAAAACATGAGGTATGAATTCCTAAAAACAATTCTGCGCTCACATCTCATTCAAAAACGTACTCTCATCCTGTAGCATGACGCAAATAGTCTTGAGATATACAAGAAACAACAGCATTTCACAACCAAAGCTTACACAAGGCTTCTTCTAACGTTTTTTTTTAAATTGTGCACAAACTGTAGCACACAGGAAGAGCTGTCCTATCACAAATCATTCATTTTGCTTTGGAAGATTTAAAATATAATTTTTTTTTTAAAAATAAATTATGACTGTACTTGTATCTGTCTGTTATATTTTGGGTTTCATTGGTAGATTTTTTTAGCAGGGGTTGGGTTATGTGCTATATAATGGTTACATTATTAACCTAATATATATTAATCATGATAATAAAATTCCTGGTATCTTTCCCATTGGCATATATTTTTGGGTGACCTGTTCCTTCAAATCAGACTCAGAGACTTGAAGGGAATGAATGGTTAGGGAAAGGTCTCACCGTGTGACGGCCGAAACTTCCTGATTTGTGGAATGCAAACAATACTGGAAGGCTAGTCAAGGAAGTACAGCATTGTGTTGTTGTTTCCTTTTCACTTCACCCAAGCCTAGTCACTTTAGGCTGCGGTTTTAAATCCCTAAACGTCACAAGGAGCTGAGACGGAAGTTTGCAGGTTTTCTCTCGAACACCTGCGCCATTGTGAGCTAATTAGACGTTAATGAGTAAATGAATAGAGTTGTGAGTCATGTCTGTTTACCCAGCGTCCCTCGGCTGATGCTCACGATGAAGCATCTTGCGAATGAGTCTTACTTGAGACCCAGATTCAAATTAGACTGCGAGCAGACTTTATTTGTGAAGCGCACAGCTGTTCTCTCAGATATGGCCAAGTCCAATGTATAACAGGTAGTAACTATTCCAGATCGGTTGCTCCTTTATTGGCTCAGAATCGACGGTTAAATTCGGCTTGAAAAGTCAAAGAGAAATGCAAATTTCTCATTTTCTGAATGAGTTGTGAATGTAGGTCCCACATGATTAATAGACTAATAGCAACTGTATCTAAAACGGATTTTATACTAATTGAATTTTATACTTTCATACTCTTATATTTTTTTATTGCGTTGTGTTTTGGAGTTAACAGATTGCAAAATTAATTTATAATGTCCCAGTAATGAACTACCAGTACTTGTTTTTTTTCTTACAAATCTCAAAATAACTCAAAAACTTTTCATACTTTCCTTAAATTATAAAGTTGTGATTGGATTGAATGGTATCGAATTAGAAACGTTTGCTGGCTGTGTTCAGCTAATTAAACTTTTATGACTTAAAAGCTAAAATCACTGACATTTCCTAAATATAAGGTTTTTTCAGGCAACCGGGTGCTTTCATGGCGATTAGGTATTCAGAATGATTACATACTAGTAAAGAAACGTCGATTAGAGTCAACTACATTTCATATGCCCCAAATGCAAACAGTGTCAAAATGGTTAAATATCATCCAACACATCGCTAATCTAGCTTTCCTTTTTGGCAGCCAGTCCTGTATTTCCACATATGTGTTTGTGGGCATCATTTAGGGGACCACAGATGCTGCAGAAGACTCTAGTATTCCACTAATTACAGTCTATCTCCATGACAACGCAGTTTCTATACAGGGATTCGGCCATGTCAGAGGCTATTACGCACAAATTTGCTGAAACAAACACACACGGTTATGTAACCCCCCTCAGCTGGTGGTCTTCTTTAGGGTTATTTCTAAAGACAATGTGCTGCGGCCTGAGGTGACAGTGAAGGGGACCGCAGCAGGCCACTCATCGTCCTCCCGATTTGTGCATCCTGGAAGATCTTCATGCTCCATCCCCGCTTCCTGATACAGGTGCCAGGCTGATAAATAACATCAGGTGTGCCCACAACCGATGAGATTATCCCTGCCACGGTGTTGAGGAGCTCACAGGGACTCTGCATGCTGTGGTTTTGATGCTGTCTGCAGGGGACCAGGTGCCGTCTGACCTTCACAGCTTGAACTCTGCTGAGGCTGTACAGTTCGCTCTGCTCACGAGGACAGCAGCAGCGCCGTATTCCCACCGATTTCATCAGCCAGGGCCCTGCGCTGAGAGACGCTTGATGTTGGATGACATGGATTCGCAGGAGCTGTCCGCTGGGGTTGATGGGAAGACCTGTCTCAGGTGGCTCTGACTGAGGTGTTTTTGTTGTTGATGACTGGCAGTCTAGATGAGTTGTTATTTATGTGTTGCCTTTTGGGTTTTGCGAGACATTCAGTCGTGATCAATGCACCTGTTGGAATTATGTGTGTGTGTGTGTTTGACTGCATGACTATAGAGAGCCCTGCGTAGATTGCAAAGTTGATCATTTGTATTATCTGCCTGTTTTTTGTACATCTATCTATCTATCTATCTATGCAAAGCATTGACTGTAACATAGTTGAGTTGTTTAACATTTCATCACTACTTGCATACGTGTGTGTATATACATTTTTTTTATATATATTTAAAAAAATTACATTTTCTACTAAAATAGTTGTATTGAGTGCTATGGTTCTCCGCTTTTAATGGATGCCAATTCACAATATATATTCACAACTAAAGATATACTTCAGTATATTTGATTGTGCTAAAGTAGAATTATTGCATTCTTATAAGCATACTTTAGGTGCATTTAAAGGCAAAAATCCTCATTAACAGTGACATGAAAACATATTTCATGCTTAATATTAAGAAGTAGTAGCATTTCAAATGAAGTAGTATTTCAGATAATGTTGAATTATAATTTTTAGATCATAATTGAGTAAATATGTTAATAGATTTTATATATATATTTAATAATAATATTTTTATATTATTATATTTTATATTATTATATTTTTTCTATGATATTTATTAAAAAATCTTGAGGGGGAAAAAAAAGAAGGAATAAAGACTTTGAGAACCTGTGCTTCTTATACTTCCAGACAACTGAAAAGTAACACACACAATGCACCCCCCTTTACCAAACACATTTTAGTCCTCATTACATACCTATTTGCAAACAATCAGGTTCTCAGACTGTATCCATTACATCTGTTAGCCAGAGATGTTCCACTGTCTTCCCTCATCAAATCCCACGATCCCTAGCTGCCAGACAAACATGACTCCTGATGCTCCTCTAAGATGTTAATCTATGGCTGCATGTGATTGTTCTTGTTCTCTCAGTGTCTCAGCGCTGGGACCGGACTAGTTGATGTTGTTTTCCTTAATTAGAGCTGGGTGTTAGAGAGGTAATGCGTAGGAGTGACTCCCCAGTGGGAGAGACGCTTTTTTTGGGATTGAGAATAGCTAGTGAATGTCCATTTCCTGTGTAGCGTGAAAACCAACGTGCACAAAAATCTCTTTTTAAGCACTAATTAATTAACCCTATGCATTTCTTCCTCATTCCATCACTATGTTTGATAAGGATGCACTGGGATTTTTTAAAATGCTTTAGATTTCATTCCGGGGGTATGTACATATTTTTTCCCAACCTGGCACTTTTTGTGCAACACCATTTTTGCACGTTTCGCCACGGTTTCAAAGAGAAATGTTCACTGAGTGGCGATAAAAAACACGTTTAGTTTGTCAACCCTGGCACATTTTATTATGTTGATTTAGGTATGTATTGCTGTGTTGTTATTACGTTAAATATCCAGGGACTGTTGCTAAATGTTAGTGTGCGTTTGCCTACACCAAATCCAACCCTAAACCTAGCTGATACCGTTAACAAAGGCAAAACCGATATATCCTCACCTCTCAAGTACATCTCTGTTCTCTGTGAGCTACTGAACAAACTTATCATGTATGAAAACCCATAGATAAAAAGCTGGATATGTGTGATGCTAACATTCAAAAGCATCAGTTTTCAAATACTGATATCTTTTGGAAGTCACATGATGTTCATGAGGTGTGATATGATTTATTAATTTAGATAAATTTTTGTTTTGTTAGTTTTACTGCCTCTAGTGTTCATTTCTTGTGAATAGTTGTCACATGGTAGACACATTTATAATAGGTGTTTTTACATTTTGAAAGTCATTATGGGTTCTTGCTGATCTGAAACATTAACCCCTAATGCTTGTCATGGTGCTTATCTATGAAATGCTGTCTGAATAAAAGACTGAAGAGAATGGAGAACAGTTTGTCA
Organism: Puntigrus tetrazona; assembly: GCF_018831695.1. NCBI lineage: Eukaryota > Metazoa > Chordata > Actinopteri > Cypriniformes > Cyprinidae > Puntigrus > Puntigrus tetrazona. The sequence continues at coordinate 12,112,569 of NC_056713.1, forward strand.
TGAGTGAAGCAAGTAGAGCAGTGTTACTGAATAATGTAGAGGAAAAGGAAGTGCTTATATATGCTTATATCTAACTCTATAATGGAGATTTTCAATATATAGAAGAAAACTCTAATCAGTGTTAAGCCCTGTTTGAAAAGTATTTAAAGTACTGGTATCAGTGCCAAAAGTCTACTTACACTTGTTTTTTAATAATAGTCCCTAAAATGCATCACTATCTCTGACAGCAGTATCAGGGAATGTTCTCTGCGTGCGTCTCTGTGGGTGTTTCTGTCAAGTGAATGCCAGCATTGTCGTGTTTTCTCATCTCTGGAACAGGTGTTTGGTGACCGCTCTGCTCTTCCCCATAGTGTGAGCAGCTGCGGCTGAGAGCTGATTGAAGGTGCTTAGACAAAGAGAGCGTTGATGAAGTAAACTCTCTTTTTCAGTGGATGGAGGGAGGTGCAGGCAGATTGATTTTTGTTCAACTTGCCAGTCGGTCTGAGTCCAGAGAGATTAGATAAGACTCAGGCTCGTGATCGCCTCCGAAGACGAGATTGCTGATCTGATGGGCTGTTAGTGTAAATCAATGTTTAATCACCTGGTGTGAGAGGATGACCTGAAAGGGCATTGGAAATGGAAGCACATTTAACTAGTATCTGTGTCAGATTTAAGGTCTTAGCATGTTAATTTATGCATCAGTAATGAATCATTCAATCTATGCAGGCTTGCATGCCAATGTTCGTGAATACAGTAGCTGTAAAAAAAAAAAATAGTTCTGTTTTGCACATTTAAAAACTACTGTTTTTTTAAAAAAAAGCTATTATGTTTATTTATTATTTACATATGAAATTACACACATCATTTATTTTTTTAAAACATTTACGTTATCACATATATAAAAGTAGCATATTTTGCTTAAATATGTACATCCGTGTGTTTGTATATATATATATATATATATATATATATATGTAAGCTAAATATACACCGTACCGATGTTTATGTTCTCCAGGATGATTTGGGGTCCAAAAGGTATCTAAAATTTCAATGGAAAGTCACAAAATCAGAAAACTTTTGATTATTCAGGGACCTTGAAATATTGCCAAATCCAAAATATATGTTATTTATTTTTATTTTAGTCTTCACTACAATAATTCAAATGCCAGATTTTCAAAGTGCGGCCTCAGATATTTAGATTGCAGTGTGATCCACTTGCTGGATTTACTCTATATACTGTTTTCATACAAAGATGAATCCAGTCATGTGAGGTTTGTTTGGTTGATGAGACACAGAGCAGTTATTTGATCATGAAAGCAGGAGTGGGGGAATGCATCACATACTGTCGGAGGTGTGTTTGTACATGTATGTGACTCCTTCTTGATGGATTGTTTGTGTGTGTGTGTGTGTGTGTGTGTGAAGTGTTTAGACTGCCATCTTGTTAGGCGTCATGGTTGCCAGAATGGGCTGGGTTCACACTTGACTCCTTACACAAAAACTATGGATGCCTCTATTAATAGAGGTGTTTAACTGTTTAAACTCAGTTCATTCTCACCTTACTGAAATAGCAGGGCACCTCTGTGGGTGCTAATGGTGCCAGTTGTACAAAAAAAAATCTTTTGAAAGCAACATCTGTAGTTTTTAATTCTCATTTGCTCTCAAGGTATCTTCCAGACCCATAAGGCATTCTTCCTTCTATAAAAAGAATATATTTTTTAAAAAAGTTTTTTTTTTCCTTCATAAAATGCAAGTCAGTTATAGTTATCAATTTTCCATACTAAATTCACATTGTTGTTGACTTAATCTTTTCCTTTTGGAAAAAAATCTTGAACATCATTCAGTTAAACGTGATACTTTTCATGGGAGCTTTAAAGAAAGAGCACCATAGACCTTAGATAGACACCATACTGATTATAATGCTGACGTGTGATTGCACATACTGTTTGAAAGTCATAGATCACATTATTTTCAAACTGTTTTATAACATCAGAAAGACATTTTATCAGCTGAACGACTGGCACATTATTGAATGTTGTCCCTGAAAGTCTCATTTCCATTCCTGTCAGAATAATAAAACAACAGCAAATGGATTTAAGCTATATAAAGAGGAGTAAATAACAATAATATTTTAATATAATTTATATACTATTAGTATTTATTCATATTATGAAGGTCTTGTATTTTCGTTTGTTTAGGTTTTAGCTTTAGTCATTTTTATTAGTTTGTTTCTACTCTTTCTGATTTATTTTTATTTTAGTTTTAGTTTTAGTACATCAACTCAAAATAATGTTATTTCAGTTATTGCCAGTTTTTCATTTAATATTTACATTTTATTTAATTTCTGCTTACTTTGAATGACTGAAATCAATGTTAGTTTTAATTTTAATGAACTTAAAAAGCATAAATAATGACAAGAAAATAACCCAAACCCTAACCTAACCGTTTCAGTTGCTGCCAGTGCGAAATTTTTAATAGTTAGTTTTCTACTTAATATTTGTATTCTATTTAATTTCTGCTTTTTTATATTACTGAAAGTTTTAGATTTATTTAACATTAACATAGTGCTGTTAAACAATTAATTGCAATTAATTATAAATACAATGATATATTTATGTGTGCTGCGAACATTATGTACGTATAAATACACACACATGCATGTATATATTTTAGGAAAATGTTATATTCAAATGATAAATAATTTTTTTATAATAAAAAAATATATAAATATAATATGTATACAGTATGTGTGATTAATAGCGAATAATTGTTTGACAGCACTACATTAACAGTATAAATAATGACAAAGGAAATAACCTTAACCCTAATTTAATTTTGGTTAATTGTGAAAGTGTTCAGTAATTCAGCTTAATTAAGGCACACTTGAAACGTCCAGGCAGGTGTGTTAAACTCTCCACGACACAGTTTGATCAAGCTGGATGACCCCTGCTCTAAACCAACTCTTTCCTATTGGAACAATCAGTACCATAAGTGCATTCCGGTGGAAAATTTCATCTTTCCCGGATGCCATTTGCATTCATGTCTCCCTGAACATGCTCTCCTCCGCAGGGCCGGCGCTCGAGGACAGAGCCTGAGTCCAGACCGAGGGACGAAGATCAGGCTGATTAATAAGTACGGCAGTGCTAAACCCTCTTCATGTCAGAGAGCGATGAGTCACTGAGCCGTCGTCTTTCTCCCCCTTTTTATTCTACTCTATTAATCTCTTGTTTTGGGTCTGTAGTTTCTCTCATGCTCTCTCCCCTCTCGTTTCCGCGCTCTTCATCGCTTTAACTCCGGCTTTTTTTCTGGCCTGCCTTTCCCTGCCCCTCATTTTCAGTCCTTGTCTAATCTTTTTTCTTTCCTGTGGTCCTCCAACTCTTTCTCGAGCCCCCCCGCCTCCCCCCGTCGCCCACGCTCTGTGCAGCTGCCGAGTACCTCAGTAATGCAGTTCATTACTGTCTATTACTGTGACTCACGGCTTGACTGCACAGTCACAGGTGCGTTTCCCTACGGAGCCCCCCGCCTCTCACGCAGATGATAGTAGCTCAGATTACAGCCATCGATCAGTGTGTACAGTCGCTTGTGAGCGCGTCCGCGCGTGTGATGTCACAGCGTCTGCATCAATGCTATAGCTTTTAGATGATGTGTTCCGCTGTATACTATCGACAGGCTTGGTTCGACAAAGGATTATGGTTAATTGTGCTACAAACCTAATTAGATCTTCTCTAACACGCCGATGTTGATATACAAGAAACCCCTCTGTAATTTGTCATGAAGAAAAGACACCTATCGATGGCTTACATGCAGTTGTGTAAATAGAAGTATTTAAAACTGACGCATTTCAGCTTCCGTGACTGAAAGATCATTAACGCAACGTTAAGACTAGCAAAGATGTAAAACTGCATGATTTATGGGGTAATGTGTCTAATCTGTTGCTCATTAAATCCCCATGTGGTTTGTCAGATGCTGTTTTCAATGCTGCTCTTATTGAGTGGAGTTCGTTACAGTCGAATCAGACGAAGCCTTTTAATATATCTGTGGTGCGGGAATGGTTTCCTGTATGTTTTATTTCAGTTCTTTGTTCAGTTCATCCAATATCAGATGGTAGAATCTTTGTGAATGTTTCTTCAGCTTTGTTATGCTGTTTTTTATATACATATTTTAACATGTAATGTATTTCTGTGATGGCAAAGCTTAATTTTCAGCATCATTACTCCAGATTTTATTGTCACATCATCCTTCGAAAATCATTCTCATCAACAAAAGAGCAACAATAAATAAGTAACAGTTAGTTGCAGTACATGTAGCATTTTTTTAAGGATAAATAAAAAGAACAAAAAGTTTGATTTAAAATTGATTTAAATTATTATTTATACATTAACAAATTGAATAGAAATGGAAGTCAGTTTTTAATCCAAATATATAAAAAGTCATAGTTTTGGGGTTCTTTAATAAAGAATAAAGTTTAAAAGAAATGCATTTATTAGGAATAGAATGTTTTGTAATTATATACATATACATACAGTGTATGCCTTTTATAACGTTATACTATTATTGTCACGTGTGGCTTAGCGTAAAGGAGCACTTGACGAAAGTAAATAAATTCAAACAATTTTAATCTTCTTCAAACGGACAAAACAACAATATGCAGGCAGACAGGCAGAACAAACTGAATACAAACACACAGGACTTAAATATACAAGGAAATCACTAAATTAACAAGACACGGCTGAAGACGATAAAGACAATTAACTAAAGTAGGTCACACGTAACACATGGCACACGACAAAAACAACAACAAAAGAGTCCAAAGACGTGACAATTGTACGTTATACTCTTCATACTATTACTATAATTAGGATCCATATAATGCTAGCTATAGAAGACAAAAGACATTAGCAAAGGACTAATTAAGTAAAGTTCTGAAGGTGTGAAAAGTGTGTTTTAAGAGTATATTCATGTGCGTATGCATTATTATTGGCTGATACTGTTGCATGCATTCAAATGCGTGCTTCGAGCTTGAGACCAGTGTCTTGTGGGTGTATGGATGCATGCAGGAAGGCGTTCAAACCAGCCGGCACAGAGAGATTATGTAAATACATCTTCAGCAGCGTGCAGCTCGTTTCTCAACTGCACGGTGCTTTGTCTGCACGTTTGCTGCTCAGTGGAAGATGGATCCGAGAAACACAGGAAGTGCCATTTCTTTTAGTGGCTCTCAGGGCATTACTGTTCGAATCAGAGCTGCTTTTGGGAGCAGACAGTGATCGTGCTGGGTTCTCAAGGGGGAAGCACTCAGCAGCCACTTAGATGATTCATCTTGTTGTATGCTCTGAAATTAGAGGTGTAGAATAGCAACATATTTGCAGCTTGTTGATCATGTCTGCACAACTTCCAAAATAAAAGGCCGTAAACTCTTATTGAAAACCAGTTGCAAAGTGTTTGATTTGCGCTATATGCCCAAGGGCCCTGCTGTTTGAGAGGCCCCTGGATGTCGACTAAAGTAGACCAATGAAATCCCCATTTTCCCTTCACGAATGTGCATTTTAGCTGTATCAAACAGGCTCTTAAAAGGAAAACCCTGAAGCTGCTGCCCCGGTGGCACGAGCCAAGCAATAAAAGTGCTATTACCACCATAAACATCTGATTGCTTTCACAAATGCAGTCGATTATGTGGCAACGAGAGGACCTCGATTCTGCTGAGATATTGATAGCATCAATCATGCGGCGAGTCGACAGGTAGACTTTACTCGGCTGTCACGACAAATGCAAATCTCATAACTGGCCTTTCATTGCAATCTTGTAAAAAATTATCTTGATTTCATTTGCCGAGCAAGTTTCCTCATGCGTCTTGATTTATGTTGTTGAGTGCTTGGCTAAGTGTCAAGAAAGATGGACGAACATATTAGTCGCCCTTTTACGCCAATATGAACAACATCCGCTCCATCCTTCATCGGTGAGATTAGGGGATTGGGGAACTGTTGCCGTTGTTTATTTGTTTTTGAAGTGAGCTCACAGTGCTTGGGGGGACTGAATCCCAGCAGAAGCAGGAGCGCTAACAGGTAGCTCGTCCTGAAATATTTAGCTGTGCTTCAGAAACCAGCAGTAAATCTCGTTCCCGGTTGCAATTGCGCTCCCGTCATGGCTGTTTACCTCACCAAAAGCGAATGAGAAGTATGAAGCAGAACACAATTACTTCTGCAATAAGATTTTCCCGCGCTTCATGCAAGTTCATCGATAGCAGAGCCTCCTGGGAAAGAAATGGAATTGAAAATTTGACACGCGAGAACAAATGGCTGCTATTAAAGGAATTCACAAAGCTGTTGGAAATAATAAGATGCTAATTGCTTAAGTTCATTCAGCATTTTGTTTCGTCTTTGCTTATCAACTCCTCCCTCTGTGTTCCTGCAGGCTCCATCGAGGCTTGCTTAAGTCACCTGTTGAAGCGAAGAGCGGCGGGATTCCTCCGCAGCGATAAGATCGCCGCCCTCTTCACCAAGATCGGCAAGGTCAACACCACCGCGAGTGAGATCTGCCGCAAGGTTCAAGAACAGCTACAGCAGCAGGCCGAAATCACCAGGTCTCACCTTTTTGTTGTTTTTGAACTGCGTTTTTATTAAACTTTTCATAAACATAACAACATACACATTTACTTAAATAGTTTACAATCACAGAAAAAAGTAATGTAACAAGCAATTGCAACTTAAATAAATAAATGAGATCCAACTTAAATAAATACAAATACGGTAACTACAATAAAGTCCCAACAATATTTTAAAGTCCAAGCAAATATGTTTCGAGTATGTGCATTATTTACTTAAAATTATTATTTTTATTTTTAATTTTGCAAACTTCGATGGCGTACTTTCTTTACAGCAGACGTCAAATAGAAAATAGGCTACTTTAACACTCTTTATGTGGGATGTTTTTTTTATGTGTTGAAGTGATCTCAATAATGTAATGTTCAGCCCCTGGTGTGTGACTTTTATCAGGAATCCCCCTGAAATTGGGATCGTTTTGGGTGGGCTTTGCTGTGAAAACCTGGCAACCCTGATTGACAATACAGTCAGTTCTCAATAAGGTCCTATCCTACTTTTTTCCCTCATTCAGTATCGGGTTTTACTCTGAAATATCTTTGCGATATTAAAGGCTAGTTCACTTAGACATAGGTCTGTCCGTGCCGTAAGGCACATTGGTTGATAGGTTGCAGTGTTTTTGGCTTCGTCCCATGTAACGTGAATCTTCAATACAGATTTCGATGTGCTGTTTCACTTTGTGTAAATTTACAAATTTGCCAAACTGCATTTTATGTTAAATTGAAAAGTAGTATTTTTGCTACTAAAGACCTGTTTACACCAAGAACTATTGTAAAACTTTTAAAGATAACTATAACGATAGCTATATTAGGGTTCACACCAGTGGACAATACTGTTATGTTTAATTTATTAGTTTATTGTTATTGTTATGCTCAAAGTCAGTTGGATTTTCAGCTATAGAAAAAAATCATTCCAAAGACATATATAACTATAGCTGTTGTTTCACTGTTCTAGTAGAATTAGAATGGTTTTCAAAAATGAATAGTTCTAGTTCTAGTTATTGTTCTAGTTGTGAATGGCTCTAATAGCATGACCAGAATTGGCAAACTGCCACCCCAAATTCATGATTTAGCTAAAAGTCAATAAGTAAGACAACTCCAACAAACAGCGATGTTTCATTTCTGCATTTCATTCTGCAAGCTGCTAAAAATAGGCATACTTTACTTTTAACAATCACTCATTCTACTTATTAATATTTACTTTAAGTAGAGACGCTAAAAGTTGGCCATAAACTAGAACCGATCGTATCAGTGATATAAGCAATGCTTTATGACTGATAAGCTTTTCAGACAATGATGAAAGCAGGAAGCAGATCACATCTGGTGTGTGGAGAGGGATGATTTGCTGCTTTGTTGGGCTTTAAACAGAAGACTGGCTCTGCAGCGCTCTAAATGAGGAATGGTTTGGGCGGATGCTCCGGGGCTTCGGTCAGCTTCTTATTTTCCCATTAACTCTCCATTAGCAGAGCCACATGGCCAGCGTGCCACTCAAGAGCGGACCGCTCGGGCCTAATAGCCACAATCTCCAGGTGACTCAACATCTCTGTTGTGGTCAGAGATTAGTTGAAGCCACTTTGGTGTGTCTGTACAGTAGCCACACACACACACATATTTAAGGCATTAATGTGTAGTGTTGCAGGTCACATGTTTTGCGGTGTTCGCTGCCTGTCCATTTTAAGCACCCCTTCCCCACCGCACTCGGTTACTCACGTTGCCACAGCAACACCATGGTGTCACAATCTAGAGCAACAAGATGCTCACTGGTTATTGAATACCTCTACCGCAGCAATTCAGTCTAATAAAGCAACTGCATGTCATTACTTTCTTATGCAAGAGTTCTATTGCACCCAAAACGCATTCGTACTTGTACATTGTTTAAATGATTTCATTTATTGCACTCGTATTTAGCTTCACAATTATAATTTGTTTTTATACAATACGATTTTTCAGAGTCTCTTGTACTCAACGAGGCTGTGAAAACAGTTAAAACAGTTAAAATGGGAAATATTATTATACTTTATTACTTGTTTATTAGTGTTATCAAATGATTAATCGTATCCAAATTAAACATTTTCGTTTACATAATGTGTGCATGTGTGCTGTGTGTATTTAATACATATACATAAATGCAAACACATACAGTATATGTAAAATATTTACATGCACATTTATATAGTCATTCTTATTTTATGTTATGTAATATATGTAATGTATACACATAAACTTTTTCTTAAATATATACATGCATGTGTTTGTGTTTATAATAAATATCCACATTAAGCAAAAAACACTATATTTTGGATGCAATTACTCATGATGAATAGCAAAAAGACAAACACTGCAACAATGTTACAGTTTTAATTTATGTATTGCTGTTCATTTGCAGTTTAAATCAAGAAATCTGTTTTCTTGTTTTATGAGAGCAGGCTCCTGAACTTTTAGTCATCTATCAAAAGATCGAAAGAGAGCAATTAATTTGCATTGGTATAAAAAGAGAGGCAGCGGAAAGTAGCATCTGTATGTTGCCATGAACGACATTTAGTGTCATTATACAAAAATATTTGCTATTTGTGGATTCATAATGGACTCCGTGAACCCTTTCTCACTGCATTTTTATTAACAGGCCCTCTAAAGCTGCACTGGATGCCCTACATTATTGCTCTTGGAGCGGAAACGTACAGTTTCATCTCCATAGCATCTGCATACTCATCTCAGGTGCAGGGATTTATTTGCTTGTTTACACTGAATGTCCACCGCTGTGGCCAGCACTCACACACACAGTGTAAGTGGTAGGTCGTTATGCGATCAATGCTTATGTAAATCAGAGAGGATGAGGGCGCTGTGGCACAGACAGCAGACTCATCCATCTCTGGCGTGCCTGCAGCTGTGGTGTAGTGTGATGTCCGGGCTGGAGGGAGATTGATGGCTGAGGGGTGTTATTGGCTTACGCCCATGATGGACTCTCTCATCTGTGCGCTCAACATTACAGCAGTCCTCCCAGCTCTATAGACTCCGAACGGATCTCAGACGGGCTTAGTCACAGAGACTGGCTTAAAGGAAATTTCCAGGCTTATTTTCAGCTTAAAGATGGGATTGTTCAGCCCGAAATTATTTTATTTACTCACCCTCATTTTTTGGTCTTTTGTTAAAAACGTACAAGAACTAAAGAATTGTTTTTCACCATATAGTAAAAGTCAAAAACAACAGTAAAGGAAAAAAAGCTAAATTAAAAAACAAGATATTTTCTTTTGCGTTCCACAGAAGAAAGAAAATCATACAGGTTTTGGTTGAATTGTCTCTTTAAGAATTTTTTTTTCCACTGATGCCACTATTTTTTACCAACCAACAGCTCTATTCAGTCTTGGCTTTCTGCACTTGTGACAGTGCCCTAAAGCAAGATTGTTTTTTTTTTCCTCGGATCTTCTGTGATTTCTTCATTTCTCCGAGCTCAGTGACGACTTTCTGTCATCCTAGAGCTGGTGTCTGGCGCTCTGTAAAAACGAACTGTGCTTTTTGTAATGCCAAAACATACAGTACTGTTCAAAAGTATGGTAAAAAGTAAAATGTAAAAATTTTCTGATGTTCACCAAGGCTGCATTTGTTTGAGCGGGAAATACAGTAAAAACAAGTAATGTTTTGTAAAATGATTTCTAGTTTTTAGAGTCATATAAATCCTCAGAAGCTGTGAAAATCGTAATGCATTTCTCTCAAAATTCTTTGATGAATAAAGTGTTTAAAATAATAGTACTTAAATAGAAAATGTACAGAAAAGTTTCTGTGTGAAGTTCACTGTCACTTTTGGTCAATTTAATGCATCCTTGCTGAATAAAAGTGTTAATCACTTGCTGACGACGCACTTTTGATCGGTAGTGTAATTGATCCTTTCGCAGAGAGTTTGATCTGACCAATCTCAACGCTGGAAATAATTTTTTTTCCCCATAAACAAACCAGATCGGGGAGTAGATTATGGTTGGTGGACTCAAACTTGACAAATTACGGATTCACATTTCAGTTTACCCTCTGATGTTCACTCGTGTTTATTTCATGCTGTAAAGAGGAAGAAATGATCAGTTCAGGTGCCACTTAAACCAAGACTACAGCGATCTGCCACAACACATTAAAGAGTCACAAAATGCTATTTATTGTTTGAATTCCTTTAAAAAATGGCAATTAGAAGCAAAGACTTTGCGAAGCCAAAAGTAACCCACTCCCTCTTGTCTATCAGCACAGTGTCCTCTTTGCTCCACAAAGTATTCTCCAATGCGTGAGAACATGATGAGTAGCGTGAATGAGAGGGCTTGTCTAATGAAACTAATGCAGGCAGGACTTTGCCGAGGGTCAGTTATGGAGACTTTATCCAAACTGCTGTTCAGGAGTAACTGTTGGTCTTGGCCATTGTCTTCTATGACAGATGAAGCAACTCTAATCTTAGACGTTCGATGCTCTTGTGTTACTTAGTCTTTTATCTTTGGGATTTATCTCTTTTAATACTCTCAGGCGAGTCTTTTGGGATGACACATGCTCTGTCTCTGTCATTGTGTGAATATGAGTGTGTTGTCCCGGTTGGCTGAATGGCCTGGCGGGTTCGAGTGGGTTTTGTGACTTCGTATGGCCCTCCTGCACTGCTGTAGATGAGCAGCCAGGTCATCCCGTTGAGATGCTGTATGGAGAAGTATATGGACTCACAAACACTTAGAAACACCCACTGACAGGCACAGTCTTAATCCAATTTGTGTCTCTTGCTTCTTTCATAAAATCAGACAATGTAAGTATTTTTTTAGTTTATATGAGGACAAATAGAAGCACAATATGACTGAAGGAAGGCCTATTCTTAACTTTTTGGGGAAAGTCTCCAGGATTATTTCATTTGATCACATAAGATGTTTGGTTCATAATGACTCTATTTGCTTGTTGTATGCATTTTTGAATATAAAATGTATGGTCTTTCTCAGGAGAACCCAGAGCACAGGACAGGAGCCCCTCCGGAGACAGGGCTCTTCTGCTGGCCGAGCGCCTCAGCCACTCTCTGCCCAGGCCATCAAGCACATATGGGTCCGCACGGCCCTCTTTGAGAAAGTCCTGGACAAAATAGTGCAGTATATTGTGGACAATGCAAGGTAATTAGCATCAGTACTTAAAAGCTCTTTCAACTTTGTATGACTTAGTTTTTAGGATTAAAAACACAATTTATTCTTTAGCACCTCTAGAAAGTTTTTTGTACTCTACATTATAATGTTGCAATTCTTATTTTCGCTTTTTTAGCTTATTTAAAATAATCTATTCATCTGTTTTGATGAATAGATTATTTTAAATAAGCTAAAAATGATTTTAATTTATTTTAAATAAGGAATTTAAATATCAAAATGATTTGTTAATAGCATAATATGAAACATAAAAAAATAAGCTTGTTGATATCACATTGTATTTGTACGTAATAGTGGCTGCATAACATGCATTGCTCATCTCTCTTATGCAAAGTGTTATTTGCCAAGATTAAGGCTCGAAATTTATCATTTGTCCATGGTGATTGTTGGGGCTGTCATATGGAGCTCGTGAAATAATGTGTTATTTGTTCAGCCTTTGAAAGAGGTCTCTGGTTATTGACACACACATTGTGTGTGTTTGCTGTTTGTGTGTGTCTGTAGTAAGTATTATGAAAAGGAGGCTCTCATGCACGACTCTGTGTTTGGCCCGATACTGGCGGGACTGCTGGGTGAGTCTATCTGATGCATAAAACACACTCTATCTGCTCATAATGCGGCTAATATAATATTGTTCGATAAAAGAAAATGTTTAAGCGTTCGTTATTTTATTATAATTCACTCTTGCATTTCTTTATCACAATATGTTATCACATTACAATTCGTTTTTATCTATAGTCGGGCCTTGCGCACTAGAGTACACTAAGCTCAAGACATCGGATCATTTCTGGACTGACCCATCAGCAAATGAGCTGGTCCAGAGGCATCGCATTCACGGGGCCCACAGGGGCCAAGAAGTGTCGCCGGGCCGCAGGCCTGCACTTGGGGTGAGAGTATTATACGTGTAGGGCTTCTTGCGCTTGTGCAGTAATTTTGTTTTAGTAAATAATCCATTTAAAATCTCATATTGACGGTTTTTCCTTAGATCCGAAAGCGTCAGTCCTCTGGAAGCATGTCTGAGGACAAGTTTGCAGCCTCGGCCAGAGAGTACGTCGAATCCCTCCACCAAAACTCACGCATTCATTTACTCTACGGAAAAAACAATGTACTCGTTCAACCGGTAAGACAGTACACACACACACACACACACACACACAGAAGCAAATGCACTTAGAGGACAACTAGTTTTGCATCTACAGCTCTTTTGATGATTGACTTTAGATCAATGAATCTTATCTAATCAATATAATGGATCTTAAAGGCTGCTGGTTATGGGACTTGATCCAGAGTGGTGTAGATATGTAGAACTGTTTAAGTAGTTGTCTGTTAGATGGGTTTCCCTGGCTTTTTTAGTTCTCCGGCCCATGCTGACTTCCCAGCTGCTAGTTGGCTACTCTTGTGAACTGGAAAAGGCAGACTGGATTAGCCATAACACCACATTAGATTTGTCATCAAATGACTCAGGCACGGAATGAATGTGTGCATGAAAGTGTTTGTGAGATTTGCAACGGTGACTGATGTAACTGGGCACAGAAAGTGCTGGGTCTGGCAAGGACTTGTAGAAATCAATGGTGTAAACGACCCTTGCCAAAAGGTTTGGAGTGATTCAGGTTTAATTGGATTTCTGTGTGAAACCTGATGCGTTTCTCAGCTCTAATCATCACAGTAAATCGACAGAGACGTTTTATTAATGTTGCTCTGTTGCTTTTTACTCAAATTTTTCTCTAGTTTCTCCTTTTTCCTGTTTTTAGTCCTGGTATGTTACCTTATTAGCAAAGAAAATTGTTGCTGATTATGCTAGTTATTTTTAGAGGAGTTGGGGAAGCTGTGTTTTATTGAACAGACGTTGTTCCTTGCAGAAGAAAGACATGGAGGTGCTGCGGGGTTACCTCTCCCTTCATCAGGCGGCCGAAACACTCACGCTGAAGTGGACGCCCAATCAGCTAATCAATGGCACTCTGGGAGACTGTGACTTGGAGAAGAGGTAATATATATACTGTACACACACACAGGAGGAAATCTGTTAAATTAGGTATTCAGGTAAAATGGCCTGGAAGAGCTTGAGATGGTCAATCACTGCAGTTCATTTTGCTGCAACTGTACTTAACACTTAGGAACTGAATCGATTGCTCCGAGATTATGAGGTTGAACAGAGCAATTACTTTTACAGAGGATGTAAAGGAAAAGCAGAAGATGAGTGTCCTCATGTGCTGATTGTTGGTTTGTAAAAACCGCAACTGCTTATTTTCCAGTTTGCAAAACCTTTTGAGTCTCAAATACTAAAAAAACGCTATTTTCTTGAAACTACATAAAAATCCTTGTCAGACCAACAGATTTGTCTCAACTAGCTAAACACAGTTGTCTGAACAAAGAATTTCAAAATAGTTGAAATGTTAAGGCTTTGTGAGATCCCAGCATGCATTGCAACATAATAATAAATAAAATAATAAATTATGCAGTTACTGTCATAAGGATTTAAAAAAAACAAATAAGACATATAATGTGAGGTTATTTAACAAAACAACATTGATTCATTTGCTGAAAAGACTGTTAGGTTGCTGATCTTTCTAACAGAACATTTTTCTCTCTTTCCCACTTTCTGCCTCTTTCTTAATTTTTTTTTATCACCCTATAGTATTTACTGGGACTACGCTTTGACTGTGCCTTTAAGACAGATTGTCTGCATACATTGTCACCAACGGCGTAAGTCATATTATATTAAATTATATCATTCATCCTTAATGTTTCAACATTGCCAGATAGCTACCTTCAGTGTAGCACATATTTCAGTCAAGTCAAGTCACCATTATTTATATAGTGCTTTTTACATCGCAAATAGTGTCGAAGCAGCTTTACAATATTAAACGTGGAAATAGTGCGTCTTTCTCTGGCCAGACAAAACCAGCAGGGTTTTTTTTTCAGCTGCCGGCAATTCAGATTGTGCAGAGGACTCATCTCATTCATTATCAGTTATTGGTTGAATTCACATTATCACCGATTAGTATATATACTTTTTATTAATGTTAAATGTTTCTCAGCGGACTGTGGGGGTACTCTGGTGTTAGTAAGTCAAGATGGGATCCAGCGGCCTCCTCTACACTTCCCTCCTGGGGGCCACCTGCTGGCTTTCCTGTCCTGTTTGGAGACGGGTTTACTTCCCCGGGGTCAGCTTGAGCCACCCCTTTGGTCCCAGAAAGGCAAGGTGAGTGTCTTGCTGCAGCACTTCATTACAGATGTCATCTAAAAGATTGTTGAAATTAGTCTGTTACATTTCAAACATCTAAATCATTAAGGGATAGAATGAAAATTAAGATGATGAAATTTTACTCACTCCCAAGGCCATCCAAGATGTAGATCAATATTTCTTCATCGTAACAGATTTGGAGAAATTTAGCATTACATCGCTTGCTTACCAATGGATGTTCCTTGTTTGAAGTGAGAAGTTAAGTTTAGTTTGGATTATTACTCTGTGTGTCTAACAGGGTAAAGTCTTCCCTAAGCTCCGTAAGAGGAACAGCACGGCCCGTTTAGTCGATCAGGATGGAGATGGAGAGGAGCAGATCGCTGCAGACTATGTGTTTCGCATCGTCTATCCAGGGCACCGTCACGACTCAAGTGAGTCTTAGAAGAAATGTGTCTGTGCTCTTCACGTCTCTGTCTCTCTTCACACATACAGTATCTCTCCATCCATCTAAAGTGACCCCAAAAACCTCAAAGCCACACATTTATATGCATGAACCTTCCATTATAATTAAGTGTAAATTAAGCATCCAAAAGTACTTGTTTGGGGCCAGTCTGCATCTTAAAACCCTATTGGTACTCGCATATCCATTACTCACAGCCACTGTTCAGCCAGACCTGATTTCCCTGATGTGTGAACGCTGAACAGGGCTGCATCAGACACCATCCCCGCATATCATTGTTGTCTGTGTGTTTTGTTCTCACTTTTCTGTGGAACATAACAGCCGTTGTGGAGGCTGCTGGGAGGGTTGTGAGTATTAGACACAGCCTTTAGTTTTTCAACTGTTCTGACTGGGATGACAGTGTTCCTTTTTATATCTGTGTATGTATGCGCTGCAGAAAAAAATCATCTTCAGAAACAGTTTCCGTCTTGTTTTCCAGTTAAAATATCAAAACAGCATTAAAACAAGATCCATTTTTTGGAGAAGCAAAATTGCTTAAGATATCAAGCCTTGTTTTCGAAGAACATGTCTTGAATTACCTTTTAAGCCAAAAAAATAATCATTAAAACAAATTTATTATCCATTTCTAATTAAATGTAAGATTTTAATTTTAAAATCAGGATGGCAAAAAAACCTTTTACATTTAAGTTTAATAAATTGACATTTTGTGATGCTTAAGTTTAAAACAAGTAGAAACAATTAATTAATTCAAGGTGTATTCTCTCTATTGTTAATGCACACTAAGTCCTTTTTCTAATGTAAAAAAATAAATATGAAAAAAAAAAACTGCATATTTCGGGCTTGGTATGCAATGGCTTTTAATATCATATACCCTCGTTTTAAGCATGTTTATATATTTTTCTACAAAACAAGAAAAAAAAATACTGATATAATGATGATTTTTGTGTGTGTGTGAGTGGAACATGACTTTTCTTCTGAGGCGGGTGCTAAACTGTGTTCTTTTATTGCCCAAGCAGTCACTATAAACTACCATCACACCACGGGCAGTCGTGCGCCCTCTCTGGACGACGATGAGGAGGAGGAAGATAGACTTCACGCTATGATCTCTATGATCTGCTCACGGAACCTCACAGATCCTAATGTCATGAAAGGTTTTTATCACCAGTGGCCCACTTCATTCTCCCTCCTTCCTTTCATCCTTCCTCTCCTCCCACTTTCTTTCCATCCCAACTGTTACCTGGTCCCCACAAGCATTGACCCAGCAGTGCGGCCGGTTGTCGGTCAGTGAGGACAGATTGAAACACAGTAGGCGCCTCGAGCGTCATGGTTCACTTGTCACTCTTAAAGTTGTTGGCCTGATCTGTATGCTTGTAACCATGGTAATATTGCTGCTAGGTCAGGTGGCACAGGATCCTGAGTGTATGGGGCACACGTGCATTCCATCGCACAAGAGAACAAGGGATCTATGAAAAGTTACTAAACACCACAAGAACATACTGTTCTAGTAATAAGAAAAGTGTAGCATATACAGTACAGTAGTAGTGTATTAATAAATCATTTTAGTGTAGTTTTTTTTGCTAAATTGTGCATTGTTCCAACCTTTAAATAACTAGGTAGAAGGCTATTTATTGATTTAATATCCATAATTTGAAACATTTATTACTTAATTTTATTTCAATCTTAAATGTACTAAATTTTTATAAGTATAACAAATCAATTTAGCTAAAATTAGTAAAATAGTTAATCAATTTATTTGTAGAATTTTAACTATGAAATTTTTATTTCATTATTTATAAATCCTTTACATAAAATATAAACTATATATATATATATATATATATATATATATATATATATATATATATATATATATATATATATATATATATATGTGTGTGTGTGTGTGTGTGTGTGTTTATATATATATATATATATATATATATATATATATATATATATATATATATATATATATATATATATATATGTTAACATGTGTATAGTTCTAAGCCAAAACAACTAGGTCAGAAAAATTCTTTTATGTTTATTATTTCATATTTATTAAAAGTAGTAATTGTCATAAGTATATATAATATGTGTGTGTACATATACATATATATGTAGCTAATCTATTCTGTTTAAATATATATATAGTTTTAACCTTTTATAACAATGTATAAAAATTCAAATTCTTAATTTAGTTCACATAATATTAATGTTGAAGCATTTTTAAGTTATATTATATTGTATTATGCACACAAAACCTGAATGTCCCTTATTTAGCACATCTGGTTTTTGTGTGTGTGAGAGTGAGTGAGTGTGTGTGTGTGTGTGTGTGTGTGTGTGTGTGAGGTCAGTACAGTGCACATCTCTCTCCCCCTGACTCACTCTCTTCTGCTGTCGTCACTCTTTTCCCTCCACACCTCCGTTGCCGGGGGTTACCTTTCTCACAGTCGGGAGAGCTTCCACTGCCCTGCCACGTTGTCACACTACTACTCTGGCTTTGTTCTTTCTCCTCCTCACACACACACACACAAACACAAACACACACACACGCGCACACACACACACACACAACACTACCAGACTATCCTAAGAGGTATGATGTGCGTTCATGGAGCTCAGACTCCCTGCACTGTTGGGCCTGACTGTGGTGGCCAGGCAGCAATGCTTCCAATGATTTGCTGTTTTCCTTTTGCACTCTTTGGTTGACACGAGTAAGTCCTTAGAGTATTCTTGGTTATTTATAGGTCCTGTGTCTTTATTTGGTTTCACTGCCAAATGCTTGAGGGCTTTGCATGTCAAGTTTGCACACGTTATGTATTATATTTTTCTTTTTCGTTTCTAACTTTGCTGCGAATGCGCTCCACTGCTTACTTGTCAGAACCGTGCCTCCTTGCCTTTATGAATTCTCTCTTTTCCTCTTTGGTTTGAGTTGTGGTCGTTGTTGTGGTTTTGGTGTTCCTCCTGTGTTGAGCCGGTTTTCTGCAATGCTGTTCACTGTAATTCTTCACTAACTGCAGTCACCTTTCATTATATCGGTTAGGTCCTGTGGGGTTCTGGTGTAGTAGACACACGAATCGTTCCGTGAACGCGTCGCCCATTCGATCATAGCCTTACCAAAGTCCCATAGCCCACCTCAGACTTTTAGGGAAAGCTATTGTATACATGCTCTCCGTCCACATTGTTATTTTGGTTACAAGCAGTGTATAGCAGGTCACCAGCTCCAACCTGAAGAATTAAGGTGAAGAGCATTTACGTTTACTATCGACTCTTTTGGTTCAGTTGATTCACTCTCTTCACGTTTTATACAGCTACACACAGTATACATTCCTCTTCTTGATTTGTCTTTATTTTTGTCATGGTTCGATCTGATGCATCCAGCATGGTAGGAATGGTTACTGTCTGTCCTTCTATTACTTCTCTCCAAGCTCTACCAGTGCCTGGCTTGATTTGTGACACTGTGATTGATTGATTGATCGATTGATTGACTGGCAGGTCTCCTGGCATGGCATCCCCGCATCGTTTTACACCTTTTCCTTCTGTTCATTCATAGATGCATGTCTTTTGATATCCTTATATATTTCAGGTTTGCTTTGATTTCATTATGTGTGTTTAAGGACATTTCTGACAGGAAGAAATATCTGGACAAAAGAAAAAGTGCGTCTAAATTGGGGCTGTCAATTTATGTTCAGTGGTATTATTTTAAAAAGAACAAAATATGCAATTAATTGTTCGCTCACCTATATGTTTCAGTACAACCTTTAGTCAATGCTTTTTGGTAAAATCACACTTACGGACTACAGGCAATATTGCCTTGCATTAAAAAAAACCCCAACAGAAATGTGCAGAAGACAATGTAAGCCAAAATTTTAAACCAGAGATATGGTGTCTTAATGTTGCATTGCGCTTGGCGAGAGATGCTAAAAAACAGCAAAATTTTGTACTGTTCTGCCATACAACAGCTTCCTTGTGTAGAGTAGTACAGAGACTGTAGTTTACAAAACACAGAGTAGACATAATGCAAAAGCAAGTCGTGTCTAAATGACCCCTGTGGATAAACGGATAGTTTCATGTTCAGTAATATGGAAACAAAACACATATGATAACATCTACAGACACTTTCTTATTAAGTGATTTGCATCTGCAAAAATAATTATTTGAAATTAGGTGTTTTCCCAAACAAAATTGATGCGAGTAATTGTATTTCATTTCTATTATTTGATACGCAATTTAATCGATGTAATGAATTTCTTTAATTGATTGACAGCCCTAATCTAAATACCGTTCAAGACTGACAAATTGCTAAATATATAAAACATTCAAATCAGATCTATTAAAATGCAGTTTACTCTTCCTTAATTATCTCATGGTTGAGCTGAGGCCTGAAATTCGGTGAATCTGAGGCTTTTGAGCTGAATAAGATGCTTTATGGCCGTTCCAGTCCAGCTAAGAGCCTAATTTCCAGTAGAGATGTATTATGGTGTCTGGGATGTGAAATTAATTCCCACATGGTAGCTTTCCACCGTACAACAGCTTCCTAGTGTAGAGCAGCTCTGAGAGGCAAGAAAATGCCCATTTACAATGATCCTAGTAATACTAATAGTCAGTATGTTCTTCAGATGCAGGTTACTAGAGCAGATTTCATGTTTGCTTATTCATATCTTTTTTCCTCTCTCTTTCTCTTTCTCTTGCTCTGCCTCTTTTCCGTCTATTCCACTCCCACGCCCTAGTAGACCACGGGGACATGATGGAGATGCAGGGTTTTGGCGGCAGCCCGTTGTCATGGCAGCAGGGCGAGTGCACCAGTCATATGTCATCTTGTCTGTCCTGCTCCACTGGGGGCAGCAACGCTTCCGTCGAGCTTCCAGCCAGCTGTACCTGCATGCATGACCGGTGAGAGTTTTACCACAATACAATTAATACAAACATCTACTCAAATTACATCAAATTAATTTTCTTCACATGAAATCATTCTAATGTGCTCAAGGATGTTTTACGATATTTATTATTATAATCAGTGTTAAAAAAACACAATCAATTATTTTACAGGATTCTTTGATGAATAGTGAGTTAAAAGAACAGCATTTATTTAAAATCTTCTGTAACATTAAAAATCATCTTTGCTTTTTTTGGTCAATGTAATGCATGCTAGCTTAAAGTAAATCGTTAACATTTTACAATAAGATTTGTTTGTTAATTACGCGAGTAAACATGAACTAAGAATGAGCAATACATCTACGGTATTTATTAATCGTAGATAATGTTAATTTCATAATTTACTAATGCATCATTAAAATTACAAGTTTGGTTTGTTAACATTAGTTAATGCACTGTGAACTAACACAAACAATTAACAAAGATTAATAAAAAAAGTGTAATAAATTAATTATCTGTTCATGTTAGATCTTACTGTAAATTGTTACCAGTAAATCTTATAATGTTATATAATTTTTTGCAACCAGTTATTGTTTTTTTTTATTTAAATTACATTACAGACAAATTTGTCTTGCTTAACATTTTGTGCATCCTAAATATGTACACAAAAGAAAAAAATTATTTTCTTGTGACACTGACTTTTTTCAGTTTTTTCAGCTGTGACATTTTTTTTTTCTTTGCTTCATCTGAAGGTCATTACTACAGACTAACCATAGTGAAAAATTCATTGGTTTATAGCAACATCTGTTTTTTTTGGTACAGATTTATATAAATCATTATCACGCAATAAATTTTGAAAATTCCTTATTTGTTTTGGTTGTCAATGGATATCCATATGTAAAGATGCAAAGTCTGACATTTTAAACTGATAAATAAATAGCTTGGAGTAGCAAAAAAAAAAGGAAAAAGCAGAATGAAAGACATGCTGAGTGTGTGTGTGTGTAGCTGTTACGGTGTGGTTAGTAAGAGATTTAAGCAATTTAAGGTAAATTGGTAAAAACGAGCATTAAGGTAAACTTAAACACTTTAATCTACTCAGAACGAAATAAACAATATCTTTACAGGCAGGCAGGCAGGACAAAAACCGCACGCATATTAAAGACGAGAGCCGACCATTACACAGGATCAAACTAGAACTTAAATACAAACGGGAAATAACTAAATTAAGTAGACACAGGTGAAGACAATGACACAATTAACAAAAGTAGGTCACACAGAACACATGGCACACGACAAAAACAACAACAAAAAGAGTCCAAAGACGTGGCAGTAGCTAGTCTATTTTGTTTATATTTATTTAATCTATAACCTTTTATAACAATGTATAAAAATTCAAATTCTTAATTTATTTCACATAAGATTAATGTTAAAGCATTTTCATGTTATTTTATATTGTATTATGCAGACAAAACCTGAATGTCCCTTATTATGCACATTTGGTTTTTTGAGTGTATGTGTGTTTGTGTGTATATATATATATATATATATATATATATATATATATATATATATATATATATATATATGTGTGTGTATATATGTATGTGTGTGTGTATGTGTAAGCAGATTGGCTGTAGTTTGCATATATTTTTGCAAAAGCATCTGATTAGTCTTCCTGTATTGAAAGATGTAACGGATGTTTCCCTTCTGTGTCCAGTATTCCACTGAAGATGCTGTGCCAAAATATGAAGAGACAGATTGTGTCTCGAGCGTTTTATGGCTGTAAGTCCAAAGAAAATCTGTGCAATTTTTCATGTCAATTAGTATAAAATGCCCTCAGCTGTGCATGCAGTGCTGTAATGCTCCTATGCCACTTTTCCATCTGTAGGGCTGGCCTACTGTCGGCACCTGTCCACTGTGAGAACGCACCTTTCAGCACTGGTCAACCACAACATTGTCCCTCCAGACAAGCCCTGTGAAGCCTCTGGAGGGCTCAGCAAAGATGTGTGGAGTAAATATCAGAAAGACTGTAAGGTTAGCCTAGTACTCTTCAGCTCCGGGCACTAGAGGGTACTAGCGGTCAGTGACATGCACCGTAGGTTGCAGTTGTCCCGCTGTCTCCATCTGTCACTTTTTCTCTCTCGCCAGAATTATAAGGAGCTGGAGCTGTTGAGGTTGGTTTACTACGGAGGGGTGGAGCATGAGATCAGAAAGGAGGTGTGGCCATTTCTGCTGGGTCACTACAAGTTTGGGATGGACAAGAAAGACATGGCTCAGGTAAACATTTATAAACGCACTTCTTTGTCAAGGTAGTTTGTTCTGGAGCGATGTGCATACTAAATGTCCGATGTGCCCTCGTGCGATTCGTAGATTGACGAGAAGATCACAGAGAGGTATCAGCAGGTGATGCGGGAGTGGAAGGCATGTGAGGTCATTGTGAAGCAGCGGGAAAAAGAGATGCAGTCGGCCATCTTTGCCAAGTTGTCGTCAGGGAGCAGTATAGACAGTCACGTCCTCAGACTCATCCATAGAGACTCCACCATTAGCAACGAGGTGAGTAGCAAGCTCTGTTTTAGTAGCCTATGAGTTATTTACTTACAGACGTTGCAAGCTGCCTACAAAGGCGACATCCTAAGTAACACTTTCTTAAGTGAGTTCTTTAACAGTCTAGAACCTCAATGAAACGGAGTTCCTTTCTTACTTGCACTAATTTCAATATAGTTTATTAGCATGTTGCTGTGCTGACTGGTCGATACATAACTGCACATAATTATATTAACATATTTTTCGGATAACTATACATGCTAAATATTAATATTGGGCAAAACAGGTCATTTTTGATTTCGCATTTCAGTACTTTTGAGTATTGAATGAAATGTATGTTATTTATCATGTTAGAATGTTGCATAAGCTAATTATTCAATACTTTAAGCAGTATTGAGGAATAGATTGTTTTTGATTACATACCAATACTTAATCAAAATATTGAATGTTTATTAATAATGTGGTGTCCGTATAAGTTAACTGTTCATAGCTTTAATAAACTTTACATACATGCCACACAAAGACATTGTCGCGTGTGGTTTAGCGTGAAGGAGCACTCATGGAAGAAAATAAATGAACTTAAACGGTTTTAATTTAATCTTCAAACGGACAAAACAATAATATGCAGGTAGGTAGGCAGGCAGGCAGAACAAAAACCACACGTATTAACCTCAACGATCGGACAAACATGAACTCAAACACACAGGACTTAAATACACAAGGTAATTGACTAAATTAACAAGAAACAGCTGACGACAATGACACACTTAACAGGAAGGGAAGGTAGGGCACACAGAGCACATGACACAAGACAAAAACAACAACACAGAGTCCAAAGACGTGACAGATATTAGTTAAATTTGTTATATTTTTATAAATGTAATAGATAAATGGAATATATAACTATTCAGTTTGCATCACCTTCATAAATTTAATACAAATGGAAGAAAGAAAAAACACAATGCACATTCTTCATTCAATATTTTCAAGATGTAGAGTTAAAAAGAATTGTTGAATGTTATGTACAAAAGATAAATTACCATCTTTTTCTGACCAAAGTGACTTGAACTACACGTCGTAATAACAACTCATAAGTACAAACGTCCTAGGAGGACATTTTAATAAAATTTATGTTTATTAGCTATTTGATTTTAGTATGTTGCTAAACTTACTGCAAATTTTTTTTAATAAGCATAAAATGTATATGTATGGAACACAACTAGGTAAAATTGTTCACTTTTGCACACATTTAAATACTTTTGAGTCTGTGTATCATTTGGTAGTATCTCTTATGAAAATTAACCATGGCTTATCAACAAATAAAACCAGAAACCATGGTTACTATAGTTAAACCATGGTAACCTCAAATTATTCATGACCTTGATATAAAATTGTGGTTATACGTACGGTAATCAAACACAAAAACAATTACTAAAGATTTACTGTAATAAAACCATGGTTAATTTGTATATTATAATGGCTCAATAATAAACATCAGTGTATAGCACACGCACACGATTAAACATTTCAGTACATTTTTAATGTTTCAACACTTGAATTCTAAGGTAAATCTTGTTTATGTTGCGTCTTCATATCCCATCCCCTCCCACCTGTTCTCTGTCTTTAGGTATTCATGTCCGTGGATGAGCCTGATGCAGGGGGTCACGACACCTCGTGTGAGGGAGGAAGTACTCCCACCTTAACCACTGTAGTTACCCCGGCCATGTTAGCCCCAGACGAGAGGCCACTGGTGGAGTTTGACTCTCCAGACTCAGGCCTGCCCTCCTCCAGGAACTACTCCGTAGCCTCTGGACATTCCCAGATCATGTCCAGCATCGATGACGGACAGAGCATGGAGGAGGACACTACGCCCACTGGAGTACTGGAGGAGCAGGGTGGACGGGACTCTCTGAGTGAGGACAAACTCTGCAGTCAGCTGGACAAACTCACAACCACCACTGAGGGCACTGCGCCATCCTTCTCCTCTTATACGGTACACAAATGCACTGTTGAAACGTGCCCGTCGTCCCAAACACATAAGACCTTCGTTCATCTTCAGAACACAAATTAAGATATTTTGATTAAATCTAACGGCTGTCTTGTGCTCCCACAGACAGCAAGGGTACTACCATGATCACTTCAAAGAAACGTAGTAAGGACATCGTTAAAACTCTCCATGTGGCATTAGTAATTCATTTTACGAATAATGACTCTCCAAAATGGCATCAGGTTGAATAAAGTTGATGTTTTTTTTTTTTGTTTTGTTTAAAGTTATTTGTCATAATGACAGTATGTATAATTGAATATAATAAAAATGTAAAGTAACAGGGCAAGCAAGACAAATTTGACAACAGAAATGTAGATTATTGGTTACAACAGATTCACACTGAAATACAATACAATAACAGTAAAAGTAAAGATTTAAATAACAGTAAAAATTAAAATAAAAAGTGCGCAAGTGCGAGGCTGAAGTGGAGAATTTACAAAAAATATATATGTATTATTAAAAATAGTTTGGAACGACATAAGGGCGAGTAGTTAACGGCAGACTTTTATTTTTCTGTGAAATATCCCATAAAATTGGATATTGAAAATTGGTCATTGCTTAATACCGGTCGTCTGTTTTATCAACGTACTTGTGTTCAGATTGAGCTGTTGGACACGGTGGCACTGAACTTGCACAGAATAGACAAAGACGTCCAGCGCTGCGATCGTAACTACTATTACTTCACCTCCAGCAACCTGGAGAAACTGAGAAACATCATGTGCAGGTCAGTGGAGGGCCGTCTTCTTATTATCTCTTAGAATAACAGCTCATTCAATTTCAAACCAGTCAGTCTGTTAGATTAATTAAAATATGCATCACAGACTGTAACTCATTTTCTAAATCGGTCTTGCCTCGGTCTCTTATTTCTTTGTCCTTGTTCCAGTTACGTGTGGGAACATCTGGAGATTGGCTATGTGCAAGGCATGTGTGACCTTCTAGCCCCGCTGATGGTCATTCTGGATGATGGTGAGTGAGACACTGAAACATAATAGACATAATACCTTCTTAAAATGTTTCAAGTGCTTGACTTGTATTATATGTGACCATGGACCACAAAACCAGTCATAAAGGTCAGCGGTTTTGGAACTGAGATTTATACATCATCTGAAAGCTGCATACAGTTGTCCAACTCAGTTCTTAGCAATATATTACTAATACATATTACTAATCCAAAAATATGTTTTGATATATTTTTGTTATGAAATTTACAAAAAATCTTTATGGGACATGATCTTTACTTAATATCTTAATGATTTTGACCCACAAAATGTATTATTGGTTATTGCTGCAAAATATACTTGTGCTTCTTATGGTTCTGTGGTTCATGTTCACAAATAAGAATAAGTGCTGAGTATTAAAGGAGCAGCTGAAGACATACCTCTTCTGCAGGCAACTACACACTTCACAACTATAAATCAAAGCACTTACATATTCAGATATATATATATATATATATATATATATATATATATATATATATATATATATATATATATACATTTTATGCAATTTAAGGGTAAAATGATATTTAAAATATAATAATCCTAGTTTTAGTATGTATTATAACATTTATATAACATATGTAAATAAATAATAATATAATATAATATAATATAATATAATATAATATAAACTGTAAATCACAATTTGTCAATAATAAGAATTTAGAATTTAAAATAGAATATTATTATTATTATATTAAAATTATTCCTTTCTCTTTAACCACTTACTTTGTTAAATTTTTACAAGCATGTTCTCTTCTTTTTTACCTCCTCTAAAGAGTGCTTGGCCTACAGCTGTTTCACTCAACTAATGAAAAGGATGAGTCAGAATTTCCCTACCGGAGGAGCCATGGACACTCATTTCGCCAATATGAGGTCACTAATACAGGTAACACGACACATGACCTTTCTTCCTCTTCCTGCCTGAGTCAGCGCTGTGATTTGTCTGTTCTTCTAAATCCGCCTGTGACATCATGAGCTCTGAACATTACGTTTTTTTTGTTTCTTTTCTTTTCTCAGATCCTCGACTCAGAGTTGTTTGAGCTCATGCACCAGAATGGAGATTACACCCATTTCTATTTCTGCTACCGCTGGTTCCTCCTGGACTTCAAAAGAGGTGAGGTTCATTTCAGCCTGTGTGTTATCAAACAGAGTGAAGATGCTTTATGTCATTGCTTAACGTCCTGTGTATCTGTGTCAGAGCTACTCTATGAGGATGTGTTTGCAGTATGGGAGGTCATCTGGGTCGCCCCTCGCATCTCCTCCAAGCACTTTGTCCTGTTCATTGCACTGGCCTTGGTGGAGGTGTACAGGGACATTATCCTGGACAACAACATGGACTTCACTGATATCATCAAGTTTTTTAACGGTGAGTCAACTCAACAAAGGACTTCTTTAAAGCTGAAGTGACTTTTTCCCCCCCAAGAACATTTTACCAATCTCAATCAACATCATAATAATGCATGTTTTCTTTTTCCAGATAAAATAAGCCAAAATAGAGATTTAACTTAGACCAGAAGTTGATGATTAGATGCCCATGAGAAGGATGCAGTACTAATGCAATAATAGAATTAGCAAAGTTAAGGAATGACCGTTGGGCAGCACATGCTCGTTGAGTCAGGAGAGTCAGAAAAAACATTTGAAGAAGAAAAACACATTACCTGCAAAAGGATTAATGTCAAGAAACCATCAGAAACCATTTAGTCTCCAGAGACATCATTTTCCAGGACTGCAGCCTTCCTGGAGTCTCCACAAGTGCAATGTGTCAAGTTCTCAGAGACTTTCCTTGGGTACAGAATCTTCAAAAATGACCCTCACTTAAAAAGAATAATATTCTGAAGTGTTATGAAATACATTAAGACCTTAAGGATGACATTAAGGATGCATCACATCCTCTTGAACCACTGTTTGAAGAGTTTCTCTTCCACAATCTGGCAGTACGTTTTAAGGAGCTCATATTAGTCAATCTTAGTCAAAAGACAGACATTTCAGGGAAGGAGATGGATGTTTTTGACTTTCAGCCTTCCCGGACAATTATATATCACTTATATAAGATTAAATACAAACTCAGTAGTAGTTATTAAGATTGATTTGGTTTTCTATATCTACACATATATATATATGTGTGTGTGTGTGTGTGTGTGTGTGTGTGTGTAATGAAATAAAAATGTAATTATATGATGTTTTCTACTATAAATGTTTCCAATTAAATAATTGCCTTTTATCTTGTCATTTCACAAGAGACAAAAGAAGAATACATTCAATTTTTTCTGCCCACTATTACAGAGATGTATAAACCTGAAAAAGAATGTCTTTTTTTTTATAGAATTAAATTCATATGTATTTTTTATAGCACTTCTCAATAAATGACCTTCAACTTGAGTGCTTAGAAAGCGTAAAGAAATGGCAATATTAAAAACTGTAAATGTGTAAAAACGCATTAAAATACATTTCAAATGAATATTTCACACGAACACAATAACTTTGCAACCCCTCATAAAAGACTTCTTTCTGACCCTCCTTGGACCTCTAGTTCAAGAGTCCTTGGTAAGACATGCTTTACTACTATACAAAGAAAGCATAACATCAAAAAAAAAACCCTGCAAACTTCAAAATATCACGGCACGACACTCGAGTTTTAAACCGGAAATGCAGCATGTGGCCATGTGAGAGTATCAGTCTGTTGAATAACTGTATTGTTTGTGTTCTTCTCTAACAGAGATGGCCGAGCGCCACGACGTGCAGCACATCCTCCGAATAGCGCGGGAGCTGGTACACAAGGTGCAGACCCTTATCGAGAACAAGTGAGAATAAGAGTAGGCTGCCGCCCACCGAGTCCCGCCTGGCCAAACCTCCTCCTAAAGGCTTGAGACCGCCCAGGATCTGCCTCGACGTCTCGACTCTTAATATCGTTTGCCTGCCACAGAATGCCGTTGTGTCAGACCCTGGCGTTGTCTGCATGCTCGTGGTGTTTGAGCACACTGTGACTGAGGTTTTTTTCCTTTCTCGCTGTACACGCCTCCAGCACACACCGCACCGATCAGGTCCTTTTAGATCTGCTTTTATAAGAAATGAGAAGCGTCGTACGGGTTGCCACAACCCTGTCCTTTCCCTGATGGCCGCCAAATGTACAGTAAGTATTCCACGATGAATAAAAAACGGCGTTGAGCACAGTTTTGAATCTTTAAACGAGGCTGCGTTACGTCAGCTCCCTTAAATAATATCTAAGCCACGAAGAAGTCGTCCAAACAGTGTGTGACCAAAAGGACTGTGCCAGTAACCTTGTGCTAGTATTTCTATGCCTCGTTTTAACGTTTCACGTCTCTATTGCCCCTTTTCTTCTCTGCGATGTTTCAGTTGATGGTGATGACGACGATGATCTTGGATTAAAAGTAGTTGACGTTGCCTTTGTAACACGTTTCACGACTTGCATCCATACGTTTGCACTTTGAATCTGTCGCCCCACGACACCCGTGATGCTCCTCGCTGACAGGTGTTATCTGGGGTCACTACAGTGTCCTAAAGTCTGGAAAGGGTCCAGGCTCTTCCACGAGTCAGAAAACTGCTTCCATGTGATGTGACGAGACTAACCGGTCTTTAGTGTGTCACATTTTAGACGCTCACTACCTTCAGGCTTTGTTCACCCTGCATATACTGCACACTACTAAAGATTGGGGTCGGTGAGATTTTTGATCATTTTTTCTTTAGCAAGGATGCATTACAGTGCCTCTGTTATGGAAAGGTTCATAGTTTTAGGTGTCCCCAACAGCATGCATGCTAATGCAAAGTCCAAAAAAACTTTTATTGTCTTATAATATGTTAACTTATTTGTTCAAGGACTCCCAAACGATTTATTGAACGATTTATCTTTCCAAGCCGTTCCATTTGCAGTTATTTGTTGATTGGTCTCATCTTTTATTTCATCGTGTCTGTACTGCCTGATTAAAGCAGTGTTTACAGCCGCTACCGGAAACCGCTATTTTACCGCAATTTAAGCGGCATCTAGTGGCAAAGAATGAATTTGCATTTTCATTCAAAACAATGCTAAAAGACCAACATGTGGCAAGAGGGTGGGCAAGGATGTTTTCGTTCACTTAGAGCTGTCAGACACGGCATGAAAGCTATCCATAATAGGGGCACTGTAAATTAATCAATTTCTGCTTTGAATGCTTTTTTTTTTTTTTAAATAGAAAAATGTATGCATGCTTGGTTTTCACAAAAATATCTAATAATAAAAGCAGTTTTTAAAGATTATGTGATACCGAAGTCTGGAATCATGGCTGCTGGAAATTGAATTTAAACGGCATTTAAAATATATTCAAACAAAAACCAGTCATTTTAAACGATGATAATATTTCACAATATTACTGTTTTTATTAAAAATGTGCAGCAATGATAAGCACACGGTAATTCTTTAAAAGTAATCTTAATCTAATCTTACTGACCACAATCTTTTAAACCGTATTATACATCAATTTTGATCATTTTCCATATCCAATCTTTATTACCGATTATTCACTCTTGTCATTTTGCAAGTGATAAACTCTGATCATGTCCCGATTACGACTACTTAAAACTACTTGAATCTGATCTGACTGTTCAGAAATTGGATTTTAAATGAGAAATGTCGCTAAATTCGACCTGTGTTATGGTCGTCTATCATCAAACGTGTCCTGTTAAAGAAACATTGCATAATAGTTGCACATTTTAAAGAGTAATTTACTTCCACACGGTCTTCCCCATCTTCCAAGTAATTAACGACCTGAGGCTGTTTGGAATCAAACACTAGTTGACTGAATACTTCACACAGTACTGCAAAATATATTTTCTTAAATAAAACGTGAAATAAATGCAGCACGCAGTACGTGACATCCAAACGCCATTTTGGAAATGAAGCTTATTTGACGTTCTCTTCAAATGAATCAGCGATATTACATTGGTTTAACGGACTGTTAAGGCAAGCACTTTGCATTGTGGGATATTATACTCCGTGCAGTGTGCTGAAGTATACTACACATTTGGTCATCAGGGTATTTCACGCGTACAGACAGTTCACACATTAGCATGCATGCTGTATACTGCACAAATAGTACTAGTATGCTATTCCAAGCAGCCTAACCCCCCCCACCAAAAAACAAAAAGCAACTGTACTTTTCTAACAGCTGACAGAGATTATGGAAGAAGTGGTCTTACGACGTGACTGTCAGTCACTGCCTCAAACCTTGTTGAATGCGTGCGAGTGCGAAGGATGTTTTAGCCCTCACGAAAGGTTTACTTCCGACAGGAGCTCATGTACCAAAGCCTCTAAAACATCTTCATCCTTGTCATACACGTGTGCCATGTTAAACCGCAACTCGAAGACTGTTGATTAGGTATAAAAGACAAATCATTTCTCTTCATTTCTACTGTGAGCCGTTTATTATCCTCCTTTACGTGTGTATTATTGCACTGTAAATAAAGAGAAAAGCCCTGGATTTCTACGAGGACACTACTGTCAGCTGTATTTCTCTCAGACTCTATTTTTTACTTTGGTTTCGGAGACTGTGCTAACCTGGAGAGCTGTACAATCTGAATGTGGGGAAACCTTTGTTACTTGTTGACTGTTATGTCCCTTATTAACGTTGTGCACCGGTTTCTAATCGTTTCAAATATATGTGTACATTTTTTGTTCGGGCACCAACATCAGAATGAAGTATGTATTGTAACGGATGTATCATTTACCTTGAATGTACATGTATTATGGAGACAAAAAAAAAGTTGTTCCTAAAGATTAAAACATTTTCATATGCAGAAAAACTTACATTTTGAATGTCTAGTTATATATTTATCCATTACATAGACAGAAGGTAACATTCTTTTGAATAATGTTTCATTATATTAAGGTTTAACTGTGTATTTGATCAAATCTATTTAGTATAAGAAATTTCGTCTTCAATTCCCAAACTTTTATAAAGGTAAAAAATATAAAAGAACGGAAGTAGCATATAAAATGGGTGCAGTGCATCAAAAGTAACCACTAGAGGGCGCTACTATAAGAAGGGGACTAGTTTCAGCACATTGGCTGCCAACAGCGCTCGGGGTTTATTTAATCGAAAGAAATAAAAGAGTACATAATTATGATTTACACTTAAGTACAAAAATAACAATCGTAAAAACAACAACAAACATCACCGATGTGCGCTCCTCTGCCAATGGAGAAAATGTCAATGAGCCTCTTCTGTTCAACACCGGCAGCTCATTTATTACAGCTCTCAATGTACATAAGGTCACTCCATTGTGAATGCAGAGAACAAAATGCATGTCTATCTCTACACAAGATCCGAGTCTTGCACATCATTCAGTACCCAAGGAATTGCACGTTACGAAGGCATGAAAATGTAAAAAAAAACATTAAAATAGCGTCTTCTAAAGCTAACGCTCCTCCATAAATATTTCCTCGCTGCTAATTAAAACCACTGTATTTTCTTATAACAGAATCACAGGTTTGTGTAGCCAGGAAAATTAATAAAACTTAGAGTACAGTGTGGAAAAGAGTTAAAAAAAAATAAAATAAAAGAATAAAACACAAAATTTAGAACAACAATGACATTCTTAGGCCACAATTGTTACAGTACAACATCAAAGGCCAAAACTGTCCTCTAAAGAGTGGTCCGGGTCCAGACAGAGGCCTGTGTGTGTGTGTGTGTTTGTGTGTGTGTTTGTGTAAGTGTTTCCATGCATGGAGGTCCCAGCGTAGCGGGGGTGACGCAAGTCCATCATGGTCCCACGGCATCTGCTTCTACTCAGCCCTGAAACACAGCACGAGCACAGCAGCTCCGTCACACCGTGTGTCCAAATACCTACATGCTAATCATTCTCCAAAATAGGTCCTCCTTCAAAGAATACTCACATTATTTGATAGATCTGACTACATAATAAATTGCAAAAGTAATTAAAATAGTTCCAGACTTTTCTCCCCATTCATCAACATAATGCTTTAACATGTTACATAGTAAGTTAAAATGAAAATACAGGTAACAATGTATGATATTATTATTGTTATTATTAATATTAATAACAATATAAATACAGAAACAAATAATATAATATTAAACAATGAATGCATTGTTAATATTGCTTATAATACTATAACAATAATAATTCATATTAATATGACAAATGCCAAATAAGGTATCAAACAATGTGGTTTAAATACATTAAGACTTAAGTATATTTCTGGAATACTTCATTTCATATTTCTGTCATCATAATTTAAAGTATTATTCCAGAAATAGACTTGTATTAAGTCTTAATGTATTTGACCACATGGTTTAAAGACTAATATTGATTGATTGATTCTTTGATGCATTATTTGACTTGTATTTTCATCATCATCATTATCACAATAATAATAATAATAATAATAATAATAATAATAACAACTTAATTTAATTTAATTAAAAATGACCATGATGCCAAATATCAAACAAAGTGACATCATGATGATGATTAACAAATTCTGCAATTTTCAGGAAACCACATGCAATTATTATTATTATTATTATTAATAATAATAATGATATTATAAATTTCTAGCATAGCTAGCACCTTTCATTACAAATCACCCTTGTACTGTAAATCATGTTAATTATTCAAAACACCATTCGACCCTAAAGAGGGTGCAAAGTTTGCCAGTAAAGATGATAATAACTCACTTGTATTGATAAAGCTCTGGTCTTTTCCTCCTAACTTGGGTTTGGCTTTTCTGGAGACTTCTGAAGCTGTGATAAGAGAAACATCTGTTACACACGTGTGTGTGTGTGTGTGTGTGTGTGTGGACTCGGTCCAGCGCAGAAACTCTTTTCACTCTATTTGTATTGTTGTGATCATTCTTGGGATGTCTGATGAGAGCTGTTCATGTTCAATCTGTGATTTACTAGTCGTACATTTTTAAACACAGCAACTCTAACGCTCTTAAACTTCTCAGCACCCTACGAACGAGAGGTTTTTTTTTTTTTGGAAAACCAATACGGTGATCTTGCAGGGCACACCTCTGCCAAAAGCATACCGTAAGAGGAACTGATATGTAATAGAATAATAATTTTTTGTTGCTCTTGCTTTTTGGCATTTTCGCTGCACTGAATACATCATTAAAACAGCATCAAGAAGCTATTTTTCAATTAATAAGCAAACCACGATTTGTTCACCAGTTTTTTGATGATCAGAGATATTAGTATACTTTGAAATCACGCAAAAATATTCCCATCATCTGTCCAAAAGAGGGCAGTGTAGGACTTTTATTGAGCAGAACACCCTGCGAAAGAGCGTTTGAAATGAGGCCACAGATCTACAGCTAAAGATAAAAAAAATTAAATAAAATAAAAAATGAAAACATGAGATCAGAGGAGCACAGGACACCGTATTAACCAGCGTTATGATCAGAAATTACGTGAAGAGCAAAGAATCAGAGTGAGTGGAAGCAGATGGGAAGAGCTTAAGAACAGGCAGAATATCTACCATACCTGTGTTTGTTCTTTAAGAAAATCAGGTAGCTGAAATTCACCCTTAAAGACCTGGAAAAACAGAAAGGGCCGGTTTTAGAGACTGTCGGAACCATGCGCAAACACAGGAACTACAGTCTTTCCACACAAATCAAAAAGCACTGCTCATACATTACACAGTTCAAGCTCGGGTCTTCCCTTTTCTGCTTTTATTTCTCCACCTGAAGCTATTCTAACCTCTGAAAACATCCTTCGAAACAGCATCGATACAAACGGTTTTATATGCCTCCAGAAAGCAGTAACGGGCAAATGAAAAGTCTGGCGCTCAACGGAAAACAGAGTCCTCTTATGTGAACCGCTGTTAGGAGGATATTGTGTGTCAATTCCCAGGGTGTCTAACTTCACAAAATTCACGAGCTCTATCCAGGGATGAAAGAAAGAGTGAAAGACTGTGAGAATAAAAAGAGAGCTAGACTGAATGCTGGTATGAGAAGAAGCCAGCACGTCTGTTCCAGAGAGAATGACTATCTCCATTTAAGACTCAACCAGTTGATCTCATTTCCTGGCTTTCTAAGCTTAGGAAATTGCGAACGAGGAGCTTTTTTGCAAGTTTTTTTGGTATACGTTTGCGTGCCATAGGAAGCGAAGCGCTGAGCTGATGAATAGCCAGACAACCTGGAGATAGAGCCTTTATTTCAAAACACTTTCCGCTGTGGCAGGTCTAGACTGTGAGAAACCTGACGCTTGAGCTCTTTATCCACTTCTGCTGGGGCTGTCAGGTACCGGAGCTATATGAGGGTGGTTCGATCAACCGTGAATCAGTTGTCTGATTCATGAATAAATAACTTATGAAGCGGTTCTTTTAAAGCGAATCAAAAAACATACGGCACCAATTGCGTAGTTTGATTCATGAATAAATTACGTTTCATGAACCAATTTTTTTGTAGTGAATCAGAAACATTCAGCATGACTAAGGTGGTCTGATGAATCATGATAAACTAACTCTTACAAACTAGCTAATTTAAGTTAATTATAAAATAAATGATACAAACCACGCAGCCTGAATAAATGACTCTTATGAAACAAAAAAATACAGTACAAACTGTGCAGTCTGAATAAGGAATAGGCCTAAATTACTCTCAAGAATCACCTTAATCTCCTTTAAGTGAATCAGATAAATAGTAGAAACTTTGTAGTCTGATTCTGAAGCAAAAAACAAACAATATAACAGAAATGTACCCGAACGAATCTTCAAATCGTCATTAGGTTGCGTCTTTGTCTTGTCGTTTTGCTTTTACTCAGGGTCACATAAAAATGAGTTCAACTTACAGTGTCTTTTTCAACACAACTACGATTCTTATGTAAATGCCCTCAAAGCGAGCATAATCAGGGTCAAGAGAATCTGAAACAGCATACCATTTAAAACGGCTCAATAGCCAAACGATTAAATTCATCTACTTGATTTTAAAAATATGTATTTTTTCTGAGGGTATTTGGGTTTCTTTTGTGAAGGGGAACCGAGCGAGTTTGGCTCTCTCTCCCCATCTCAGCCAGCTCAACCGTGGGATATAGCTGTTACGCAAGGCTTCAGACCCAATTACCGAGAGGAGTCTCCGGGCTGCTGGTTAAAGAGAGCTGGTATCACTGGTGGGTCAAAAGGTGGGGGTTCAGCCGGTGGGTGTAGAAGGAAGTGAGTTCATTTGGGGTTAGTTTGAGTCGGGTAGGCTAGCCAAGCTTGCGGTTCAGAGCCTGAGTGGAATTCATGTGCAATGAGAAAGGCGCGAATGTTTCCCATTTCCCATTTCGTAATAATCCATCACTCTTCCAAGACCGTTAGCAACACTAAATCCTGTGAATGTTACACTAAAGGTGGAGATTCGTAAATCATATCACCATGGCTAGAGAACAAACAATGCTTAGGAGAAAGACATTTATAGGCTGTGAATAGATCTGGTTGATTCATTTAGTTGAACGAAGAACAACTGAATGAGCAAGATCTGTAGAACTCAAGCATTAAAATGTATTTATCTTATCACGCCCCAAATACTCACACATATCTTCTTACAAATGAGCGTCTGACAAGCAGGTCTGTATCTGCTGCAATGACGTATCTGGTTCTCTATGTTGAATATAACAGCAGTGACATGCAGACTGAGACAACCAAGACCTCACATACTTGTTTGGCTCGCTAACGCTGTGAAGTGAATTTTTCAGGGCTGATGTAATATTCCTCAAAGAAAAAAGTTGTGAGTATAGAGAATAAACTGACAAAACCTGCGGGTAAACTGAGGGTGAATGAGACCTTCATACGAGTACAGTTCTTCAGATCCTTACAGATCTGGAGCTCCAGGGAGGCGGCAGTGGAAAAACTGACTGTGCAGCCCAGCAGGAGAAGGCTTTACTGGAATGTTTACATTCAGCCCTCCTGTAGCTATCAGCATGGGCTGCTCA
This sequence comes from Puntigrus tetrazona, assembly GCF_018831695.1. Taxonomy (NCBI): domain Eukaryota; kingdom Metazoa; phylum Chordata; class Actinopteri; order Cypriniformes; family Cyprinidae; genus Puntigrus; species Puntigrus tetrazona. The sequence goes on from NC_056713.1 coordinate 12,149,323, forward strand.
CTGAACAGTAGGTTTGACTTCTATAAATAAACGGAGCAAGAAAATTCATCATCCGAATGATGTAATAATTGGCAAATATGAAAGGGAAAAATATTATGTTAAGAAAACTGTACGCACATGTCTTTGGTTAAAAGTTGTGGAACAATTCTTCTTCCACAGAATTAATTTCAAGGTATAATACTGTTAAAAATTTTGTGGTCAGTAAGTGGAAAAAAAAACAAAACACTTTTACTCAGCAAAGATGCATTATATTGGTCAAAAGTGACAGTGAAGTCATTTATAGTGTTACACAGACTTCCTTTTCTTTCTTTCTTTTACTTTCCATGCATCAAATAATCTGGACAAATTGTTTTAATTCCTGATTAAATCCAAGAAATGTTTCTTGAGCACAAATCAGCATATCATTCGAATATCTCATCTGAAAGATCACTCAAGACTGGAGTAACGTATGCTGACAATTCAGCTTTGTTTCACAAGAATATATTTTATTTAAAATACATTAACATAGGTAAAAATTACTGTAAATTGGAATATTATTTAGCAATATTTCTGTTTTATTTGAATCAAATTTTTATCAAATAAACAGTCTTGGTGAGAACAAGACTATTTCTTAAACATTTATATTTAATATAAATTCCTTCATCTTTATCTAAGGCTCACCTTCAGTCCTTATAAAAAATGTAAAAAAATTGCAGAAATAAAAATTTTATCAGATACATAGCCAGCCAGTCTTCAAAATTATTCCCTTACATTAGCTCAATTCACAACAGTTATCTTTTTCGAGTTGGACATGTACGTCTGCCAAGTCTGTACAAATAAAGCAGTTGCCCCGGCTGGTAGGCTAATGCATGCAAGGATCTTTTACAGCCTTTTCTCACAGCGGCTGGAATACTTAAATGTACGATTTTGATGGCAGACTGTAATCCAGACAGGATTATGCGATTATGAAACACATGCGAATGAAATGAAATTATATTCCAGATTTAAATGCGCTTCTATAGCCCTGACTGCCACACATACTCCTCAAAACATCAGATTCATCCGCGCCTGAGCCGTGTCGGAGCACAACCCACGCAATGAAAATAATTCCACAAACGGCTGCGATTGCAGGTATGCCAAACAGAGACGACGAAATTTACGGACTGCATCTTTAAAATGATTACTTAACAGGGTCAGAGTCAAAATGGCTGGAGATAGCCAGAGAAAAGTGTGTCGTTTAATTGTTTTAACACATTTACTTATTTTTTTTAGAAAAGAACAGGAAAATAACTTTAACATGATATCGCTACACTCTTATAACGGACTACATTAACAGCCGTTTCTCTGCTTTCTTGAATTTTTAATTCAGCACCGATAGAGGTGGAAATAGCACGAGAAATCGTCTTTCCTTTCCCCCTTATGTACAGACATGTATAAAGAGCTTATAGTGTAATGGCTCAGACACAGTAGGGTGGTCTGGTTAATCCCTAATGGTAGCTCAGACTGCTGTCAGCAATGAGAGGTGGCGAGCAGACAGGGATGTTGACAGATCTGTGCAGCTGACTGCGTCTCATGCTCGGGTAGAGGAAGCGATCTCCCGGCACATCCAGAATCACCTGCTGCAGCCTCTGACGAGAGACGCAGCCGAGCGAGGGAGAAACCACAGAAGAGCTGGTGCTCACTGTTCCATATCACAGAAATAGCAAAAGCTATTCATCAAAGATGAATTCAAGTGCGGTAGGACAGTCATACACCAACGGCTCCTCTAATGCAGGACGACACTGCTGACTCAATGTGTTAACACACACATCAGAGGCACAGGGTTTTACCCCCCGTACCATGACTCATGACTCTTTCACACCTTCTCGTACCTTGGGCAGAACTAGACGCGCAGGACAGGGTCCTTTCACATTATTACACTCTAGATTCAACTCCAGGTAAAAACGTATAATTAACTTATGCATTAAATGTTTAATGCAACTCCCACATAATTAGTACTATGAACCTGAATCATGTTGTATATATATATATATATATATATATATATATATATATAGTACAATAACGAAAAGATGAAAAACTAAAGCTAAAACTAACTTAAAACTAAACATAAATAAATAGTTTTAAGTACTAAACTGCTTATCTACAAAGACATCTAAAAAGGTTGTTTTCAAATAAATTAAAAGGTTTTATTTTGGATGTTAATCACAATTAATCATTTGATAGCACTAAAAATGACTAAAACTCAAATTAAAATGAAACTGAAAAATAAAGTTCAACGTAATAAAGTAATTCAAAAGTAACTGTAAATAAACACTATACTTTTATAGAAATAATACTGAAATACCTTAAAACATGGCCTTCTGGACAGCTGTAATATTGTAAATGGATGTTTGCCAAAATGTAGACGTTACAAGTCAACAGAGTTAAATAAGATAAGCTTTGGGAAGGAATTAAACATTTTCTTCTGGAAATCTGGTTATATAAAGTTTTAATGACCTCCCTTTCTGGTAAACAAACATTTCCACATAATGCCACTAGCAGCACTGTTGAGACAGACTTATTGATCTTAATATCAATTTCCCAACATGAATCATAACGAAGCTGCAAAGTCACTTAATAGGCATCGATTGTGGCTTTGGACAGGATTCAAAATGTACTAATTCACAGGAGACCGATGACAGACAATTAAAGAATGGAAAAGCAGGACTGTCACTTGCTCTCTGCATCCTGCAACTTATAGCTGCTTTTGTGAAAAGCAATAATATGGGCCGGGAAAAGGCAATCTGCTGACAAAACCCCCCCCCAAAAAACACTGAAACTCACAGATGTTTTGATGAGATAATGCCACTGAAACTCGGGCAGCTATATACATCCGTCCTCATGTTACTGCTGTCCTACATAGTTTAGGTGTATCATGTTGAATCTGCCTGAACAAACTAGATGGAAGCAAGATAAGCAAAAGCCACCGACAAAGCATTTTGCAAAGTTAAGACGATACATGGGATGGCTATAGAAGCAGTTGACAGGACGGTTTTTTTTGTCCTTCAATCCATGCATCGAAGCCACTTACAGAGTCTTTAACTGTTTTTATTCCATTCTCGTTTACCTTACGCATGACCGCAAAGTTCAAGATTACTGTGACCTGGTAAAAATGTCAACCAGACCCAAACTCACAGGCTCCAGTAAACATAGTTTGAAAATACAAAAGTGTTCCTTGTACCTAACAAGCATTGAATTACGCTAATCTGCTTATTTTTCACTAAACTCTAAGACAACGGACATGTGATAGTGCTACCTTCATTATGCCGAATGAGTCTGGAGTGCTCAAATCAATATTACCATCTAGTAAAGCCTCATTACCTAATTGTAAAAAAAAATTAATGTGCATTACTGCCACAAGAAATTAGATCCGAGTTTAATTACCGCAAAACACGGGCATTTAAAACAGCAGTGATACTGAGAACGAGTTACACTGCCTTTCAACTTGTTGCTGATGTTGAACGCTTGACAAAACCGTGCGTGTTAACGGCTGCAAAAGTCATCAGATCTTCCCAGAGCTCAGCTGCACCCCCGAGTTCACAAGGTCTCTTCTACAGACCTGCACCGTGACTCTGCAACATAGCAGCTTTTTCTCTGATGAGCTGGAGTCTTGCAGTTCGCCTCTGTTTCCAAGGAAACCCCGCGATTGAGAGGCTCGCGACTTCAAAGCCATTTTCACAGCTACCCAGACACTGTACAGAAATGGCAGGGAGACTTGCATTTAAAGCGTATTATAAAAAGCCACGACGGCCTGCTTACAGCAAGGACATCACGTGAAAGAGACCGAGTGTATCTAGAGCCATATTAATCGGTCGCTGTGGGAAAAACGAAGTATTCAAGTGATGTACGAGCCTAAACGCTCCTCTCACACTGAGGGCGCGCTCATTTTGAAACACTCCAGGCAGTTGTTTTATATGCAAATATTTGCAGTAGGAAGAGAATTGTATAGTGGATTGATCTAACACTTAGAATGAGCAATCAATTTCTGTGAATTTAACTAACCCTATTTGTCTAAAGATCACTGAGGTGATACTTGGTGATAGTTGGAGTCGATAGCGATCTGACAAGCGACAGAATTTCTTGCGCACTTCTCACTTTTGTTACGCACAAGCAGATCCTCATCCGGTGCAATGCACTACTCTAACAACAAGCAGACGTACCGATACGAATCACACTAGTGCCACACTTGTACGGTCCCGTAAGAAGAAACCGTCACCTCTCATCAGCTCAGAGTTGTATCCGTAATGTCACCGACTGCATTTGGTTGTTCCTTTGAGATTTGAGCTAGATATTCAATGTGAAAGAGCACGTCATTGTTGCCTGTGGCAGAAAAATCAATTTGCGGGTAATTTGAGTGGTGTTTTCACTAGTCAACTAGCTATGTTCAAAACGAGTTACTCATTGTAATGAATGTTTCAATGACACGAGAGTCGTTTCTTGTGTGGATCTAATAGCTGATTCAAAACTATTTTTTTTTTAAGTGCCATTTAAAATGCTATTTATTTTTTTTTAAAACAGTTTGTTTGTAAAATGTTGGTTGTTTTAAATGGTACGTATGAATTAATGATATTTGTAAAAAAAACCAAAAAATTCCTTGAACTATGCACTTACGCACTGATTTTTTAAAATTAAATTTGTGCTTGTTTTCATAAAGACACAATAAATTGATCAAAAGTGACATTAAAAGGCACCAAATGCTGATCTGATCTTTTGAACTTTACTACTGATCAAATAATCTTGGACAAAATATATGCAGCAGTTTCCACAAACATATGAATCAATTGACACTGAAGACTGGAGTAATGGATGTAAAAAAAAACGTTTTTCCAAACCATACATTTCATCTGTATTTCTAAAAGATTACATTTTATTTTTTTACGGAAGCTCGTATTGTCATTGACCCACATTCTTAGTCTGCGTCGATTTCAGCAATCCAAGGCCTAAAAATGCAAGAGGAGCAAATGAAAATCCTACTGACCTATTGTGACAGCACGGCAACACTTGAATGCTTGTTAAAATGATTCTAAATAAAACGGCTCGTTTTTTTCCCTTTCTGAAGCTCCGCTTGCTTCTTAAGACTTCAAAAATAGAGTCACAGCACAGTTCACAAAATTTAACTGCACATGCCATGTGTTACGGCCTGTCTGCATCGCGCACCTTGTGAGCAGATCTCAGATCTTCTCTGTTGTGTGTGTGTCATACTTCATGTCGAAGGAGGGAGGGGGGAGGCTTAACGACTGATCCATGCAGCTGTGTTTGATCCAGGGGAAATACACATTAATACGCAGCAGATGTGCTTCTCCCTATGTCTCTCACACACACACACACACACACATACACACACAGCCTTGAGTCAAAACGATCTGGCTGTTGAAGGACCACAACAATAGCTTTTCAAAAGAACGCTCAATGAAATCTGGACTGCTGCGTAGGATACAAGTATGCGCTAAAACTGGCCAAAACGAACAAATACAGAAAAATATTAAATACAATGCAGTTACAAATAAACAACACACTCCTGCGCATAGTTTTAAAAGCTTCCTCCTCCATTTGGCAACAGAACATCAAACATTCATGCTTTGCCCATCTTGCTGAATTTTCTAGTTGAATAATTGTTCTTTGCAAACAAAACAGGGCTTTGGAGATCGCAGGGGTTCGGTGAAGAGAACAGAACGAGGTTTATTTAACAACGAAACATATGGAACTTGACGGAGAACGGCATCAATCGAATCGCAGAGAGTGACGCGTCCAATGAAAGCAGCAATTGCTCAACTAAAAGGAATCTTCTGTGTGTGGGAAAGAGGGAGCGACTGTCATGGAAAGCAAAGCGCAACTGCAGAATAGTTCAAGGCTGACAAATGCTTCAGACTGTCACAGCAGACATTGTATATATACAAATCTCATATCTGATTTCAAATCTTTATTTCTATCAAGTTTAAAAGGCGGTCTTCAATGTATTTGAATGAAAAAGAGTAATCATGAATGCACGAATGCTATAGCTTAATCACAAAAAATACTGAACTACTTTAATGCATGTCTGCATTAATAATTCAATATGAATATCCCACATTTCTGCCACAATAACATGGTGTAACTAGTGTTACTGCAGTAAATGCATGGTAAATTATAGAGATTTGTAGATCGAAAAGCCTTCTCTCTATGGTTGCGCACACATCACGTTTACATGCACATTCTTAAGCCCGTTTTCTTTTATCGGACTAAATGGAAAAGGTAGTTTTTTGCCTCTTACTCCGATTTCGCGCGGCATGTAAACGCAGTAACCTGCTTTTTGACGGCTTATTAAAGTGTGTGTGTATGGATGTGACAGAAACCCAGATTGAAGCGCATCTAGAGCAAACGTCTTGCAGTACAGAAAGAAAGAAATATAGGCTATCACAAAAGCAGACTTTTTCTAGACACACAGAGAATGATAAATACGTGTTCTTATCACGTGCAGCAGAAGTCAAAGTAGTAACTGCATGAGACGATAAGTTTCCCACCGACATCTTGCAAGCTGGCAAGCTTTATTTTAACATCACAACTGACAAATGTATGGAGTCAGATACGTGATTATATTTTGATTACCTGATTATTGAATGAAGTCATGTAAACGCAGCTTACCTGCATTGACAGGTTACTGCACGTAAACAGGGAAAACTGGTTATTTTAATAACCGGATAATCGCGAGTTGTCAAGCTTACTGTTGGGCATGTAAATGTGCTTGAAGCGACGTTATTCAAAGATTACTAGTATTATTATTATTAAGCAAGTAATTCTAATATCTAATTAACATTAGGGCTTATTAGTCCCATCATATTTCTCTTTCTGTGTTTTAACAGCGCTGAGCATTCCAACCAATCACACACGATTCTGTTGACTTTATGAATGCAATGGACAATCAAATGCGTTCAGATGAGATAGTTTCGTTTGTAAGCGCTCACAGACTCGCAAATTCGCATCATACACAACAAAGCGCAGATGTGCGTGTGATACAAGCATAAGATGTAATTATTATACAGTGTAAGACAGCTTCACTTATTATAACGGGAATGTTTTTTAAAGTGCATAAACTCTAGCACTAGCCTGAAGTCAGTTACAATGTTCTTTGGTCTAATGTAAATATTCTTTGCTCATTTTCTGTAGCTGCTTTTTGAAGGAAGTGAGGAAATGTAATTACTAACTTACAATATTTCTATTCAGTTGTTATCATGTAAAATACTAATTCAATCTCATTAAAATATCGGCTTCTTTTTGGCTTAGGCTGGAGCTGGTTCACTTTCCGGCAATGAAATTAAGTAAATAAATAATGAAGTAAATCTTCAAATCGAGCATATATCGCCCAACTCACGCTGTTTCGTGCTCCTGTGACCGAAACTCATCGGGGAGTACGCTCTTGCACTCCACTGCCATTTGAACAGATAAACGCTCCGTGCTGCAATGTTCAAACGACTAGCGCCGTTTTATTGTGCTTTCGCAGCACAAACATTATATTGAATATTTACCGAATTACATTATACAGAATATTTTTCAAATTCTTGGTAGCGTTTATTGCCCAGCTCTACTTTCAATAAACGAGAAAACATTTCAATATTAACCTCTATGTTTCACAGAAGAAAGACAGTCATGATAATTTCATTTCTGGGTGAACGATTACTATTAAAAAAAACGTCTGAATTGGATTTCGAGACGTTCCGACCACAAATGCATTCCTACAGCTGAGAAAAGGGCAACTGGGATGAAGTTATGGCCAGAAAACATTGCGCCGCCGTGTCAATGCCACTGATACTTTTCTAAGGATAGAAATCTGCCACGGTTTTTCCCTTCAAACTCTCTGAGGCGGACTGGCACACTGATGGAGTTCGACAGGGGCCTTTTCCCGACCTTAGAGGAAAAAATGCCCCACTTTTCACCGTGACTGTGGTTTGCAGCTTAAGTAGCATAAAAATGCTTTCCGCCACAGTCAGCACTCCATCAAGTCATGCAATTTTCCGAAGTTATGTTGTTTCAACATGGAAAAACATTAATAGAGTGAAGCTTTATATCAGGCCTTTCATAGTGAATGACAAGACCACCTTAAGTGGCAGGGCATCCGTTATTAATAAGGAATGGGGACGCTTCTCCAACGGAAATGATTTTCTATATTTCACAGCACCTCAAAACCTCTCTGCTTGAGGAACACGAAAAGCCTGGAGCCATTTTGATCAATCTTAAAGGCTCTTACTGGGTATTAAACACATTTTATATTATTTTTTTCACCATGGTTTAGCATATGATTTCGTCATTAACCACTGCAAATGGATAGCAGCTGTGAGAGAGCATGGTGTAATACTGAGGATGTAAGAACTGAGCCTAAATTCTGTATCAAAATGAGATCTCCAGTCTGAACGAGAAGAAAGGGATATTATAAGGTAATACTTCTGTCATGTGGTCATCATTTTTTCAGCTATCAATGGTAAAGCGAGTAAGCAGCTTTTCTTAAACTATCCTCATAAACTAAATTAGCATCTAAATTGTCTTGATCTTAATCCCAGTAAACAAGGGAGAGAAAAAAAAATTAATTACACAAAGAATTGAGATTAATGGGAAAAAAATGGTTGGTCAATTCGCAATAATGCCTCATAATAGAATGTACATTTATTAAGATTTGACAGCTGTGAACTGGGTCTATATCCGCCAGTGAACCATGAATAATTAGCAATCAATAACTTCAGAGAAATGATGATGGAGAGATGGATTCACTAGAGTGTCGATCAATGTTTGGTCCTTTATACAGAATTCTATGAACTAAACAAAATGACTGAAATTGAACTGTATTATCCTTCATTAAGAAGAACTTTGTTTGAGATGAGTGATTGAATATTTTTACTGTCTATAGGAGTAGATAATAATAAATAAATAAAAAAATATATATATATATATATATATAAATCTTTTGTTATATTTAAAGTTTTTACAATATTACTATTATTAAGGAAACATATTATTTAAAAATATTTTTAAATATACTTTTACAATATTATATATTTTTTTACCATGTGGTCAAAAGGAAAAAAGACAAATGTTTCATATTATTGTAAATATTATTTTTATGGACCACTACAGCAACCCGTAAGTAATAAACGTCAATTTTTGTATTTTTATACATCTATATCAATAAATGTCAACAAATATGATTGAGGCTATTTCCACAAAGTTAAAATAGCGCATTTTATTAAAGATAGATGCTATTTAAGTGCAAAAAGCAGTCGATTCCATTTACACCGCATTAAAGCAGTATTTTCTGCCATTTATTAACTGCATGCAATAATAACTTATTGAGTATAATTTTTTATTCAAATTTTTAAATGAAAGTCACCTTATTGGGTCTAAAGCCCTCCCTATACCTACCTAACCCTAATTGATACTTCATTTTTACCTTTTGGTATGTCCTTTACTTTTCTGATGTGATTTGAATTTTGAAAAAGAGAAAATAAAATTTGGGCAGAGCTAGCGTAAATAGCCTCTGCCAACAAGGCAGGGTGATTGCGCTTAGTGTAAACAGACATTCTATTTTTTTATATTCCAATGTTATATGAAACCTATAAACAGCAGGTCTTTCCTATTAGTGATGTAAAAGCTTCCATACATATTCTCTGATCTGCATTAACACCCCGCATTAACCCCAGAGGTGCGCCTCACACCTAAATACCCGTTTCACACCCATTTCGCCCCTTCAGGATGTGTGGAATGTAAATTGTAAAATGTAAAATTAATACGTGTATTAAAAATTAAAAAGCACAAAAGCTAAGCGACGCCAAATCCTCTGATCCCAGTCTCATAGCATACAGCTCAGCTTGAGAACTTTTAACCTACATAACACGGCTAAGCATCCGATACATATCTGACCTGATAACTTCAGCAAGATGATTTATTAGCGGATGGAGGAAAATGAGGTCATGGTGCTTTAAGGTACAAATGAATGAGATGTTTAGTGAAGACGCTCACTCTTCTAGTGTTATCCAGGACGAGGGGGTCGGGCCGGCCGTAGTTGGGAGGGTTGGCGTGGGGATCGTAGCCGAGCCGGGCCAGCATGGGGGCGATGACAGGCATGTCCCGCAGCACATCTGGGGGGATCTTACCCACCCACTTGGATAAGGCCTCCACGTTTACGGGCTTGATCACCTGGTCTGTAGATCTCTCTACCCTGTGGAGCAAAAGAAGTGTGTCAGTGGAGCAGGAACATGTGCACAGGTGCATTACCGTCTTACCGCTGCGGACTAATTGGGTCTAATTAGATCAAGCGAAAGCAATTAAAGAAAGCTGGAGGCTACGTATGATGCTTCAAATGAACGGCCTTTCATTCGCTCCGAGATCGTCAGACACATGTATCACACGTCATATTCCGCGGTATCCTTATATTTGATGAGGTGCAAATAACATTGATGGACGTTTCTTGATTTGCTAGTCTAGATTTATACATTCAAGCACTAACTGGCATGGTTTCAATGGCATTATGCTGACATAAATGAACTTACCGGTTTTACTGAACTCCAATAAAATTATTATAGTCTAGTTTTTAACCGCTTACTGTAGCGCATACTCCACTTTATAACCTGCCAAATAAGCTGCTTCCATCACTTCACCATAAAATGCGTGTGGATTCAGATTTGCAGAGATATTAAATATGAATCAGGCATTATGTCACACCCTAGGTAAATTATTCATACGTCTAAAATTAAATATTTACAAAGCCGTGCAAAAAACAGTACATGTCAGGTTTTGTTTAGAGAGAACACATAGGAGTGGCTTGTTGAGAGAATTTAGTTTGCCTATCGCTGACATTTGCAAAGGGACAAACCTTTTTCCCAAGAAAATTGGAAAATCGACTGGACGCCTATCGTTGTTCTCACATGACAGCAAATGGTAACTGCAAATATTTGGTCAATCCCACAAAGCCTGTTAAGAACATGTGTGGATTATCTCATTATATAATACATTAAGATAATCAAGTAATATTTACTATATATTATAGCATAATTATATATGATAGCATAGAGCTATCAAACTATTAAACACATCCAAAATAAAAGTTTTGGTTTACATCACACGTTTGTGTTTTGTGTAGTGTAATATATATATATATATATATATATATATATATATATATATATATATATATATATATATATATATATATATTAAAATAATGTAATATAATAATAATAATAATAATAATAATATATACATACAATATAGATCTTTAAAATCAGAGGAAACACACACACACACAAATACACACGTGTGTATGTATATATTTATTTATTTATATTTTTTTCATTTTATAAACACTTCATTGCAAATGATCTTTTTCTGTTTTACCAACTTTGAATGGATCTGCCTCTTGTTTGGACTGAGATGGCTGTAGTTGGAGACGGATGGAGTCACCGAGGCCATATCCCCCCTGTTTTTATTATTTCTTCCCTCATAGAGAAGACTGGCTGCAGATGGGAAACAGATTACTAGACTCAATCCCCATCTGCAGCCAAGACACTGGGGAACATCGGCTCGACTGCCGTCCCACATCAGTGTGTTGTGTGGATCCAGTGCAAAACACCCAGAGGCTCTTATAATCCCCGAATACAGCAAACAATGACACAACAACCAGTAAGACTCATGCTGGCACGTTTAAGACTGTGTTTTCGTGTGCATGTGTAAAAGGAAGCAAACGGCTGAGCAGTCTGCGTGACAAACTGCCTTGTCATGCCTTTCTAAAACATCCATTACAGAGCCGTGAAAAGTGACGGGAAAGCCAATCCTTTCTCTCTTTCGGTCAGATTTAATGACGTTTCACCAGTTTAAGCAATCCAACAGTGGCATTAAATGCTATCATTAATTACCCTCAAGTCATTCCAAACACCTTTGTTCATCTTCAGAAATAAGTTATGTTCGATCAAATTTGAAAGCTTTCTGACGTTGTACAGACAATAACGCAACTATCACGTTCAAGGCCCAGAAAGGTAATAAGGATATTGTTAAAATAGTCAACGGTTCATGTTATAAAGCAACAAGAAAACTTTTTGTGCACAAAGAAAATAAATGTAATGCCTTTATGTAACCATTTCTTCTCTATCATGTCAGACTTTAACATGCGTTCACGAGAGTAACGAAAGCCCTTCATTACAAGCCTCATTCAGGTCAACTGCTTGGTTCACACTTATATCAACAGGTCATCAATGTCAGACATGTCTGAGACCAAACTGTTTCCATTAAATTGTTTTGTTCATTAACTTAACTTAACTGCTGCTTTACATAAATATATATATATATATATTGAGAAAACGTATATTAAAACGTCTAAACATTCATTAAACACTTAAACAGACTGCAGCAAATATTATTGTGCCACACGTTGTTTTCTTTTGCTCAGAATCATGGAAGAGTCGTAACTCTCGGGCATGTCTGGTGAGCTCTGATTAAATAACTTGCTATGCTAACTGGAGCCAAACTGTTTGAAACGGTTCAGTGTAACTGGAACAGTCATGTGTTTCCATATGCTCTTCATAATTACAAACCTAAGGTCTAAGACTTTGAGGTGTGTATTTGGCAACGTCTAAAAATGTTCAACTGAGGAACATCTAGTCCTAGTGTCCTCTTATTCTTGGAATGTAGGGACACAGCGGTCTATGAGTTGCTGAATTCACCTTCCCATCACACCCTCCCCGACCTCAGCCTCAGCGTTAGAGACCTGCCTTTCTCCCCAGGCTCCACAAACTCCATTTATACTGGCAAGCCGCTCCGCTGTACATTTCATTGTTCAAGTCCCAGGCCGACGCAGTCCTTCACTTCTCTAATCCATTTACATTGGAATTGCACTTCGGCTGCAACGTGATTAATAGATTTACTGTTTCCCAAGACAGAGAGGACTGTTTTCTTTCTTTGTTGCAGTTATTTTCCTCAGTGGAAAACTCTTGAAATCATTCATTGAAAAACAGAAAAAGCAAGCACACGTACGCGTGGACAGGAGGAAAAGCCATTTCTGACAGCCTGGCAGTGGATGCGTCATGCCATTCTCTAGAAAATAACATCCTCTGTTCAGCAGTTGCTATGGCCGACACATGCCGAACACGCAGTTTGACGCTAATCGGTATGAATCTCTTTATGATCCATAGCTGACACCCTCTGAGGTGTGATCTGCATCTGTAAGCTTTGTAAAAGCGCAAATACTGTCTGAAAGCAAACAGCAGGGATGCGTTGCTGCGGTAGCCGTTGAACAAGGATGCAGATAAGCTGTTTGGCCATATGATGTGATTTCAAGTATTCCCTTGTCTCTGGGGTTTTACAATCTGTTCGTGCATAAGCAAGATCTGTAAAGTCTAAAGCGTCAAACTCAAAGAGATACTCTTTATAAAAGACTGTAGAACTGGTTAACCGAATATACCATATTTAATATTTTTATATATATATATATATATATATATATATATATATATATAATTAATTTCATGATGCGGTGCTTAATTAAACACATTATGCATTCAGCAGATGCTTTTATAATACATCCATTTGAAAATAGACAAGTTGGCAAAAATTTGATTTGCATATACACATTTTGAAGCATTTGAATCGTTTTGATTGAATATTCATTCATCCACTTTTACTTACTTTTTAAACAAATTAATCATAATTAATAAGACAAATTGAAAAGGTTTTTTTTCCCACTTCTTGCAGAGGAAAGTGTAAAATGTGTAAAAAGAAAAGTAAATGAGGAACAGGATGAAAGTTGGATTCAAACTCGTGACGCCTACATGTGTAGGAGCACATGTGCCAGCCGCTAGACCACGTCTCCACCGGACGACACGTTTAATCACCAAAAAAACGTACTTATACTCCCATATTTCCCAAGGAAGGTGTGCATCTTCAGTGTGTGTTCTCCACCCACGTCCCATATGTACGGTAACAGCTCCAACGGCAACACAAATCACCATGCTGTCTATAAGCGGCCGGGTTAGAGAGAGATGAAAGAGATAATTTAACTCCGCTACTGCTACATCCATTTCTCCACAGCAGGAGCTATATGACAGCAGACGTTGCATATATCATAATACGATGACACGAAGGGTGGCGATCCACAAGAGATTTTTTTTTTTTACAGCACTCGCTCAGAACAAAACAAGCTGGCCTTTTCTCGCCATATTGCGGGTACACAAACACACACATACCCGTTCGTAAGGTCATGCGGAGCTCCCTTCTGGAAGAGAGGCTTAATGGTCTCTGGCTGTTAGTCAATTATTCATGGAGGGCGCTAGAGCTTTTTAGCATGGCGGTGTAGTACTAATGCCAAATAACAGAGCCCTGAGCTACATGGGCCGCTTGTTCTAATGGCCATGTCTTTGGCACTAGTTGCTTAAATCTCGCATTCAGAATTGATGTTTATGGGCAGCTCCATGTCTGATGGCCCATACGTTGGTCAGAGAGGCTCATAGGTGGTGAGCCGCTGATCAATAGCAAAAAAAAAAAACAAGTAGATAGAGACCCGGCGCTAACAAACCTAAGTGCAGAGAGCTGCTCCCCTTGCAGGTGTTGTGGGCCAAATTTAATGGACTTGTATTTGTACGTCCCCTCTGGGATAAAGGGCGGTTTCAGTGTTTATTACCAGCCATTAGGGGCCTCAAGGCTTCCCTCTGCCTAAAATCATATCAGTGCTTTCTCCGAAATGAGCTATGGTGGTTCAGTTCCCCTCAAGGACTGCAGAACCATGAAGACTTGAGCTGGCATGCTTTTTTTCTGAAGCCTGCAAGGAAAGCAAAAGGAGCCTCTTTGGCCGAATCCTACACTGGAACTGCTCGGCTTTTCTGCAACATCACGCTTGAGAGTGATGAAATATTCATTCACGTGTGCACAAAGCTAATTTGTATGAGGCCTTTGGACTGACTGTTATACTATTTAAATAAAAATAAAAGCTATTCAAATAAAATAAAAATAGAAATAGAAAATCTCCTGGAGAAACGTTGCTTCATTCACTGTATACTGCATCAGCTACACATGAAATGGCAATATAAGCTTCCTGAATCTTGAATTTTAAAGTGTTGTGTCAAAGATACAATAACTAAGCAGCATATGAAATTCAAAGAACAAGACAAAACATATGCCCATAATGCATCTGCAACAAGCTGCATATAATGCCCCCTTTTAATGAGCATTTGCATCTAATCAATGGAGACAGCGTGCTGAAGAGTGCATGTGCTACTGTCTGGATACAAGACGACAAGCTCCATCCATCCCTCCTCCATCTCTCTCCTGAGGGCCAGGTTAAGATCTCAGTCTCTCAAGCTCACTGTCACTGAGACGTGACAAACAGCAGTACTGCTCACTTAGCGTTCATCAAGGATTTTTATGGATATCCAAAGCAGCCAGCCAACCCTTCACAGAGCCCAGTGAAGGACGGGAACGGGGATCTTGTCACTAGAAGGGCTCTAGTTAATTTAACAGAGCCTGGGTTGGACTCACTAGAGCAGACACGAGAAGCACTCAAGTCTTGCCTCAGGACACATGGGATACGGGTGCAGAATAACAACAGCAGTAAAATACCTGTTGAAGTCACCACAGATCCTACTGCGAGATTCTTCCTACAGCATCGCATAAACCTCCAGAAATCCCCCATTAAGCCTGGAAAGCCTGATCAGACAGGTATGGATGTTGCAGTGCTAGTGCTATAGAGACTGCCAAAAAGGGGAGCTGGGAAGCTGCAGCAAAGCCTGAATAAATACTCGATATCACGATGGGTCATTTTATTTCACCGTAATGATATAAAATCACAATATATTTGCTTTTGTTTTAAATAAGGAGTTTATGGTATGAAAATAAGTAAATAAGTAAATATTGCAAAAAAACTATTAACAAGCTCACTGAGGACAAGCAAACAGTCAGCAATTAAATAAGAAACTAACTGCAAGAAACAAAAACAAAAAAATTGTAATAACTACAGTAGAAACCAAAAAAAGATCAGTTGATCGTATCTAATGGTATATCTCCCAAAAGTACTACCAATAATGAAAATGACTAAAAACAATACGTTTAATACTTCTTTAAATTGTTGTTAAAACAAAGATAAATAGAAATGTTGCATGATTTATTAAATTTACCCCCATCTTGTCAGGCATATTTACAACAAAAATCTATTTCTTACACATTAAAAGATTTTTCACCCCAGATGCTAATTAGTTAACTGTTTTTTTTTTTTTTTTTTTTGCCACTATCCTGGGTTTTGCCTATTACTTAATGATTTCTTTTATTTAATTTTAATATGTGCAAGTCAGAATAAGAATGACACTGTAATATTATTTTTTCCTATTTTTTTTTATTTTATCTTAAAAGCAGACAGTGCTCAGCTTCTTTTTTTTTTTTTTTTTTTTTTTTTTTTTTACAAACATAGCACCTTTTTAGACAATATATGACTTTAGGTAGCCATTCAAAAATGTAAGATCAAACCTAACCTTAAACCACATTAAAATCAAAAAACCATGCTTTTTGTAATTTAATAATTTTGTAATATCTTTAAAAACAGATGCACAACGATCTAAACTCTTATTGCTTTTATTGCTTAATTATCAGACGCTTTCCTAAAAAACCGGGGTAGTCGAGCTCCTAGTGATTTGCTGAATTCGTTACATGCGAAAACTGGAAATGAATCATTCATTCAGGAAAGGTTGAATCTGTCAGTGTCATCGCACAAACATCCACTTGTCCATTCAGTGTGTAATGATACTGTGTGTCACTGAGCCCTTCATTACGTGCTTTTGGAAGAACAACAGAGCGTTCAGCGGCTGAGGTGTTTTTAGCTCATCCCTTTCCTGTTCCACAACAGACCATAAGAAGAAGCGCTGCTTTTATTAATGGCACGCTGCTCTATTAAACGCTGTGAGCTGTGTGGTACCTGCTTATGAAGGTGAGGTGATGATACGATCACCCTGCAAGTTCTAAACACTGTGCCGTTTCATCAAAAGTAGGCCTGAGTTACACATTATAAAATGAAACTGTATCATATATTCAGAATTATTCAGCTGGCAATGTAAAATTATGCAAGACTCATGAGTGTGAACACGAAGTAAGCTTAAAGCCAGCAAAACTGGTTTGTACCCCCTTCCTTAAAGTCATGTGAGAACGACCGTTTGACACATTTAGCAGTGGCTCGAAACTCAAAATATGAAAACTACTCCTTCAAAGACGTTTGCACCATTTCCTTTACTATTTGCATTTAACATTTGGCTATTTCCTTTCTAGATAAATATTACTGTTTATTGTTTTATTCTGATATTTTACATGAAATATGTATGCATTTAATACTGGCATTTTATTTGCCAATAAAACATTTACAGGTAATGTTTAACGTTTTTTTTACTGTAGCGTATAGTAAAAATAACGTCTGTTTAGTGGAAAAACAGTTGACACTGTATTTTACTTCTTGTATAAATAATTTTGCAACTAGTAACTTTGCATTTTGAATCATCCGTACTGCCAACATTGCATATGAAAAAAAAAAAACGACAACCTATAATCAATGCAAAAAAAAAAAAAAAAGTTGTTATATTGCCCAGCTCTCATCTAAAGTAAGTAATAAGGACTGAAAATGAGAAAGAGAGAGCACAGATATCTAGTTTGCCGTTCACCCAGTTTGCAGATATTTGACAGACTAAACCACAGATAAAAGACAGACCAGAGGGGCTTTGAGAACAAAGAGGGGAAAGAAGTGATATGCTACAGCATCCAAATAAAAAGGAAAAATGCGTGGGCCCTCTCTGACCACAGGCTTATAATTTCTAAAAATGGACAGCAGACAGCAGCCAAATTTCTTTGTGGGACATAAAGGGGCTACACTGATTCATGTGTTAATGGCTTTGTGCTAACCCTTTGTCCTTTCGAGATTTCAGTGACTTCTGCAGGCCATGTGTATATAAGCTCCTTAAAACATCCACACCATATGACCAAAACTTTGTAACTGGGATTTCTGTGGCGTGATTAATGAAACTGTGACTAACCTTGTTTCGTTCCTGAATATGTAACTCCCTGAAGTGAAGAAACAAACTGAGTAGCATTTGACAAAACTAGGTTGCACTTCCAAAAAAAAAAAAAAAAAAAAAAGACCAGAACTTACATTAATACATTCTTTTCATTATAACATCAGTATTTTTCTATTGGAAAAATAGACAAAAAAACCCCAAAACAAAACAAACAAAAAAAACAAAAAAACATTGGGACTCGTGTTGCAACGTGCAACAACATGTTTTACTGCTGCAGGAATGCTGCTGGTGATCTACACCCTTCATTTGTTCTATTCAGGGCATGAACTGTGCTGAAAACTCATTAGATTCATGAACATGCCCTTAGAAGCTGTAACACAACATACTGTGGTCAATCAGAACGTGTACTCAACTGCACTCTAGGGATTATCATGTTGTTTTCAGCCAGAACTGAAAATTATTTATCACCGGTCAGTGAGAATTTTTGCACATGTACGGTTATAGTCTGACACAGAGAAAAACACCCACACACATCTGCACATACACATAAATGAACACAAAGTGTTGTTTATGTTTGGAATAGCACACTGTCATACTAGTCTGACTATTTCTGCAGCACACAGCATGTATACAATCCACAGTATGAAACTTTCTGTGTGCATGGAATCACTAGACCTTGTGACTGACTTTACCGCCGCTGACAGATTAATCAAATCACACTATTTAACCAATTTTTCCTAATCATGAAAAATTGTAGAATATTTCACACAAATAACTTTTACATTCTCTCTCTCTCTATCTCTCTCATATACATATACACACACATATATACATACATACACACACACACACACACTTTACTATTTTATTTACTAAAAAATCCTACACCTTTGGGTACCTATCTGTACCTTTGTTATTAAATAAACCTAAAACTACCCAAAACTGGAAGCTAAAATAAATTAAAATAAGAAATACTGCCTAAAATAAACTGAAATAATATTAAATTAAAATACAAAAATTAATACAACTGAAATAGAAATAAACTAACACAATATAAATTAATACAAATAACAATTACTACAAAAAAATTAACAATGTAAAACTGAAATTAAAATGAAAATAAAACCTAAAATTAAAATAATCATAAATATTAACACAGAATAAAATTTACATAAGTAGTAATGTGAATCATGTTTTTATTTTACATATAAAACTAAATATGATATGATATGAAATAAATAATAATTATTAGAATAATAAGTTATTATTATTATTATTATTATTAAGAATAAATAGTAGTATATAATATTTGCATAAAATGCTAAATATCTGTATTTATTTCTGCATTTATAAAACATGAAAGTAGCATATGACGGAAACATCATTACATTCGGTTTCATACACTATTTGTGTGTGTGTGTGTGTGTGTGTGTGTGTGTGTGTGTGTGTGTGTGTGTGTGTATAGGCCGTAAGCATTACCCTAGTATGCCAAACATGGCCTGTGTGACACAAATGGCCGGTGACATTAACTAGATAAGATAACTGAACCGAGCTTAAATAAACCAGATGGCTTATAAACCCAAGACACTCCTGCCAAAAGGCAGTGCTCAAAAACCTGCCTTGTCTTTAACAAGCAAACAATTATAGCGTATCATTTAAATTAGAGAGGATGCTCCTGACCCAACACAAACTAGTCCACAAGTCAACAGCACTTACTTGGAGAGCGAAACGCCTCCTGCTTTCCCGATGAGCTCCTCGTGATGCAGAACTGCATCATTCCAAGGAATGTTCAGGAATTTCAGAAGCGTTCTCATCCACTTTTCCGGGTGCAGGACGAGCTGTTCGTAGTGCACAGGCAGGCACTTGTCCGCTGCCTCCAAACACTGAGTGTACATTGTCTCTATGGCCCGGTTCCACTTTGTCAGGCAGTCCCGATAGCTGCTCAAGTCAAACCCGGCGATGGTGACTTTACGGGAGATCATGGAGTGGACAGAGGCCCTGCCGTCACGGATCATGAGGATGAACTTAGCGTGAGGAAAGATCTTAGCCAGATAAGTGAGTGATTTAAGAGCAAACGGGTCTTTATTACACAGGTAGTTGGCCGGTTCCCCATGTTTTACGATGATCTCCAGAAGGAAAGCTTGCATGGCTGAGTCCAAGACCTCGTCTGTTACTCCGGCTTCATCTAGCCGCATTTTCTCCCGGCCGGAGCGGCTCCACATCTGCTTCATGGCCAGAATGCGAGGGATGACACGTGTTTCTTCTCCACAGCGCACTTCGGGATGAGCGTCCAGCATGGCCCGCATAAGAGTGGTGCCGCTTCGAGGGACGCCACCGATGAATATGAGAGGCATGTCTTTATTGTAGATGAAGGGGGTGCTGAGGTTGTGGCCCGTGCGCAGGGTGGTGCGCAGGCTGCTCACCAGGGGCAGGTTGCGCTCCTCTATCCGGTGATGGCACTCCATGGCATGCCGACCCAGGTAGAAGACCGTGACGGAGCTGATGACCAAGCAGGCCACCAGTAAGTTCTGCTTCAGCTTGCCGATCATCTCGGGGGTGAGCCGGAGGCCCGGTTGAGGAGCCAGGGGTGGAGTGAGACGGGGAAGAAGCAGAAAAAGGGAAGGTGAGGTTGTGGTGAACGCCCGGTACTCAGGACTGGCCGTGACGGAGCGAGTGGAGGCTGGGATCTGCTGCACGCAGCTCTCGTCGAGTACCTGAATCCATCAGGCCTGAAACACAACAGAACAGATCCCTCAGTGAACCTCTGATGATTACAGCATGTGTGGGTCAATGACGATTGACAAATGAGAGTGTCTATTTATAAAAGGTATGACCTTTTATTGATCTGGTTTCAACACGCATTCTTGGAAATGTGCTGTTTGTATTTATGTGGGTTTCAATGGGTTTAGAACATTTTCAAAGGTTTACATTCAACGATTCAAAAAATGCCATGTAGTGTAACCATCCAGTAAAACATTAAAATATACTTGAACACATATGATTGTCCACATCCATTACTAAGCTGTTTCTTGGTGTTTTTATAGTATTTTATACAATATTTTTTAATGAATTATTATTATAATATATTAACATAAAAATACAGGCAATTTATGTTTTGGGAGTCACTCCAAATAAGTTATAGTTTATAGTGGTTTTTCAAATAATAAAAAGTCATGTGGTGTAACCATCAAGCAATATAATGAAAAGTCAAATCCATTCATATTTTGTGCATTTTTTACGTATTTACAGCATTTTTGGATGTATTTTATAATATATATTTTTATATTTTTAAATTCATTATTATTTAATACATTTCTGAATGCTTTTGATGCACAGCCAGGTCTTCTTAGATTACTTTTTTCAAATAACAATAATAAAGTACTATTGTTTTGTTTTTGTAAAGAATAAATGAAACTTTTTTAGAATATCAGGACATCACCAAGATCCACAAATATATTAAAATGGTTTAAAAATAAAAATTATAGAATAGATGCATTCAAATAATTGAAGTAAATTGCAAAAAAAAAAAAAAAAGTATATAAAAACTAATCATACTTCCCTGTTCAACCAAAACAAATTGTTGCAAAAGAAACTAAAATCAAAAAAAGCTTTTAACAAAGCAAATGGAATGAAAAATGCTAGCGCGAACAAAAAGTATCAGACTTCAACATATTGGACAATAAGCACAATTGGATTTTGGAGAGCGACACTTGCAAGATATAGTCTGAAATAAGAGACAGATCTCGTCGGATATCTTAAGATTGACTCATGTTTCCTCCCACTCTCAATGTACAGAGAACACATCTCCAGCAGCTACAAGATGTATGACCTTGCAGTCTTTAATTTGCACCGTGTGCTACACAACCTTAAGGAGTGGGTGGCCAGCTCAACACAAGCAGTGCGCATAAAACTTGACCACACTGTTCTGGCTCCGCCGCGCTGGGTTTGTTTCAAGGTTTTCCTGCGCTATTCTCTCACCAAAGTGCCGATCAGTGTAGCACATGTTGGCCTGTGTCAGCACTGCGCTTAAACACACTAGCAGAGGAGAACCAGCAAGAGAGAATCCCTAGGGATCATGATGTAAACCCTATTTTTATATTTCTAAAGTAAGAAATAGAGATGTGGTGTTTGCCTGCATTGTGAGCCAAAGCTATTTGGTTACTAAGGTGTTCTGAATACGTTGCTATGCAGGTGATAAGCTTACTATGTGGTTGCTTTTTTTTAGTCTACATTAAGGATGCACAATAACTCAGCCAATACATTTTTTAGTCAATAACTGTGTTTTTGATAAAATAATATAATAATAATAATAATAATATTCAAAAATATATACATGCATTTGTGTATTTATATATGTGGACATAATAAATATATACAGTACACACATATTATGTTAAAACATTTATTTTTAACAGCACTAATAAAAACGCAATTTTTGGGCAAAAATACAATGGTTCAATTCTAATTATTTATTACATTATTTATTTATTTTGACTAAGTATTACACTATTCTAATATAAGCCTTTATTTATTTACACGAAGCTCAAATCTAAATAATTAAAAATATTTTTGTTAATTAAAATATAAACAAAAATTTGTTTAGTTTAAATTAAATAATAACTAAAATAAGTTCAGATTAACATAAAAAATAAATAAATATTAACATTAAAGTAAATCATATAAATAAGTAAATAAATTCTGTTGAAAACTGAAAATATATACAATCTAATATAATGCAATATAATAATAATAGCATATAAATAATACTAAAATAACATTACTACTCTTCATATCTGCTACAATACGTTTACAGTATGATGGCATTTCAAACACAAACCATAATATTTATAATGATGGTGGGATTTTGTTTGGCCACATCATGCAGGTCTTAACAAGCTCCAGTTATGTCTTGGCGCTGCTTAGACATTATTTGGACATTTTCAGTGCAAAATCTATGTTGTCAATAAGCTGAAATTTTTGTTTTATTTTTTTTATTCAAGCTCTTTAACTGCCAAACCGAAACTCTGTCAAATACATGTACAACAATGGCCTCCAGCAGGCTCGTTTCAATATACCGAACACTAATATTTGAAACAAGGTCACCTGTAGCGTTCATTACATTACTTACGGATCTCGTCGAGAGAACAAAAGGTGTGTGGAGGCATTAAGCCACTTCGCTCAGAACAGTCCCACGAGACCCTCTCGAGCCATTCGCAGGAGGTTACCCGCAATGACCCACCCGGGAGCCCAGCCAATAAAGTTTCTTGAGACACCTGAGCCTGGTACCACTGGGAATCTATTCCAGGAGACCGGTGATGTTAAAGTGACCCTTAATTGACACAGCTCTTCATCTCTGTCCACATAAAAGAGATTATGTGCGATCACCATTATTCATTACTGTCAAGAATTTCTTAAAGGACCGATATTGCATTACCTTACATCATATGACGAGAATCTTGATTACCTAGACGCAGATACCCATGCACACAGAAAAATTCTGATGGCATTAGGGAATCTATTAAGGCTGCAGGAAACAAATATTGATTACCAGGACTGCGGTGTCCCTAATAAAATGAATAGTTCCCATCCTGGATGCTGATTGGCCAATACAGAACTATACAATGCTGCTTAAACACGCTATAGAGTAAGAGCTGAAGTGAAACACCTTTTAACCTGCTGCTTTTAGCACTGTGCAGCCAGGCTGCATGTCACATGAACTGGATACCAACAGGAACATGTTTAATAACAAGGATTGTTTTTGCGCTCCCAAAATAAAAAAGGAAGAACAGTGATTACCGTTCACAAAAAAACATTTCAAAGAGCTCATACAAACTGAAAGACGTGAAACTTTTGTAAGTAAGCTAGTTTTAGAAAACAAACCCCATATTTTTGCATAAAAAAAGTAGCATTTGATGCCTTGCATCTTTCATTTATTTTTAAACATGAGCACCAAATTTTTAGAGAGCGGTTATGCATGAGACATTGTAAAAGATGCAAGTTCAAAGGTAAAAACATCAATGTTTATACAGAAAAACTATGGAAAGGCAGCATTTTGTAATGCAAAAAAAGGTATAGAGATGCATTTAAAAAAAAAAATTTTTACTTTTTTTTTTTACTTTTTCAGAACATAGCTTAATGCACAAGATGCTATAAAGTGGCAAAGCGCACAGTCCTAAACTTCTGCAATCTTTGCAGGTTTACATGGAAAAACAGCAGTTTCCAAAAACAAGAGAAGAGGCACTGTAAAAGATTTTGGATATCAAAACGCAAAATTTTATTAAAAGTAGCAAGCACAGTCAAAAACATCAATCATGTTAAAATGGATGAGCAGTGCAGCAGATCGCAAAAATGCAAGCAGCAGTGTATAACGCTAAAATACGTTAAGTTTACATAAAAGTTCAATTGAGCCAAATAAAGGCCTGCAATGCAGCAAGTCAACAATGCATTCTGCTGCATATGAAAATGATTTGTATTTCAAAAATTTCCACAACAATGTCACTTCAACTACATGACAAATGACACTTTGTGACGCAATCTGAGAGGGAAACGTCAATGAGGAAATGCAATTTAAATGCAGCAAGTAATCCTCATACAATCCTCAATACAAATATCGACACTTCCCATACTTCACCTCAAACTCTTTCTAACGGTTAGATAACCAGGTATACCAACTTAACCGTTTTTAATGTCGTTCATAATCTACAAACGGCCGACTAATTCCTTCTGTATCACTCGCAGAAATAAAACCGCTTAGCAAACGCCAATTTCCATGTTGATGTTATTGGTGACGTCTATCTTTACGCCGTTAATCATAAACGTCAGAGCCTCCCTCATTAAACCGTGGCATCCTACGAACATCGGCCGCCTCTGATAAGCGCGAGGAACTCGAAGCTCTCTTTCAAGGTCTGCGCAGAGTTACTTTGATGGAGAGGAGCCTCGCTCGTGATGGATTTCTGGGCTGCAGGCTGTTAGTGCTGACAGATGGTAAACAGGAATTCCACACCCAGAATCCTCAGTGTAATGGATGAGGCTCTCCACGGGAGGAAGCCATGTTGTTCAGGAACATCTTCCCCGAAATGTGTCGCGCGATGAGTCACGGTTTCATCCGCTTCCCTTGTCTGCTTTAAGTTCAAGCTCGCTTATAAAGTGTTCATATGCTAGAAACCCACTCCGGTTTATTCCACAGAGGAGAAACGGATCTCACGCGGAGCCGAGTGGGAGGTTCAGACTAATGAGAGAGCTGCATTGCTGATCAGAAAGAAAAGACTGAACAAATGGAAGGCGTGGATGTTTACTCAGTCATTAACAGACGTTTTAAAGCCAGCATCAACTGAACGTAAATCACTCCACTCCACTCAGGAACAGCCTCTTGGCTGATTTACTATTGTGGTTAAGCGATGTTTGGTCTCGCGTTTCACAGTCGTGAAAGAGAAATCAAGAAGGTGTTGGTATGAAATTAATAGAGCTTCCACACTTCTGTTACGGATATCCTCCACTGGATTTGACATTGATCTGTTTGGGAATCCTCCACAGGCCTGTGCTGAAACCAGACCACAGCATCACTTAATAAGAAGAGGAGTCTGAGAAGAGTTTCTTTAACAAGACACGAAGGGTTTCTCTCTCTTCTTAAACAAAAAAATAAAGGAGGTTGCATTGGCTGGAATGAAGCATGCATCATTGCTTTTGGTTGCCTCTTGCTTTGGTTACTTCTTATTGCCATACTTCCAAAAACGGAAATAAAAAATGGATTGTGGTTTTCACCAAAAATAATAAACAGGCAAATAATAAACAGACAATTGTTTTCTACACTGATAAAGTAATAAGAAAATCTGCATATTGGAACAATTTCTAAATGATCGAGTGACACTAAATTCACTGCTGAAAATTAATAAAGAAACATTTTAAATGTTTTGCAACACTAAATTTGGTGAGCATAAGTATCTCTAATCAAAAATAAATAAATTAAAATCTCACTGACCCAAAACCTTTGGACTATAGTGTATATCATTTACCAGAAAAATTAGAGACTCGATAAAATATATCTTGAAATAAAAATAAATACATCCTAAAATAAAATAAATACATTTGCATTAGTCAAGAAAACCCCTCTCTCTCACACACACACACACGCGCACACACACACACACACACACACACACACACTCATTTCATTGTCATATATCACAGACAACAGTATGTACATCGGTCTCTCTCTTGACTAATTTAAGTTATGCATTTTCATTTAATTGTAAGTTTTTACTAATTGTATTTTTTTTTTACTAATTTTATTATTTTAATGTTTATCCTTTTCATCCATAACATGAAAATAATTACAATCTTTTCAGTATCTCCCACAATTTTAGTATCAGTGCATTCCTATTTTTTAAAAATCGCCAAAAAATCTAAACGGATTATTCTTTTTTTTATGTAACACCGCAGTATTTCTTATAAACGATTTATCTATACATTTAATTTTTTTCTATACATTTTTAATGTGCACTCATAATCTTTTATCAAATAACTTCGCCTCCCTCTTGATACAACATATCTATTCTGTTCTCTGATGATGTGTTGACCGGCACAAGGGGCAGGACAAGCTGTCACTCACATGAGATTGCAGCATAAAAAAAAAGAAGAAAAAAGACCACAATTCAATCAATTCCCAACTGTCCAAAGATCTTCTTCCCTACTATTTCTAAGATAGCGATTTGTCCAATAAGGGGTTCCTGACCTGAAATAGCAATTTCTGTTTCATTCTAACTTTAAAACTGAAAATTGGATGTTTAAAAAGCCGAAGAAAAATCTATTTGGGTCACATGGGTGTCACAGGAAATGCATTTCATAGACTAAAGACCGGTAACGTACAAAAAAAAAAGTAGGTCTAACAATTCAGACATGGGAAAAGATCAAACTCAGTAATCTTCCCTTTCACACAACACTGATCCTTCCTAAGGAGGTTCAATCTGGACCACTTGAACAAAACCCTTCAGAAAAGATACCTCAGAAAATGAAATCCAGCACCGTTGAATGAGCAGACAGACAAAGTGAGCAGGATACTTTTCATTTTAGATATGAGGGCTTCTATTCACAGGGCGAGGAGAGAATGGGAACATTTGATGTAGAAAGCGCTTCGTGAGCAGAACCATGCAATCGTTCCTGAATTTGACAGCCTTGTGTTGATTACAAAAGACACAACAGTAGAGCTGAGGTCACGACTCAGCCATTCCTTTACCATCACGCACATGCACCTACTACCTAGCCATCTCACCTGTCAGGGCTCACTGCAACTATTACAGCTTTTAGGTAACCTTAATAAATCGAGTTAGGGTTGCACAGTATACACCACATTCGTAATATTAATCAGTTAATATTAGGGTTTTTTGATGTATTGACTGGTATTATAATTTTAATTGGATTCTTGCCTCACTTAAAGGGATAGTTCACCTAAAAATGACAGTTTCTGGTCCCCATTGACTTCCATAGTATTTTAGTCAATGGGAACCAGCAATTGTTTGGTTACTTATCTTCTTCAAAACATCATATATGTTCATAAGAAGAAAGAAACACTTAACAGACATATCTGCAACTTTAGGGCGAATAAATGAGTCTATATTAAGTAATTTGATTTTTAAGTGAACTATAACTTTAAAGCGAATCTTTAAAAACACTTATAATTTAGACACAATAAGCTTTCGTTTGTTAACATTAGACGTATTAACTAACATGAACAAACAATGAAGAATACATTTATTACAGTATTTATTCTTCTTTGTTAATTTTAGTTAATAAAAATCCAGTCATTTACTGTTAGTTCATGTTACAGTGCATTAACTAATGTTTACAAACGCAACTTATGAGTTTAATAATGCGTTAATAAATGCAACAATTAACAAATATTAATAAATGCTGTAGAAGTATTGTTTATTCTTATTCATGTTAGCTAATATTGTGAACTAATTTACCTTATTATAAAGTGTTACCAATAATTTAATAACTATGAAAAACAAACATGTCTTAATACAATATTTGCATACTTACTATAAGTTAATATTGTTATGATGCCTAGTATTTAAATGTCATTTTTAAAAGCAATATATTTGCTATTATTTTTGCTCTCGCAAAACTGCACAGAATTTTAATATCAGCACTGAACATCAGATTATATTAAAACTTGAATGGTGCATGCCTAAAATACAGCACTGTCAAAAATGATTCGATAAAACATAGTAATCATCTGATGGCCATTGGATAAACCTGAATCTTTAAATCGAGGCTGAAACAGACACTGGGATAAAGAGTGGCATTAAGGCACTCGCTAATCTGTGATGGTCTTATTTCTTGCGACCTCCGACCCCAAGGCTGGCTGTAGAAAGCCTTTTAAGATCGCATTACTTCATATTAGTGCACCCGCATTTTGACAGCGATTTTCTACGTTTTGAGAGAGGCTTTTAGGTTCCCGAATGAGCTTGAATGAATCGGGTGAGACCGAACACATTCTGCAGCACATTTAAAATGATCTATGACAATGTGGACTCGAGAAGCAAAGGGCCTAATCTAATATTCAGATGCACCGACTAGAGTGTTTCATCCAAGATGCCCAAAGTGCGGTGTTGCAGCGCTAAAACTGATTTGAAGTGGCAATTCAATCAGCTCACAAGTATAAAACCTCCAGAGTAATTTCTCTGTAGTTCGCATTCGATACAAACGATAGCGCTTGAGCGTCAGAATCGTCTCGGAGTTAAAAAAAAAAACATCTCGATCCCCACTGCCTTCTAGCGGCTGGGTCAAAACGGTCTTCACTGTTAGAAGGATCCTCAGTAATCGTGCAGAGAACCGCGCAAACCGATCAGGGTCAAAAAAACGTGACATCCGAGGTTGTGAACGCATGTTTCAGCCTCTGAAGAAAAGACACGACACTGCAGGAAGGCCTGTGTCGAAAGTCCACGTTTCGGGTCTCTCTGTACACAATCACGATTGCGCAAAATACCAGGACAGATCGATACGCAAGTGCTGCGCTCGTGAGACCAAACCACAAGAGAAGTTAGTGTTACGGCAAAAGTGTTAACAAAAAGGACCGTCCATCAAACTGATTTTTGGTTTAAGCAGACAGACAGTACGACAGTAATCTAATGCTCAGAAATGTTTCATTTTAAATAACTTTAACTCAAAATGAACCTAATATACCAGTGAAATAAATAAATACTTAAAAAATATTCACTAAATACATTTTCATTCATTTTACCCCGGAAATGTGAACTTTTCACATGTCTATGACACCAGCCAACTTCAGGGGTAACACAAAACCCCAAGGAACGGTAAAGAACATGTGTCTCTGTCTCTCTCTCTCTCTCTCACACACACACACACACACACACACACACTTCTCTGCCATACATCAGACACCAGTACGCACATCCGTCTCTCTCTGAAATCAGACAGGGTCATTCTCGCTGGACCAATGCTTGGCCAAAGCACCACCTCAGTGATTTCAGTGAAAGGTATTTCCATTGTCCAAAATAATCTTTTGAATCTCAAGGGGCTGTCTGGCCATGAATTATGAATTGGGCTGAAGTGACTGCCAGGCCATGGGGCTACAGAAGGGCTCTGTTCACGAAAACCAAAACAGAATCCCTTGCCAATCTTCAAACTTATTTCAACAAGGAACAAATTTCAATTTTAACACAATTCGTAACAAAATATCCCATCTCGTGCATTCAGGACAAATAGCAGCGCTTCAAATCAAGGGATTATAAAGGTCGCCTCTCTTTATCTTATTTGAGAAACACACACCGGGGTTTGACAGACAAAGCAGATTGATGTCACTGACAGCTCGGCTGTCTTTCTATAGCCTACTGTTCGATTCAAGCTCTGGCACGTGCAAAGTCTGCATCGTTTTCCCCAGTCAAAACGTGCGGCTTTAAAAGACTCAGAAACTTAAAACAAGGAAAAGGGTCGCTTTGGTCCTCGCCGAAGGAAAGTAGATTCTCTATAGACTGTATAGCGGTTATAGCGGACGGTAATGCAAATACATTCTAACGCCGCAACACTTTTGTATCGTGTGTGAAGAGACGCACCTGGTTCGGTAGATCCGTCACGACAGACGACGAGCGGGTTACACAAGAACTCTTTGCGGTCGGGGACGAACGCACAGACGTGCCGTTCGCTTGAGGCGTTCCATTCACCGCTTTAAAATGCGACACTCTGTGAACGTCTCGACGCTGCGCTCCACACAACTGTATCGCATCGACGCGCGTCACCTTCGCTGGGTTGCCAGATGCGCGTTGTTTCGACTCAACCTTGCATCGAGGCTTTTATGAGTGCGCTGTCTCAAACAAGTGCCTTTTATTGGCCGATTGTGAAGTCGCGCGATCGCGTTAGACGACTATTTTAAATGTGTGAATTTATATCTAAGTAACTGAGGCGAAATATCCTCTGAGCGAATCATAAACGACGGTCTTTCGTGCGAAGCTTTTATCTCGCACAGGCAACACGATTACTGGTGCGCTGTCGAAAGGAAAATTTTAATAGCAACACTGCGATTGGTCCAGGGGCTATTTGACGTGTTTGTTTCGACGTATGCTATTGGTTAATACGCGCAGTTGGCTTTAACCCCGCCCTCTCTGGTTGTGTTTTGCAAGAGAGCGCCGCGGTTTTACAAGGTTCTTAAAGGGAAAGCGCATCCTGGCGTTGACTCAAACTATGACCGCTGCTGACTAATTTAGCTTTTTTGTCTCGAGCAAATATCGCTGATGTGAACAAAGCAAAACAGTAAACAATTTAAAAAAATACTTATATTAATAAGGGCACTACAATAATTATAATAATAAAACGTTTTACTTTGGAATCAAATTCATGAGTATTTCCACTTTTTCGTGTACACAAATATATCGTTTGAACTGTATATTAGAACTTTGACGCATGGATGCATTTTATCTGATTAATCATTATTATATGATCTTATATGAGTGCATGTCATTAACTGTGACTTACTGTTTCTAAGCAAGTTTCCAAGGAAGTCCGGCTTCAAGTGACATTCTGTTCCACTGTTTCTTAAAGAAATTTGGAAATTCCAACATCCCGAGTAGGAACGCATGCACTATTACTGGCAAAATAGGCCTCACGCAGAATAAGTTGAATTTGATAGTCATTACTGCACTAATAGACCATAACATGAAAACAGAGCACTCAGCTGCTCCAGAGCCAAGATATTTTGAGGCCCTAAAAGCTCCCATCACCGTAGTTTCTCAGCCCATGTGTCATGTTTCTTGCTAATGCTGTGGTCAAACGCACTGGATATGTGGACCTGACGTTTTTCAAATAACACATTTATTCAGCACACCTTTGTGAAACTAGTCTTGGACACAGAATTTTTGAGAGCATGTAGAAAAATAAATGTGTGAATTATATATTATATTATATTATATTATATTATATTATATTATATTATATTATATTATATTATGTGTTGTCAAATGATTAATTGTGATTAATCACATCCAAAATAAAAGTTCACATAATGTATGTAATGTGTGTATGTGTTTTGTATATTTATTATGAATATATATAAATACACATGCATGTATATATTTCAGAAAAATAGTCTGTTAATATATTAAACATAGATATTTATCATGTAAATTATATAAATATGTATGTATTTACATGTAAATACATGTAAATATATAATGTAAAGTATTTCTATATTTATAAAAAAAAAATATAGATTTCTATGTGATACATATTTTGTATGCGTGTATCTACTAACTATAGTTTGACAGCACTAATTATATTGTACTGTATTGTATTTTATTGTATTATATTAGCATTCATCACTGTGGTCAGATCTCTTTGAACAGGGGCTCTTTAAACAGAGATTAATTACGAGAGTTAATTATGATTTTTCCATATGTTCACTGCAGTAGGATGTTCTTCATAATTATTCTCACCATACATTTCAGTGAGATGACAATCAAACAAAAGTCAGGGGAAGGCGGTTTTCCTGGCCTGTAGCTCCGGCTATTCAAATATCATCTGTGAAAGATGACAAAAATATGACCGACTATGTAGTGACTAACAAGCAGGTGGGTTGGACATGGCATCTTTAACAATATGTCCCCAGAGAGAGGAGTGGATGGTGCTGAGAAAGCACAGCAAAGTGTGGGAACAGATGGGTCCTGAGAGAATGGCAGGAAATCACAGCCTGTGTGGCGCAACATGGAGGGTCGCCGTATGGGCCTGTTCAGATCTGCAGTGGGACAGGCACCCCCCGAGTGTGCGCTCTTCCTATACAGCCTCTGTGCAGCTTGCTTCATGCGGCTGCTTGCACAAACACTCCCTGCATCCTAAACATACACAGCCATGACTGAACGAACCTGCGCATTAGAGAAAACCACAGGACCGCTGAATGTTGCCGAGTTTAAAACGATTGCTTTTTTGTCACTTAATGAAATGATGTTAATAGTAATTCGAAATTATTTTGTGCGGTTATCGAAAGGCATGCAAAGGAAGCAGTGATTCTTGGTAACCAAAGAGTTTCTTTTTGCATTGACGTGCATTATATTTTTTGACCATGTAATGGAAATAAATGACATCTGTACCGTTCCACAGATGAAAAAAAGTAATACAGGTATGGAGTAACACGAAGATGAGTAAACGGTGATACAGTTTTTTCATTTTTTAGGAATAACCTGTTACTTTAAATAAATACTTTAAAGTATCAAACCTGTATATCTTTCTTCGTTGTTGTTTTGAAACCTATTAACTATCAATCTGTGGGTAAATCATTTAAAAACGTTCTTTTCTTTTCCACAGAACAAAACAAGTTATATTTGGTGGAGAGTAAGTGAATGATGACAGAGTTTAAATGTTTGGGTGAACTCCCAGATGTTCCCATAATGAATGCAAAACGATCAATTTAATGTTCCCTACCATTTGCAAAACCCCAAAATAAATACAAATAACGTAAAAAACTGCACATTAAATCTTCAGAGCAGATTTAACATTTTCATAACTTAACGGGAATGCTAGCGTAGGTTAAAAACTGCATTATGTTTAAATATCAAAAAATAGCTTTTATCATATGTATTTATGTACATAATAAATAGGCTATACAGAACACGCACATAGTTTGATAGCACTAATTATATTATATGATATATTTTTTGTCAGCTGATGTTTCCAGAACCACAAAAACAATGCTTTAAAAGTTGATGCTAAAATTTTCCAACTTGACCATGAAATCTAAATGACTGTGTTAACCGTTGTCAGAGAAACAAAAACACTGACTGCAGCTTAAGAAGATGAATCATACGCGCGGCTCTTCTGTCAGGTCTGGTCTTACCAGCAGCACTCGAAATCCACAGTCCCATAGAGATGCTCAGTCATACCGGTGAACACGTTAAAAACGCAAGCCTCCTTCTTAATTAAAACCACCCAGCTGCCTGTTGAGGTCTCCAAAGAAGGTTTGATGCAATAATGAAGCTGGTTGGCTCTCATTTACCGAGAAGCACTGAGAGAAAAGGATCGCGCGTCTGCAGACGGTTAGCTTCAGGTTGGAGTCAATGCTATTGGAAACACATGTTTCAAGAAACCACAAAACCTGAAGTATTTGGAACTATTTGGAAGGACACTGTGTATGAAGTTAGGATACAAAAAAGACTTTGATTATTAATGATATAATCTTTGATAAAAGACGGATGTCTGGATGAATGTGCATGCGTGAGCTCTCTGTCCTCTTCCTCCTCTCCTGCAATCAAATTCTTAATCAGTCACACAGTGTCTGGCTTGATTAGGTAAAAGCCTTCAAGCTCTGCCAAAACCAGAAGATCGGGGGACAAAGGGGAGGGTGATGGAGTGCTTGGCCCAGATAACTCGTCTGTTCATACTCAAGGGTACCCACGAAAACCCACTGCTTTTTCACCTAAATATTTGATTAAATTACCATTTCACTTTGCGAAACGTACCTGGACATCATACCAGTTGTGCTTGTTGACCGGTTAATTGCGAATCCATGAGCGTTAACTGAGTTTCATATGCTGCTATAACTGCTTCCACTTTTAAGAAGGCTTTCCAGTCGACGCTGGATCACTGGGATTCACTCCCGTTCAGAAACAAGAGTATCATTGAGGTCAGACTTTGATGATGGATGACAGAGTCTGGCCGATAGATTGCAGGTTCTGCATTTCAGTTCACCCCAGAAGTGTGTTATGGGGTTTAAGATGGTGTTTCTGTGAAGCCTTTTATTCCAGATTTAACAAAACGGGGGTTTTCAATTCCTGCGCTATTTATATTAGGAATGAAAATAATTCTGTGTTAAGGAATGACGCATGCATAGAGTGCTGTACGAGACTGAAGGGAATTATTTTGCTTATTACTGCTAATTGTCACAAAACTAAACAGACAAAATACTGATTGGAGTCGAAATATTAGAACACAAAGGTTCTGTGCAAGTGGCAGGTTTAATATAGATGGAAATTATAGTGCAGGCATGCTACTTATTACACGGCATTTCAGCTAATGAGTAATTATAACATAAATATTTTATTAGACGACCAAACACAAAGCTTTCACGAAGCAAAAATTTTCCCAATACGAGGATGAGCCTCTGTTATTTTTACCAGTCGTTATCAGAGAAATAACATACATTGGAATGTGGTGACTGACCAATCAGAAAGGACTCCACAGAACTGTGTAATGAACAAAAATACCATATTACGTTAAGTTAAACTAAAGATAAATTTAAGTTAAATTTTCATTATCCCTGCTCATTTAACATGTGGGTAATTAAATTAATATGCACTGTATAAGTATATGAAAATATACATTAATAATGATGATTTCAATGGCTTTGCAATGTATGGATCATAAGTATAAGCACAGTACGCCTAAAGAAAAAATACTACCATAAAAAAGTTGGCAGAGGTCAGTACTGTTTTTTAAAGAAGACTGAATTTATTTGATAAAAAAAAAATTCTATGTAATATTGAGAAATGTTATTTAAATAAAAATAGCTTTTAATATCTTTGTAGAATTTTGCAAACAAATCTCATGTGGCATTATGTCTTTGCTATCATTTTATAAATAGGCCTAATGTAAAATATTGCAAATCCCAAGTTTTTAACAGTTGTGTATATAAATATGAATATAAATAATGAATCAATTTAATATGCTTAATATGCTAATCACTCAAAGGAGAGTCCATATAATTATGTCCATGTATGCAGCAAAACCACAGAACGATTAATGTGTCTTGCTGCTAGATGCTGTTTTTAAGTATACTCTAGTTTATTAAAACAGTGGGGTCCAGCTGGCTCGACTGTAAACAAGTCTGCAGTTTGTGCATAAATCCACGGCGAATGTTATATGAACTGAATTAGCAGGCTTGTCCCCACAGTTTAATTGAGGTGAATCTGGCTTGGCAGGGTGCCTGGTCTGATTTTTGACTAAGCTGATTTTCATTGCCCACTGTTTAGGGATATGATCCTGAGGCAGATGGTACAACTAGTGAGATTTAGAGGTAAACCAACATCCGTAATTTAGTGATACACAGTTCACAATAAGTACTAACAGGCTTATGTTGCACATGCCCACTGAGAGCTCTGAACTGCAGGAGAGGTATACAGTTTCTTAAGTAAAAGATGCTGCTTACGCGGATGCTGTGTCAGCATCGGGGCTTGCTTACATGCTTTCACAGCTGGAAGGATTTAGTCAGGGTCATCAGGTGAAGCTGTTGGGAAAAACTCGAGTTGAATTACTACTGTAGCGCACGGAGCTAGCGACACATAGGTCGTAGGTTCAGTTCTGAGGTAAAAGAAGTCTTAGAAAAAGTACTACCAATATTAATCAGCTCGAGTTATAATCAGCTATATGTTTTAATACTGGTAATAATAAGAAATGTTTCTTGAGCAGTAAATGAGCATATGAGCATGGGTTCAGGCACTGAAGACTGAAGAATAATTAGTAATGAAAATTAACACTAGCTTAATTTTAAAGGATAAAAAAATGTTTTACTGTAAAAAAGTTTTTACTGTATTTTTGACCAAATATATGCAGCCTTGGTGAAAAGAATAAATGTATATTCTGCAGTTTGTAGAACGTCGTGGATATTTGAACTCCAGGTTTCAGTGAGATTTAGCACCCTAAAAAAATATTTTTCAGATGGTTCGAATTCCTTTTTAAATTGTCCCACTTACAGAAATTAACACACTGCAAAGACATTAAAAGCAGTAGTTTAACACTAACACGAAAGTCAATCATGGCCATTTCCTCACGAACACAGACTATACAACAAATAACTTAAAACAACATAAATCAGCAAACAACGAAAGCCTGCAACGCTAACAAGATTTGCGCTACAATGCATGCTGGGAGCTCACAAATCTGGATTGTTTGCTTGGATAACTGTTAAGCAAATTGGAACAACAGACAGAGGAAATACTGTTAGTCTAACATGTGTTTTATGTGGATTCTCATTTAGCCTTTCTTTTTTATAGTGTGCAAAAAGTCTTATGAACAGGCAGATTGTCTGTCCTAATTTATTGCTCTACAGCACCTAGCTTTCTGATGCCTTTAAAGGGTTTTAGTCTAACAGGGGCAGCTGCAGAGACAGGACTGTACGTGGGGGGTTAAAGAGACGGTGCGCGCCGGACACGGCTTCAGGAAATGGCTGTATCCGGCCCGTACAGACAACTATGTGCGCAAATGAGAAGAAAATTTGTCCTTCATTTGTTTAACATCCAGTCAAGCAGAAAAGTGAGCAAACAGCCCCACCGGGGTCACTTCATACGCCCATTAGGCCATACAGTTTGTTCATATTTAGCAGGCACTAATTGGGCTGAAAAAGTTGCCTGACAAAATTACGATCATGAAAAATTACATTTTAGGAGGTTACTTCATCGTTCTTTTTTTTTTTACATTGAGTCTTCAGAAACACATATAATGGGATCACAGCTTGCAGGAAAGGAAGACGTCGAAGAACGTTGCATTATTCAGCTTGTGTGGTAACTCTACCTCGCTGCATGACCATATATCTTAACCAGAGGGCGGTGGAACATATCTGAGGGTCAGGAGACCCGTGGCCTTAGCGCTGCATCGTTCATTCCACTGGGTCCTTCTGAAACTGAGAGGACGTCCCTTCAAGAAACATCCAGATAAGGGACCTCTGACCCCCTCAGACTTCTGCAGGGTCAGGATCAGAGAGCATTTCAAAGGCAATAGACCAAAGGAAATTTACAAGAGGAAGGTTTCGTGTTTCCAAAATGGAGAAACGTTTGCATCATACCACACTTCCTGACAGTTCTCAGAAACACTTCTCAGCAAACAAGCTTTCTGAGTCACAGGCTAATTATTTTCAGTTACAAGGTGTACTCTGTGCGCGTTCATTAGTTGCTATTACCCAGCAAACACAGAGCACTCCTGTGATGTTTCTTTTGGGGGAAAAACAAATGTGAGCATTTTAGTTTTTCAAACTAAAAATGAACCTTCCCAAAAT
This sequence comes from Puntigrus tetrazona, assembly GCF_018831695.1. NCBI lineage: Eukaryota > Metazoa > Chordata > Actinopteri > Cypriniformes > Cyprinidae > Puntigrus > Puntigrus tetrazona. The sequence continues at coordinate 12,186,829 of NC_056713.1, forward strand.
GTTTTAGGAAATATATATTGTTATCTAGCTAATGCAAATTGTAAAGAAAAGGCTGAAACTGAAAGCTGGCTGCATGTAGCTATGGTAATGTCATTTTCAAAGCAGCCCCTGTTCATGTCATATCTTTGAAATGAACAGTGGTTTTATAAAACTTTTAAACCAATTATCTGAGCTGTAACGTCTCTTGGGCGCCAAAGAAACACACAAAACCTGCACTAACGACTATACTGAATTTTGATGTGAAAGGCAGACGACACTGAGAAAAAGCACGTGTCCAATGGTTTTAAAGAGATGGTTTATGCAAAGATGAAAATAACCCCATAATTTACTCGCTCGAGCCATCCTTGAATTTCTTTACAATTGGAGTTATATTAAAGGGTTAGTTCACCCAAAAATGAAAACTGCGTCATTAATTACTCACTCTCACGTCCTTCCAAACCTGTGAGGCCTTCATTCGTCTTCGGGAACATAAATTAAGATATTTTTGATGCATTCTGTGCGCTCTCTCAAAATCCCATGTAAATCAATGTAATTAACAAAAATGTACAGAAAGGTAGCAAGGACATTGGTATACAGTCCATGTGACATCAGGGGTCCAAACATAATTTTACGAGAATACTTTTTGCGCGCAAAGATCAAAAATAAAAACATAATTTATTCAACGCTGAGCAATTATCTTCAGCCATTTTGGAGATTACCCCAGAACGTAATCAGTGCAATCAGTGTTGATTACGTTCAGCAGACAGCGCGCATGTACCGAACATAAACACCTCTGATTACGTTGATTACATTCAAAATGTTCTCCTCTTGGTTTATATCGAAATCCTCCAACATTTTTTATTTTGTACTTTTGTTACCGGAGTTTTGCTTAATTCTCTACTCCCCGCTTCTGAGATCGTCACTTCTCTCCAAAGTTTACACGACGCCCTCCGCTGGACACCAGTCTCTTGTGAACGCATGTATGACAGCTAGTGGAAGCTAGAGATCATGATTTACAGTAGAAAGGTATAAATATAGATATTTTTCTTACACAAAATCATCAGTTTCAACTGCACTGAACCCCGGAGCCATGTGGAGCATTTTTTATGATGGATAGATGCACTTTATTGGACTTTATTATAATTATATTATTCGTTATAACGCTTAAAAAAGCCAGTACATTTTTTTATCTAATTGTAAACAGAACAATCACATTTAATGGTATTTAATTATTAGTACGTTACATTTAATGGATACTTTCTCATGAAGATATTTGCAATTGATTTCTAAAAGGGTCATGTTTTAGGGTTTAGTTTTCAGTACATTTACACCATTATAAGCAGTTGCCAAGAGTTTCAAGGAGCTTTGTTTATCCCATTAGTAGTTAATATGGAGTACTTACATCTTACACACAATATTGCCGGTTTATTTTTGAATCACTAATGCTTTGAAACTAAGTTATAAAACATGAAATAATATTATTCTAGTTGTAGAAACACCACATGTTAAGTTACGAGGTCTTTTATTCTGACGGCGGGAAAGATGGAGAAAAGAGGAAAAGGTGAATCGACAATAAAGTGGAGAAAAAGAGCTTGTCAGTATTAAGAATTTAATTTCCTGAAAACACTCATAAACAAGCAAGCAAAGCACTCATTTTCTATATTAATTGGTGGTTTAATTAGAACAAATCATTTGACTGAATGATTCAGTGACTCACCTGTGAATACATTCATCAGAACCTGCAGAACAATGTATCCTGCAATAAAGGAAACTAAACAATAGCACACAGACTTAAGTCTGTCTGGGAAAAGGAGTGATCAAAACAATGAAAATTTCCAGCAGGAATATCAGTTGCGCTGTTGCATGGCTTAAATTTGCCAGAAAATAATGTATTTTAATCAGAATGCGCAGATTCTTTTGAACTGACATCAGTGGAGAACGATGATTTGAAATTACAATAGCAGGAGCATTTACCGTAAACAACATATTTCCATAAAAAGCAGCAAAACCCTGTTTTTGGGATGCCAGTGCAGAAATAATAAATCAGAGAGGCTGACAGAGAAACCAACAGCGGATATTCTCTGCGGCTTGCAGTTCATAAAAAGGTTTTAGTGACCTCAGGTCTGGCAAAATAGACTCTCGCCATAGTCAAATGAAGCCTTGCTTGTTACAGAGCAAATAAACGCCAAGTCTGATTCATTAAAGTGAGCAGAGCTACAGTAATTCAAAGCTTAATACCGCAGCTGGCAGGAGAGCGGCTGTCAGAGCCTCCGAGATATTCTTCATCTCCTTTCTTCACAAAAACAATGCGCCTCAAACAGCAGCCTCGTCATCCACCCACCATCCAGCAGCGCTTGTTTCAACAGCGCTGATAAAACACGATGGTGTGATGTTTGATGCTGTTTTATTGTCAAAAAAAAAAAAAGTAGCTTACTTGTGGTTTTGTTTCTGCTCTTTCTATATTCCAGCTGGGTCGTAGTCAGGACAAGGTCTGCTAATCTGACATTCAAAGGGCACCGGGTTCAATAAAGTTAAGCTTAATTGACAGCTCCGTCTAGAACTAATTAATGACCGATTGTCCTGCCTTTTCTTAAACAAAAAAAAACAAAAATTATGTGTATGGGACCAATCTGTAAACGAAAAATAGTATGCCTGTTTTATTAGACTGGAGAGTTCAATAATATGTGTTAATATGATTTTAGATATTTAACCTTTTCTGTGTAAATTTTGTTGAAATACAATGCCATAAACCTAAAAGGCTGTAAAAAAGTTCATGTATAGCTCAAATAAGTTTTAGATTACATAATAACTAAATTCAATAAAAATGTATGAATATTATTTTAGTACTTATATTTATTTTTAGTCTAATGCTCTCAAATTATTAATCACGATTAATTGCATCCAAAAAAAAAGGTTTTCTTTACACAATAAAAGTGTGTACAGTGTGTATTTATTATGCATATATATAAACACAAACACATACAAGTACATATTTAAGAAAAATATGTTGTTTGTATATTACATTTATTTATGTATAATAAAAAATATAAATATATAAATGTATTTTTAACATACATTTATGTATGTGTGTATTTATAAATACATAGTAAATATACAGTATACACACACATGTGATTAATCGTTTAACAGCACTGATTTAATTACTTGTCTATTCGTTTATTTTTATGGTAATGCAACATTATGCTACAAAAGCTTTCAAATACCCCGAACTTCCTTTAAGAGTCCAACCAAATATTTGCATATTAGCTTAAATTAAACAGTCAATGCTTTTACAGAATCAGAACATAAAGCTAAAGAGCTTTTTATGAGCATTACGCAGCTGTACTGCACTTCTACTGTTATCAGGCTCATGGTTATAAACACTGACACAGATGAATAGTGCGACGCAGCAAACAGCACATACACACTCAAGGTTTGTACTCCCACCATCGCCTAAGCAAATAAAACGGAGTGCAAATGGGATTTGTTCTGAAATCGCATGCCGCACACTCGCTGTGCATTTGGCTAATGAAACAAAACAGATTTGTTCTTTAATAAGATTTGACACTTAATTGTCTTTTCTCCCTCAATTTTCCATAGACCGAAGGATTCGTGGCCACGGCCGATGCCTGTGCGGCGAAATATGAGACCAATCAAGGGCCGAGACGGTTCTGGAGACTTCATAAATGTGCAAGGTCAGACATTCTGCCGGTCAGTATCGGGGACAATAGCGCTCTCTCGTCTGGTACGTGCTATAGTATCTGCAGGCTCAGTGTCTGCTGTGTCCACAACCCACAATCCCCTGCTGTGGGGCTGCAGTGCCAGGCTCTGTCACCCAGGGAAAGGGGATTTGTCACTTTGTGCAGAAGCCCATCAGTGATTTCTCTAGTGGGCTCTGGTTACACTGTCTCAACGCCATCTGCGCTCAGCGGCACAAAGCCAGTGGGGTCCTCCGGCTGCTGAGATGAGACATGTATAAATGGACTTGCCATTGCTTAACGCAGCATCGTGGATTAACAATGAACAGTGATTTACAGAAGTTATCAATCAAGGTTAATGTTATTTTCCATGTAATGCGTTTTAACCTTTTAAGCATAAAATTAGCAACTATATTATGAATTAAATTAGCAATAGTTAGTTTAAATCAAAATTATATTAAAGGATTAGTTCACTGCCAATATAAAATGTCCTGATAATTTACTCAAATCCATGTCATACAAGATGTTCATGTCTTCCTTTCTTCAGTGGAAGAGAAATACGGGTTTTTGAGGAAAACAAGGATTTTTACATTTAATGGATACTTTCTTATGAAGATATTTGCAATTGATTTTTAAAAAGGGTCATGTTTTAGGGTTTAGTTTTCAGTGCATTTAAGCCATTATAAGCAGTTGCCAAGAGTTTCAAAGAGCTTTGTTTATCCCATTAGTAGTTAATATGGAGTACTTACATCTTAGACACAATATTGCCGGTTTATTTTTGAATCACTAATGCTTTGAAACTAAGTTATAAAACATTAAACTATTTTTTTCTAGCTGTGAATCGGAAAAGGTGAATCGACAATAAAATGGAGCTTGTCAGTATTTAAGAGTTTCCTGAAAACACCCATAAACAAGCAAGCAAAGCACTCATTTTCTATATTAATTGGTGGTTTAATTAGAACAAATCATTTGACTGAATGATTCAGTGACTCACCTGTGAATACATTCATCAGAACCTGCAGAACAATGTATCAAGTCTATTATACGGAGAAATTCAATGGGATGTTTTCCTTAATTTGTTTTAAATGAAGTAAAAAATTAACAACATGGGTAAATTATCAGGAAATCTTTATTCTGCAATTGAACTTTTCCTTTAACAGATGCTGTGAAGTATTGAAACATCTAATTTCTTGACTTTAATGTAACTGAGACCACCATTCCGCTTTCAAAGCAATGAATGATCAACACCAGTGCATTATTTTTCTCCTCTGAAATATTGTCAATTTGCGAGTTCCTAGATAGGAAATAAATATGGAACGGCCAGCCCTTTTGAGTTTCAGCTCATTCAAATTTTGAACATTACTTGAAAATTCTCAATACAGATCCAGGGCTGAGTTTCTTCAGTGTCGCAGCTGAACTGCTTAATTTGAAATGGAACTGGCCCAAAAACTGTTAACCACAGGGGATCTACCATCCACGGGATTCTCAAGAGAAAATAACTACAGGCCTGGAATCTGACCTCACTGAAAGACATGTTTTCCTTCTTTCTGTTTTCTGCCGCCTCAGGGTCTTTGATGAAAGTTGGCATGGTTTTAATGAGTTTGACTGGCAACCCGCACAGCTTCTGTCCATACACGTCTCAGTGATGCATGAACACTCATCCGAGCTTGCTCGAGTCTGCATTTTTTGAACACAAATCATTAATAAAATGATGCGTTTTAAATGAATTTCAGTAGAAATTAAATAAAGAAAAAAATTGCTTTCCAAGAACTTTCAGGCCCTGCATAGACGGCAACATAACTGACACGTTCAAGGCTCAGAAAGGCAGTAAGGACATTGTTAAAATAGTCCACGTGACATCAGTGGTTTAACCTTTATTTTGTTACTATCTGTCTTTACTACCTTTTTGGACAGTTAGTCTGTCAGTTGCATTGCGGCTCTTGGATTTCATAAAAAAATCTGAATTGTAGGTGAACTATTCCTTCAAACAAACAAAGAATCCAAAAAAATAGTTTGTTTTTGTTTTCTGATGTGCTGTCCTGCATTGAGGTTTTCTTGGACTTTAGAATAGTAAAATATATTACATAGAACTTCAGCTAATAACCTGTTATCGCTAACCATACTGCTTATTTTAATCATCTTTAGAATATAAAATACACAAAAGGCCCAAATCGACATACAGAGATAAAAGAGGCCCAAAAGAGGATGTCAGAGGCTTACAGCAGTCATTTATGATGACAGGTTGACCTCACAAGGTTGACGATAAAGGATGAATGCACCTCATTATTTTTACTGCAGCCGCACCTGTGACTGAGATTCGCAGGTCGAAATCTTCCACAGCAACACAAGTAACACTACGACAACTGCCTCAACATTTAACACACGACTAAAAAGGTAATGACATATTAATTTCGGAACGTAAGTTCAAGGGAACTATAAGTGTTTGGACAGCTGCTCTGTTCAAATGCGTTTATTTCGTTCTGAAATAAAACAATCTCACAGTTTTCCATTGATATCATCCCTCAAGGCACCTTTCTGTTTAAACAACGCTAGAAATTGCTTTGACGTAATGGAAACGGCATTGTTTACAGCCTATAGGAGAGGTAATTAAGCACTTAGATAAACAGAAAGCACAAATGGCACCTTCTCGCATTGATATTATTACGTAAATGGACACCCTCAGTTGGAGACCAGAGATCAATACTGTCTGGAAATATCAACATGCGAGTTTGGGCATAATTGCAGTGGTGAAAGGTGCTTACTTATCTGAAATCCATATTTCCATCTCAACACTGACATTAAGCCTGATATGGCAGCAGAAAAAGGAAAGGCTCATTGAAAACAAATGACAACACAAAGCAAATGTGGAAATTAGGGATGCAGCACCTTATCTAAATATTTGAACTTCTGTGGCAGATCAATCTAAAACCAGATGCCAACCGGAAATGACTAAATGTTCATGAAGTTATTTCCCAAGATGATCATATCAGTTTTTAATTTGGTGCAGCCATTTTGGGATTTTTAAAGAATTTATTCACTACATTCAAGCAAGGTAGACAATATTTTCATTTTTTATATTTTCACATTTGAGCATTGTAGCTGGTTAGACCAGCTTGAACCAGAAACCAGCCATATACTGTCTGATTTCCACTCTTGGGTCTCATTACAGTTCATTTTATCATTTCATATCGTTTAATGGCTAGAGAACATTATCAAACAAATGACTAAAGCGAGAAAACAGAGGATAGAACGTATTGAATGTTACAGGATCTCGAAGAATCAGCATTTTTGATCTACTAATCAAAATCGCGATGACTAGTGAAACACCTACTTAAGCAGGGATTTTAAAAAGAGAGGTTAAGGGGTTAAAAGTCAGTCCAAAACTTGACTTACTTTTATCTTCAGAACAGAAAATACCGTGTTCTGTCATGAAACTCTAGATGATACAGGGTCTTACCATGCTATTCATAGTTTTATATAATGTTATATGTCATGTTATTCCGAACTCTTAAGACTTTTGTTCATCTTAAATGGCTGGTTAGCATTCACTAAAACGGTTCACATTGCACTTTCAGAGTTCCTCTAAAACCCTTCACCTTCCCCAGCTCCACCTGTATCTGCACAACCTGCCGCAGGTTATTTTGTAATGTAATTGTGAAGCAGCAGTATGTCTTAAATACTCACAGCACTGTATCGGTGCCTTTAAGGTTTAAGTCCTGGTTGCAATAACATCTGTAGAAACTGGGACCCATTAAACAGTTTAAAAAAGAAAACACATACATTTGATCCCGCTTGCGTGTGATCTGTGTTCAGTTTTTGACACAGCAGAATGGTAACTAGTTTTTCTTTGGCCTGTGGGCAGTTTCTAGTCATATGAAGAAGGAGAACACAGCAGTGAGACTACATCTCTGTCCCAGTGGCAGAACACTGCTGCTCTCTGACAGCTTCAGAATGGGGGAGAGCAACATACCCAGTGGGAAGAAGAAGAAGATAGCATGTACATACTGTGCTGGCTTCACCAGCCTTTCTAAAGACACAGCTGAAAACACTTGAGTCCCAGAGCACTGCAATTTAATTGAAAGCTCTCTGAGCGGTGATGTCATAAACTGGGGTGAAAGATGTTAAGGCAGTAAATTTAATCAGCAAGATATAAAGATATACTAATGCTTATAATATAGCATTCTATTAAGTGTGTCGAGTCTGATTTAATTGTAACTGACTGCTATTGGTGATGTACCTTTTCTTCAAAAAATACTCTAGTTCAAATGATAGATAAAGAATGAACTGTGAGTTTGTTGAGACTCTGCAGTCACCATGTTTTCTCTCTGATATGCCCTCAGAAACTCATTGCTCAAAGCAAATCCTGAGCTTCCCACTCATAATTACAACCTTGCGGTGGCATTCATGCGTCTTAACCTTGTACATATGAAATACCCAACTCAAAAATACCCTGTTTGCATATAAACCCCAAATTAGTCATTTGAGATTTTAAATGTGGGTTTAAAGTCTGCTAACTGGAACACGGGGCTAGTATCATCGAACCATTAGCAATAGCATTTGCTCCTTTAATTCAGAGACTCCCTAGTTTTTAATCATAAGCGTAAAATATCTGAAGAATAACAGTGATTCTATACGGAGATAAAGGCAGATGCCTCGCAATGGTGACTATGTCACATCTAATATTTGTCTGCTTCCTAATATATTCTGCTGAGGCTTTCAGTGAAATAATGACTGTAAATGCAAATGATCTGCCTGACATCTTGTATTGAAGCACTGTTCATTGTCAAAAGCCTTAGTATCAAAGGCTATCTGAGCTGCACATGACTCGGCCTGGCAGAGGCCTCCTGCTGAGCATCTACTCAGCTACATGTTTATTTTCAGCCTGACAAAAAAAAAAAAAAAAAAACACCCAAAAAACGCTCTACCCCCCCAAGAAAGCTGCTCAGGCACTCTTTAGATTTAGCCCCTCTCTATCATTGGGGCATTGTGAAAAACCGCTGCGCCTACACCCTCCCAAACAAAGCCCTCAACAATGTGTTTGGAGGCTCAAAACACAGCAAATTTGGGCAGAAATCCTTGTAAACCATGGCGAAGGACAAGCTACGCTTCACAAGCCTTTGTTAGCAGCCCTGAGAGCTCTTGGCTTAGGATACTTCAGTCGCTGCATCATGAGCTGAGAGTCTATTGTAGAGTAACTTTTCGACCTTGGAACAAGGGCTGCGGTGAAAGCCCTCAGAGATAACATGTAGTGAAGGTTTAGTTATTTTACATGGCTCTTTGAAATACTTGATTCTGATTGGTCAACTGCAGCAGCGAGCGATTATATGTTTTCTAAGATGTCCATTGAACTGTGTAATTTTTATATTCATTCCTGTGCTACATCTCCAAAATAGTAATTATTTAAACAGTAAAAATGTTTACTAACTAGTGCGTATTACAACTGATTGCAATTTACAAAATAAATATACTGTCGCTATGTTGCTAGGCTGATTTTTGATGTTGTAATGCACTGTATCAGCACATTACTGGTTAAAAGTTGGTGTATTTACTTAATTAGCTGTGTTTTAAATGTGATAATGTTGCCTAGAGTAAAAGCCTGATTACACCAATAATGATAATTTCGCCTATACTTTATACTGCTTTTAAAGTCACTGTGCCATGGCCGATAGCTGTCGCATTTCTTGGATAACAGACAGCTCTAAATATTTAACCTGCTAAATATCTCTCGAGAATATCAGCGCTTTTCTCGGATTGTTTCTTGTTACTCACAGGAACGAGCACTGGGTTGTCTTGAATTTTGACTCATGCAGGCCAAAACACCAGTTTTTAACCAGTCTTATGAAAAGGGTTTATATGCGTTGGTGTGGTTGTTGATAGTGCAGTTTTCATACTCAAAGTGAATGGGCCGGGTCGGATATTATGGCAAAAACAAACCCTGACAGGGTCATCAGGACCTCAACAAGGAGCATCTATCCTTTACTTAACGCCTCCACAGAGCAGAGCAAGGTTAGTCAGAAGAGTACGGCAGAAAGTGTGAAGGCAGAGAAAGAAAGAAAGAGAGACTGTAGCTTAAAGAAAAACCCTGGATTTCCATTAATTCCCTCATGATAAAGTAGGCTGCATGGGGAGGGAATGCCCATGGATATAACTAAAGTATATATTCACAAGTTTGCCTGCCCATTCAGTTCTGATGGTTAATGGTAAACAAACTTGGCTTGCTGTATTCAAAGGAGGCTCAAAACTCAAGGTTCGGCTTAAGTGCCGAGTTCAACTTCCCATTGTGGTATTACCTAGAGGGAGAAAAACTAAAATAAAGCACTTAAAAAAATGCTCTAAAAGGTTTTGTCCAATTTGTTGACTTAAAATTTTTAGTTTGGTCAACTTCAAATTTTTCAGTTAATGTGGAATAATGTAGTTGACTATACTAAAAATTGGGGTAACAAATTATTTTAAGTTAAAACAACAATTTTTTTTTACAGTGTGGAGGAAATAGGGAGGTGGAGGGATGCCTAAAATATTGACACTGGGACGGTGTAATGAGAGCTGCTTATATGCTTGTAATGCCGAACCTATGTTAAAAACTTTATTTAAATTGCTGCTTGTTTACAGTAAAATTCAGTGGTTTAATTTTATTTTGATAGTCCCTGTTCTCTTGACTATTAGTAACAATGCACCTGCATGAACACTAATTCTCATTAGAGTGTTAGTAGTGTATTAGTAGACTGGTAGGGTTAGGGTTAGAATAAGTTGACATGTACTTGCAAAGTTACTTATAGTCAGTGTAGCCTGTTGGGAGACCTTCACAATAATGAGTTAGCAGATATTAATCAGACAGTCTTCTAATATTCTCATGAGAGTTAGTTGACGTGTAGGTGCAAAGTTACTAACAGTCAGTTCACTGTTCAAAAGGCACCGTCAAAATAAAGTGTTACCAAATCAATCCTTGATTCTTCTGAATAAAGCTCTGCTTACAGATCATATTAGGTCAGTATGAGAAAGCAGCTCACAGCAGGAAGAGGATGTGAAGCAGAAGTAACTTGGACCAGCTGGGCCTTCACAGCCGTCTAAACAGCATGTGATTTCTCACAATAATGATCAAAGTAAAATAAAGATTAAGAAATTCTTCAGCGTGAGCAAAGGTGTTTTAATTGAGGGAAACAGTATTTATACATACACAGCGGAGCAGTGGTTTCCGACTAGTGTGTTTTGAGGTTCTGTTTTAATTGTTAAAGAAATAGCCATGATTAAAAAATCAGCAGTTTGTGATCTGCATTTCTCAAAAGAAAAAAGATTCATTTTTGGGTAAACTGTTCAAGCAATACTGTACAGTTAGAATAGCGTCTTTCAGTGCCTTTTTAAAATTTTATTTAGCATGTTCAGATTAGATGTGCATTATGTCCATCCAGGTATCTCTAGGGCAGCTTGTTGAGAAGCAACCGCAATATCTGGGATGTCAAAGGTGCAAACTTCTGTGATAATATACAAGATTTTACATTTAGCGCCAGTCGATTAGTCATATTGCTACCCAACAATCTGTTGGCGACAAGAAAGTAAACACAGAGGGTAAAAGTGTTTGAACGGTGTTGTGAATGGAAAAAAGCGGGCACTGCGTGGGAGAAGCAGTCACTTAGCGCTCACATTCATAGCCACCTAACATGCCAAGGTTAGGGGTTAATGTGTTTCCATGGAAACTGAAACACTGGAGCCGTGAGACTGAGGAGAGATTTGCCTTCGATTTCTTTCTTTCCTTTTTTTTTTTACACTGACTAGATGAGAGGACAGATGACAGAAAGTGATACAGATCCAGAGGGACGCATGATTGCTAAAACATAGAGACTAGATGAGGATTTTGCATTGCAAAGTTTCAACATCTCAATGCAGTTATGATACATATATAGACATGCAAGTATATAGTTAAGAAAAATATGTTGTATTTATATTATCTCTCTCTCTCTCTCTACATATATATATATATATATATATAAAATATTAAATGTAATAATATAAACATATAAATGAATATACATTAAATGTTTGTACATATATATCAAATATATATATATATATATATATATATATATATATATATATATATATATATATATATATATATAATATTAAATGTAATAATATAAACATATAAATGAATATAAATTAAATGTTTGTACATATATATCAAATATATATATATATATATATATATATATATAATATTAAATGTAATAATATAAACATATAAATGAATATAAATTAAATGTTTGTACATATATATCAAATATATATATATATATATATATATATATATATATATATATATATATATATATATATATATATATATATATATATATATTCATGCTGGCCTAGTTACAGTATAATTTGTGCATCTTTCCCCATTCATGTAGATACTATTGGTAAGATTTGTTTATATTTTTAAATTAGCCTCTTATGCTCATGAAGGCAGCATTTACCTAAACAAAAAGCAGTATTGTGAAATACTATTAATATTTAATATATCCGTTTTCCATCAGAAAACATTTTAACATATAATTTATTCCTGAGATGCAAAGCTTACTTTTCAGCATCAGCTCCATTCCTCAGTGTCACGTGCTACTTCAGAAATCCTTCTAATACGCTGATTTAGAAAAAAAGCGAACACGGTTGTGCGTTATATTCCAGGATTGTTTGATAAAGTTGAAAGTTCAACAAACAGGGCCTTCACAATTCCAGCAGAACAGAGTTGAAGTTTATGTGAACGAGCGGTAATGAGATTCTGTGGCTCACAATGGGGATGCACACACATCTCAGTTGGATGCAGCGGTCAGGCAGGAATGCATACTAGCGACAGCACAGCGAGCTGATGACCTCTAACAATTAAATGGCTGTCTGTGTGAACGCCCCTTTAGGCAGCAATGCATGGAATCCATCACAGAACGTGGTGAACCCTGCTAAACAGCCTACTGTAAATCCTACTGTCACGCCATTTTCATTTCAGTGGCGTTTCGTTAATCTTTACATTCCCAGACAGCATTAACGGTTTTATTTACGGAGAAATGCTTGCCATTTGCGCCATTTCTGAGAAGTTATCCATCATACAGTATATCAGCAGTCGGCCTGTCCGACTAATGTATTGAGCTTGACAAACTGCAGCAGATGTGTGCATTTGCCGTCAGCTATGTGAATAAAATATGTACTAGCTTTAAGTCAGATTGATTGTGTAACAGCCAATGCAAAGTGAAAAAAAAAAATGGACACATGGACAAATATGTGTTGGCTTTTTGACAGACAGACGCCTGAGGAGGAATGTCGCACCAAATCCGAAGTAAACACAGACTGGAGCTTGGGATATTGCGTTCAAATAAAGCAATAATGCCATTAAACTACATTTAGCTCATTCATTCAAAGAAGAGAAACACTAGTTTTGTAATTTCGTAATCCACTTTATTGGTTGAGGAGGAGTGTTTGACATTTCGCCATAGCGAGTTTACTATGATTATATTTAAAGAGAAAGTGCGTGGAGCAGCAGCAGGACTAATAATCACCGATGAAAACATTTTTTATTGTATTTATATAATTAGGCCGACGTCTTACTGATGAAGGTGCAGACGTCCATGTTTTATAAGACGTTAAATTATAAGTGAGCGCCATCTGCTGGATATTGAGAGCAATTATAGATAATAATTTAAAGCCGGATCAAGCATATAATCTCAACAACTATAACGAAGCTTTTAACTATAAAATTAAATAATTAAATACAAAAATAGATAATTAATTAATAACACATCTACATGATATAAACTGAAATGCTATAACAGTTTATATATATATATAGATTTGATTATCATTGTTTTAGATTAGACAGTACTAATATTATATCACATGTTAGATAACAAGAAGTAGTAATAATAATTAGTAAACATTTGTTAACATAAATGTAAGATGAAAGCTCCCCTCCACGTAAAGAGGATAAGCTGGATAACAGACTTGTTGAGAAGATCTAAATATGCAGATTTTGCCCAATTCAACAGCTTCAATTCTCTACACAAGTAGAATAATTCATAAACATGTCTTATTAATTGTAAAGATTAAAGTATGCTTTAAAGAGATTACAGTATATATATGTTTTAGTACACTGACAAAAAGAAAATCTACACGTTAAACACTTTCATATCACAATGCTAAAAAATATTTCCTTTTGTACAAATGTAATTCAAGTGTTTTATATAAGACAAAGTTATTCTGAGGAGAATGTTGCTACGAACTGAAGTCTCCTGTGCAAGTGGGAAGGAACGCTGATTATGAACAATCGTGCATTGTTAGAGGAATGGAAAGTCTTCAGTAATTACACAAAGCTTGATCCAAAAGGCAGTCTGCTGGGGAATACTAATTAACCAAACAGACAAACCGTGACAGGAAGTCTGCATGCTATTTCTAAACAAATTGTGTAAAACCATAACTAAAATGCATAAATATGGAAAAAATGTAATAAAACATTACTTAGAATCAAATATACACGCATTATCTAATATAGCCTGTTTCCATATAAACATTTTTCCTAAAAATACATTTTTTCCCCTAAAACGCTCTTGGGTGGAATAACCTCCCCTGATTAAATATCTGGTTTAGGAATGCAAACATAAGGTAATACAAACACAAATCAAACGAAAAGTGTGTAAACATATCAGAATCAAGAAAACAAGCTGTAAAAATGTTTTCTCTATATCAGCACGACTATCAAGGCAACAAGCAGACCAATCGCCAACAGGGTTGCAATGATGGCCCACACACACAAGCCACTGCAGCTGCACAAGCAATGCTGCATGAAAAACTTAGCCTTGCGCAGCCGGGCTGCTGTTAGCGGAGGGTAACGTGCGTCATTCAAACTCTCCATAGCAAAAGACTTGATGAGACAGGCACGATGGTGACTCAGCTGGTCAAACGTGTGTCTCCCGTGATATCTGCCCATTCCACTGTTTCCTTTAAAAAATGGAGAAAGGCAAAAAGGTAGGTTGAGCCAAATAGCTAAATATCTCAGACTAATATACTGATCAATATATAAGTCAATATATTTATCATAGAGCTGGTTATTCTAATATATGTATGTATTTTTCTGAATTTTAATAAAACATTAAATTGTATATATTTACCATTATATAAAATTTCCTAATTTCCTATTTACATAATGGTCTAATTTTATAGTTATAATAGTCTAATATTCTGCTTTAATTTATTTGAAACCTGTACAGAGTGCCTATCATGACCAGTGATGCAGGCTTTAACATTCATACTATGTTGTGACACATATAATGTGTGTGTGTGTGTGTGTGTGTGTATATATATATATATATATATATATATATATATATATATATATATATATATATATATGTATATATATATATATACACATACATACATATATACATATGCATGTAATAGTTTTAATAGTGCAAATTCTTCCTAAACATGAACATAAACATTACATCTTGAGCACCATATACTACATAAAATGAAATTCGTGGTATATACGCAAAAATGGTCTTTGGTGTGTACATGATATGCACATGTTTGGCGTAGGTATGCAGTTTTCACATATATATAATGCACATCAACCCCACAGCCCTATTTCTACCTATCACATAGCAGATAGACTCCAAAGTCCATTTTTGCATATCAATACCAAGAGTTTTCATTTTCATTTGCCATACTTTTTTTTTTTTTTTACACACTTTCATGTGATCAGGACATCTTATTGGTCGGCTTACCTACACCTCCAAAAGGTAAGGTATCCACAGTATAATGCATCAACACATCATTAACAGTCACCCCTCCACTGGTGGTTTCAGTTAACATTCGCTTAATCACCTAAACAGAAAAAAAGAGAGAAAAAGTTGACTTGGACATATTGAATCTGACTTAAAACATTTTATTTTATACTGTTTTCCAAAAAACACTGGTAATGAAAAGAATACCGTTTTATTTGAGGAAAACACGTAGAGCGCCAAGGGATTTTCCCTTGCATTGATAAAATTTATGGCCTCACTCAAGCCATTAACTGTGATGATTGGCAGCAATGGTCCAAAGATTTCTTCTTGCATGATTTTGAAATGGGGTAAAACATCCTTCAGAACCGTAGGAGCTGGTGGTGAAGAAAAAGGCATGTTTTTGATTTACTAAACTAAACTGATAAAAATTAAATAAAAATTGGCCTTACCTATGTAACACTGTGAGCGATCACTCTCTCCTCCAACAGCAATAGTGCATTCATTCATTAGAGCCAATACTCTGTCAAAGTGATGAGTATTAATGATTCGGCAATAATCTGGAGAGTTTTTAGGGTCTTTCTGGTAGAACTCCTGAAATTAGTTAAGACTCTAGGTAACTGTCAGCATGCACGTGAACTAGAATTAAGGAAAAGCAACAACAAATACACACCAGTAGTGTTTTTTGAATCTCTTCAACTATCCTGTCCTGGATGCTTGGATCACACAGAATGTAGTCAGGGGCGATGCATGTCTGACCACAGTTTGCAAACTTCCCCCAAGTTATTCGTCTGATATAAAGACATTTGGAAATCTGTTATTTCAGCTGATAATGATTCCCATCGATTTTGCATAGAATGCTAAAATCAAAGAGGTCTGAAGCAACCTAAAGTGGAGTAAATGATGAAATTTCATTTTTAGCTAAACTATGCCAAAAAAAATTGTATACTACCGGCATGCCACAGCAATGTCACAGTTCTTGTCAACATAACAGGGGCTTTTTCCTCCCAGTTCTAAAGTCACCGGTGTGAGATGATGAGCTGCTGCTTCCATCACCAGTTTCCCAACTGTGCTGCTCCCGGTGTAGAAGATGTGGTCGAAACGCTGCTTCAGCAGCTCCTGGGTCTCTGGAACCCCTCCTGTTACCACTTGATACATCTCCTAAAAATGATCCGAAAGTTGTGCAAACCTTTAACATCAAACCTGAGACTGAATTATAGACACAAAATGAGTTTATGCACCTTATCCAGATATAGAGGAAGCAGTTCTTTCATAAGTCTAGCGGAGTGCTCACTCAGCTCCGATGGTTTCAACACGGCCGCATTGCCTAAACAACAAAAGGAAGTGGAAAACAATGTGGAGTTGGTGTTAGTGTGAGTTAACAGAATCAACAATTCATTTCTGAATCCACATTCCTAATCTTTCTTCAAAATGCGATAACTTGCTCCACTTTTAAAACAACTGCATAATCCAGTCATGAAACTCTTTAGAGAAGTTGGCTGGCTGTTCAAAGCCAGCAACGCAGTAAACTGATCTCTCATTCCTTTTTTTTGTTGTTTTTATAGAATTTGTAATGCCTTTTATAGATATGACAGTTGGGAGATAACAGAAAAGCACTGGGAGGAAAGACTAGAATCAAACTCGGCTCTCTGTGACCACAGTTGCACCAACCATGACACTATTGGCACTGACGGGATACGCATCCGTGTTATGTCCGTCCCGACCTCAGACAACTCAGTACTGCGCAGCATTAGAATTTAATTTACATTGCCACCTCCCCAGCATCATGTGTCTAGATCTCCTGATCTTACCTTTCACCTAATTCCTGTAATTCTGAGCAAGCTTCATTCATGCCAGCAGCACAAGCTGAGCGGATCTTGTCCAACAACTTATAAATATGTATTTCGAGAGTTGTCATGCGTAGACACGCTTTATGAACTTTCATCACCTCCTACTGTATTTAGCATTGTTTATTCCTAATGGATAAAACCAAGCGCCCAACATTTTCTTTTGCTTGTACATGCTTTATATAGTGGAAGCCGCATGACTGCACACATTTTTTCATATTAATTGCAATAATGAAAATAAATAAATAAAAAATACAACCAGCTGCAATAGCTCCAACCAGGGGCTGCAGGATCAGGGCCCAAGGGTAGTTCCAGGTACCAATTATCAGCACAACACCCAAAGGTTCAGGCTTTATGTAAACATCGTCCAGTGCGCTGTTGAGATTCTTCTTCACAGGCTGAGCGGCTGCCCAGTCTGTCATGTTGCTCTCCGCCGACTTGATGTCATTCTCGATGCCGATCAGCTCAAAGAGCGAAGTGTTATATGTATTCTGGTTGATGACAGCGACAATAAAGAGTTAGCATTCAGTAAAACTGAATGAATGAAAAAAAAACATTCAGTGTTTGCATCGAGTTAATATTTTATAGCTTTTAAGGACATCAAAATGGCTGCCGTACCCTGTTGAGGTCTTGTTTTAAGGCTTGCTCGATGTCTGCTTGGCGTTCAGTGATGAGGCGGAGCAGGGCTCTGAGCTGCTGTTTTCTGTACTGCAGGGGTCTGGATCTGCCCGACTGGAAGACCTCTCTTAACCCGTCCACAACCTGCTTCTCCATCTCTACAGGTCTGAATTGTGTATTTTCTGCAGGTTTAAGCACAAAACAAATGACATTTCAACTAAAATAGTCAACTAAAATCCCAAAGAGAAAACGGAATATTGCGTATTAACATTTAGCACTGAGCCAATTCTGATCAGGAGCAGGAATTTGTCAAAGCCGATCAAATTTTCAACAAATTATGTCAGCTTTCTAGGAATCCAAAAAGTATTTTACTCCACGGGTAACAATAAATATAATATAATACATCTTGAATTATAGCCAGGTTTTGACCAATTATTGTTTTAATTTTAAAAAATGTGTTATCTTTCTTCATTGTGAATTTTTATCTTTACCTAGCTTGGTGTGGCTTTTCTTTCTTATTAATGTGTAACTAATAGATAAAACACCTGTGAAACTCTGCCTTTCATCCCCAAACTAGGTTGGCATAAAATTTGTAAAGTTAGAAACAAAGCTATTCATTTAAAAGAGACAGATCCCATGCTATTGTTTAGCAGACCAAGTTTGTTTGCAATCTCAACTGGGAGATTGCTTGCTTATAACATTTCTGATACAAAGAAAGTTAAAATAAATTTGCATAATATCAAGATAATAAATGCATTTCTTCCTGATAATTTTTCGCTACCTTATTTTTGGTTAAAACCGGGCATTATGAATTAGCATTATAATTCAATAAATTAATTTTTAAACACACAAATGTAGTTTTTAACAAAATAGCATCTTTTCTATTGCTTTCTGAGAAACGGAAATGTAGCTAGTCTTAGTTAAACCTTTTAAAGAACTAATTTAATCAAAAATGACAACTGATGTTTACATTATACGCATGAATTATAAGAAAGAGAGTCAACGTAATTAATAAAAGAATTAAATATGCTATGCATATATTGTGATATTGTAACTGTACCCGCATTATGAGATGTTTTGTTTTGTTTTTTTTACAGACATTAGCGAACGGTGGTGAGACAGCTCTGCTCACGTGACCGTTTAGAAATCATGAACAATGGCTTACAGAAATCAAAACAATGTACACTTTTCGGTTTAAAATTCACTTTTAGATTTATTACACTCCAAAAAAAAGTTGATTTTAAATGTTGCTGCCGGGAATAAGTGAGTTTAAAGCATGCTGCGCGTTTATGGAGGTACAACAACAACAACAACATTTTCACTGTACGACACTACAGCATTGTTAGTTCATGTTTAGAGTCGTTCTCGTATGAACACAGCAAAACATCAGAAAACCCGTTCGCATCCATTCGGTAAACCTATAAACCGAGCTCGTATCTTGTGTAATACTTACATAAAGTGGTTGGTAAAGGTTCAGAATAGCGGGACGTTTCGCGGTTCCGGTGCGGTGAGGTCAGAAGGTGACGGCAGCGTTTATGTTCATCAGAAGGCGACTGAAACCTACAGGAAACATGTGCACCTAAGACAGAACTTCATCTGTCTTTATAACGCAGAGCTACTGAAGTGGGAGTACCGCAGACTTGTTCAAAGTGAGGCACAAATCACACCATTAATAGTAGAACATGGGGTCCTTTATTAACTTCTGTAATTACATCAAATTAATTCAGGTGCTTAGACTCTTATTTGTGTTTTAACGTCATTCTATAATTCTTCATTAAAGCTATTATTTAAATTTTTTTTACAAAGAGTTCTATGGTCTGTATCAGACTATGTGATTATCACTTCAAGTTTTAATTTGAAGTGAGTTACATTGATTATGACTTCTTAACACAAGTCCAAGTAACAATAAAGACATGAATCTATATCATCCGATTCAAAAGATAAGTACAAGATCATAAGAGGCTCTTCTGCGAGTGCTATGAGCGCTGGATCTATTGACATCTTCAGTATGCACGAAATCAAGATGATGGGTCAGAGAGACAAACTTCAGGTTGTCCTCACCGTCGCAAAAACCTCTGCAAAGCACAAAACACAGGAAACTTTTTCATTAAAAAAAAAAAAAAAAAAAAAAAAGGTACAGGTCAGACAGCAGATTATTCAGATTATTCACAGGAAGGCATTGTTGTATTTTACAACAATCTAAAGTATAAAGGTCAAAGGCTTCTATCTTACAGGGAATGATAAAACAGATATTTAAAGGCATAAAACAAGAAACAGATTTTCCCCATCTACCAGCTACTAAGGGGGAAACTGCTAATTTTCTTGCTGTATACCTTTATCATTAAAAATGTTTAGTTTGGAAAATGTATACTTTCACAGCATCCTGAAAACTGTATTAAGGTTCCCACTAAAGACAGACGTGTAAAATACTTGCTGTGTGTGTGCGCGCGCATCTTTATATTTACATATGAAAAATACACAATACACACACGTATATTATGCAAACAAAAGCCTTTATTCTGGATGCGATTAATCACAATCAATCATCGGACAGTACCAGATTTCGATTTGGCAGCGTATGTGTATGCATTTCCTAAATTATACTTTCAAGTAGCCCGCTATTAAATATCCTTTATCTTATTTACTACATTTACCCAGTCAGAGGAACATCTCACCTGCACCACAAAGGCCGCCAGCGCAGCAAGCATAGCGACCTGTGCGACCTGACGCCAGCGAGCCAGATTAACCTGCTTCAAGAGCAAAACCCGGGCCCAGCGTAACTTCTCCCTTGTATGGGGCGGGTAGCGCATCTGATTCACGCCCTCCATGTTCAGCTTCTTAATAAGACAGCTGCGAAGGTGGCTTAGCTGATCGAAACTGTATTTGCCATGGTAGCAACCCGTTCCACTATTCCCTGTTACAATGACATAACGAATCAATGTTTTTCTGCCCATTTAGCAAGCCACGACAATGAACAAAAGACACTCACCAACCCCACCAAAAGGCAAATCGCTTATGGTAAAATGCACCAGGCAATCATTGGCTACAAGCGCTCCGCTGGACGTCTCTGATATCATCTGTGTAATAACCTGCGAGAAAACACGAATTGCTCATTTGCCGTTTTACTTTTGGCGGAAGTAATGCGTCCCTCTACCTTTTTACTGGAAGAGAAAACGTAGAGCGCCAGAGGCTTTTCTCTTTCGTTGATGAACTGAATCGCTTCGTTTAAGCCGTTAACGATGACGATGGGTAGAACTGGCCCAAAGATCTCTTCCTGCATCACTTTAGATCCTGGGGTCACATCCCTCAAAACAGTAGGAGCTCAAGCACAAAGGAAAAACATTAACTCATGACAGCGTTACATATATCCTTAACTTTTGCTAAATGGGTACACACCGATATAACACTCTGATTCATCACCGTCTCCTCCTATAGCCACTTTGCTACCCTCTATAAGTGCCATTATCCTCTTAAAATGTCGCTGGTTAATGATTCGTCCATAGTCTGCAAAGCTTTTGGGGTCATTCGTATAAAACTCCTGTAAGTAAATAAATAAAACAATGAGGGTGAAAAAAAATAAATAAATAAATCACACTGACAAAAAAGGAAAAGCATCTAGGTATAAACAAACCTGAATACATTTCTGGATCTCATTAATCACTTTGTCTTGGAGGCTGGATTCACAGAGGATGTAATCAGGCGCAATGCAGGTCTGGCCACAGTTCATATACTTCCCCCAAGTGATGCGGCTAAGAATGCAAGAACATTGGGAATTATACTGAGCAAATTGGTTGATTATTATTATCTTAATACTTCAAAGGTTGAAAACAGGTCTTGACTGCATTAGAGTTTCATATCGCTTCTCAAAATTATTTCAGTTATATCAATGTTTTCACAGCTTATTACGGCAATAACCAACATCAACAAAAGTGCTGACCAAGCGAATAAATGTAACAAGCAACAGGTTTGAAATGACAAAATATTACACTAAAATTTCATTTTATTGCAATCATGCTTTCTTTCTCATGCTCTTGCTCCCATACAAACAAGACAGTACAGAAACATTGTGTCTTCCATTCAGCCATAAGCAGGCTTCAAAGTCAACTTAATTAAGTTGGTGGAATACCTGTACCTTGATAAGACTCAATACCAAAGTGAGCATCAATACATCACTTCACAGGAATGGAAATGTACTGTTAAAAATGCTAATATCTGGTTCACGATGTGGCAGGATAACAAACCTGTGTGATTTTTTGTCCCTCATAATTCAATAGCCAGTCATCAATTATTCTCTACAACAGAAATCATTTTTATGTTTATATAACTCATGGCAGACTCACCGGCAGGCAATTCTAATGTCACAGTTCTTGTCAACATAACAGGGGCTTTTTCCTCCCAGTTCTAAAGTCACCGGTGTGAGATGATGAGCTGCTGCTTCCATCACCAGTTTCCCAACTGTGCTGCTCCCGGTGTAGAAGATGTGGTCGAAACGCTGCTTCAGCAGCTCCTGGGTCTCTGGAACCCCTCCTGTTACCACTTGATACATCTCCTGAACACATTAACGGGGACGGTAGAATTATACATTTCATTTTTGGGTTAACTATCCCTTTAAGCTTAGTCCTAATCAAGTAAAACGAAAACAATATTTTCAAAATCACAATGTCACTGAAAAAAGCATTACGGGGTCCAGGTAGAGAGGCAGGAGCTCCATAACTTTGGCTGTGTGAGAGCTCACTTCTGAAGGTTTCACAACCGCGGCGTTACCTACAGAAACAAAAAGATCAAAGGCAGCTTTCACGCGTGATGAGAAAGACAATATTAGTGAATAGTGCTCCACACAGAAAAAAAAGATGGCTTCAGAAGACTTGAATTAAGCTGTATAGGCTACATTTGTAATGCTTCATGGTGTTTTTACCTTTAAGCATAGTAACAATTCCATGGCATACTGACAGTCACAACAAATAGAAGCTTTGTGCTTTACCTGCAGCAATGGCTCCCACAAGAGGCTGCAGGGTAACTGCTATTGGATAGTTCCATGCCCCGATCATAAGCACAACACCAAGAGGCTCTGGCTGTATGTACACATCATCTGCAATGGTGAGAAGGTTTTTATTCACAGGACGAGGAGCTGCCCACTCAGCCAGCTTGCTGACAGCCAGATTGATTTCTCCCTCCAAGCCGAGGATCTCAAACAGCTGTGTTGCATTTGCAGTCTGTAAAAACACAGCTATTATGTTCAATGCAAACAGACATCCAAACAGAACGTGCGGAGATCGCACTATCGATTCACCTTATGGAGGTCTTCTCTCATGGCACTGGCGATGTCTGTCGTTTTTTCTTTAATGAATCGCTTTAGGTTTTGAAGTTGTTTAAGTCTGTAGTCCAGGGGTTTAGATCTTCCAGTCAGGAAAGCCTTCCTGGCCTGCTGAACTGCCAGCTGCTCCCGAGACATTTTGTAACGTCAGTCTAGATTGCGAGTCTACAGGCAGAGAAGAACGCATAGAACAACGATGAGCAAATAAGAGGCTATTTTATAAAACATAAAAGCAAATGAATAAAATGAGTACAAATGCCATTAGGGCAGCATGCATATTTCACATAGGCCATCGTATTTTGCACATTTATGAGGTATTCCAAAAACATTTACCTGAAAGCTTTAGTACATGTTTTTTAGATCATTTAGATAAAGAAGCATTTAATAACAACTTAAGCAAATCCAAATACATTAAAGGTAACAGAAGCAACAAACATGAAAGCAGCAGTGTCTATAAGCAGATACGTGAACACTGAAATAAACTATATTTGATTATTTTAGCTGCAATGTTGTCAAAGTTTTCTAAGACGACGACCTCTGTTTGTGTAATTCCTGTGGGAGGAGTTTGTAAGTTATTTTGGAGTCATCTCAGTGAATCGAATCTTTTGAATCGGTTTACCAAACGATTCATTCATATGATTTCAGTTTTGTCAAATGCTGGGAACGACTTAGTTCAACTACCATCTGGCGGACATAATCGGCTCATTAAACACGGAAAAATCACATGGAAATGACATAATATTTACATAAATTTATATTTATGTGTATTACATTTTAGAAATTAAATGTGCATACTTTCACCACCCTCTAGTTTATGTCAAAATACTTTTAATTGTAATTTTAATTCTAATTTAAGTCTTTCACACGTCAAATGAAGAGCATATTCTGTTGACATTTTACTTCTGTAACCTGTGTCGAAACGTAGACCATACGATAATGATAGTTGGCAAGATTGTGATGTACAAAGCTGCTGAACAATTTTCAGATGTCTGAAACGGACAGATTACAATACCTCTGAGAAGATCAACATAACTTCACATCATCAACCTGCGTCAGAATCGTTGGTCTTCTTCTTCTTCTTCTTCTGACTATCAGGGTGGATACTTTACATTTATGTATTCCGCCTCCTGCTGGACTAGTGTATTCAGCAGGAGAAACATCCTTCTAAAAACCAGTCTAATTCATGACTTTTCTGGATGAAGGGTAACTGACTGTACAATATAGAAAATTCTAGATCTAAAATATAAAGTTAAATTTCAACACTTTAAAAATGTGTGAATATTGCTGATTAACTCTGAAGAATCATGCAATCAATTTTGAGCAATATTTTAATCAACTGATTATAAATTTTAGACATTTCATGATCCTCAAGTTCACATCCAGATGAATTACTCACCTCAACTGACACCCAAAAAGCAGCAGTAGTTTCATTAATCTCCAGAGTATGAAGTACACATTACTTTGATTAGATTTCATTTATTGTTGAGAGTAATTATTGTCCTTTTTATGTTTGAATGGATGCCTCCATCAGTCCATCGACGATTTCCTCATATGTAATCTATTTTTTTTCCATTCAGATGGTAATAATGTTGCTCCCATAATCATTAGACAACACCAAGTCATCTCCTGTTGTCCAGAATCGGGGTTTGTCTTCGTCTGGCATCTCAGCTGAGACCTGTCCACTATGAGAGACCCTACCGGTAGTTGTGAGCTACCAGTGGCGTAGCTCTCAGCATCACAGATGCACACAAGCCCTCACAGCACGTCAAGCTGCAAACCTTGTGAGGGACCCTAACCTACCCTAAGCTGACTGCCTAAAACAACCAACCACTCAAAACATCGAACAACTAACAACCATGTAGCTATGCATGAAAACCAAACAGAGGAGTCCTGTGACCACAACACAACAAGCTAACAACCACGCAGAAAACCTTGCCAAACGCATGTCAACGCACAAGAAATGACCAAAACTTCCTGCCAAACCACAATAAAACGCCTTGGAACAAGGAACCTCAGATCAACACAATCACCGAAAACATGCGATAAACCATACAGCATGCTAAAAACATACTCTACAAACTGAAACTTACACTATGGTGTTAAAGAACTATATACATGTATGTACAATATTTACAGTTCCTGTTGTGTGGTGCTCCACGTGACACTGTGAGGGATCAGTGTCTGGGCTTCTTCCTTCTGGGTTCTTCAGGCAGGGGCTCTTCACTGATGTCCACGTCTATTCGTGGAGCAAAGCTTCTGCTGGTTGTGGAGAAGCTTTCAGTGATGAGACTATATCCCTCAGGCCGCTCGGTCTCCAGCAGTGACGGCCGGCCGAGTGTCTCCCATAGCCGCTGCTTTATCTTCAGTCCCTGCTCGAGGCTGTAGGGACGGCGCCGGCCACTGAGTGTCTTCATCATCGGCTCGGCTACAGAGCGGTAAATGTCCTGGTAGCTCTGGATGCTGTGGCCGTGGATGGAGACGGGCTCTTCCTGCTGGAGCAGAGGAGCCCGACACGCTTCCAGTGAAGAGACTGCGGCCGCTGGTCGAAGGTCTGGAAGAAAAGCGGCGTTCTTCGTGTAGCGCTTTTCCAAACCTTTGGCTCGTCCAGCTTTGGCAGAGATGCAGCTGTAGCTGTGGTCTAACCTGATGGCGGCCTCCAGCTGTGAAAGCTCACAGAGCCCTTGAATGGAAGAGCAGGCCTCCACTATGAAGCCCTTCAGGTGTGTGGAAAGAGCTCTGGTTCTTCTCGGGCGATGCTGCTCCATGAAGAGGAATCAAGAGAAACTTCACAAAGCGACAAATCGATGAAACTCACCAAATTGTAGAGTTGTGAAGATTGTGTGTGTGATCAGGCTTCAAGGCTTCAAGGACAGTTGTGTTGATATTTTTAAAAATACACAAAAGCTGCTGCACAGAAACAGAATGTTGCAGCCTTTTTAAATGTAAACAACATGACATCATTAACAATAAGTCAATTAGAGCAGCAGAAGCTGTATGTTACATGTAATATATGCTTCTCTATTACCATTAAAATCTTCATTTAATGAATGTATTTCTCATCTGTGTGTGTGTGTATGCATATGTAGTGGTGTCTGTTAAGGCCAGCATCATTAAGAAGTGCTATAATTCATGAATCTTTTAGATGAACAAACCAGATTTAATTCTTTAAGACTATTCTTCATTCACTAAAGTCTCTTTATTTTGAAGCGCACAACTGCTTCCAGTCTATAGACTTTTAGCACAAGCTGGTAGCATTTTATTATGGTTTGTGAAGGAGCAGTTCATTAGTTGTGAATCTGCTGACTGAACCTATTTGGAGTCTTCATAGCAATACCTTTTGTGCTTTCAAATCTATGATATGCAATATATTTCAACTAGAAATACGGAAAGACTTATGAAGCACCAAAAAGTACAATTGACCATTATTTTTATTAATTTATAATGGTTTATAAATGATTATTACCTTCCTGCTTTTACATCTTGTGATACTAACTATATTTTGAGCTACACACTTTCAGTTTATTGAATCTATAGACAAAATATGCAAATTTGCATTCAAATAAAAATGTTTTGCATTATGCATTAATATTTATGGCAAAAAATTAAGATTCGATTCTGATAGCTTTGTATTGATAAACAATAAGAGATTAATTACAGTATAGCACTGCTTACTTAATAAAATGCATCAGTTATCAGTCTGTATCCCTATTATAATTTTGTTATAGTAAGATGATATTTAAATACTTAGTTTTATGATCAAATCTCTATGTTTTAATAGTGGGGGCATAATATGTAATGCATTACAACAATTATTGAGAGATAAACTAAAATATTCTAAAACTTTAATCAAAGCCTGATGTAATTTGATACTTTTAACAATTCTTTGTGGATCATCAAGCCTTTTTTGCTTCAGTACAAAAAGTTGAAGAAAATGTTACTTGAAATATTACTAACAACGTAAAAGTTGTTCTAATATGTTTACGCGATAAAATCCATTAAAGATTTCACAGCAAAAGACATTTTTTTCAAAAGATATTTTTATTATACTACAAGGCCTTTTAACTGCTAAAATATAAATTCAGTCAGATAACAAAAAGAATGTTGGTATACAGTTAAATAGAATTTAAAGGGTAAATATGAGACTTGTTCATGGGTTATTGCTTTTAAGAGGTAGGCCAGAATTCCCAATAAATTACAGAAGGAATTCTTGACCACAACCAATGGAAACTGAAAACCAGGATCATGCTCTCCAGTGCTAAGTGACCATAAAGTGACACTGGAGATCGACCCACCCTGTCTATTGCCTCACCCTATAAATCTTTTACTATTATACCTCACATGCACATGTGCAAAGCATGTTTAGACATGAGTCATTCAGCATGCCACTTCTTAATAACAACAGCAAATTTACTATTTAAAGCATTATCCCATATAGACATCTTGCAGTTAAAATTTCTGGCAATGATGCACTATATATACATTATATTTATATATATGCGCAAATGGCATAAAACAAACTTAATTTAAAGAGCAAAACAAAAGCAAACAATTGTTCTCACACAGTATATATTCTCGTTTTAAGTATAAGCAGACTCATTTTTATATATTTTTAGATATTTTCCCTGTTGAAGTAATTGCATCTTCATTTATGAATGTTTAGCTATTTTCAAATGGAAAACGACAAAAATGCTAAATGAAGAAAATCATTTTTGCAGCCTGTTTCACCAGCAGAGGACGCCGGTGAGGCCCTCAATGACAAAAGTAAACAGTTTTGTTTTTATTTGCGTGTACATACAGGCCTCCGCCGCCAAGGGGAGGACCAAGCGCTGTCATACTGTTTTTGTTCCATTAAAAAACAAATTAGCACTGGAGTCTAGCATTCTGTGCAGTTATCACTTTTTATGTATTTGCGCAACATTAAAAGCAGCATTTCAAATGCATGTTTTTTTTCTTGAACACATTAGGTATAATTGCCATTAAAAATACGTCTTTCTTTATTTTTTCCTTTTTTTTTGTACTAAACTCAATTCTGGAGGAAAATGAACAGTATTCGTTTTTCCCCCACAGCATCCTAAAAGTGCTCTCCTCCCGCTGTCTTCTCGTCGAGCTCGGGCTTTGTGATGCGAGTGGGACTACCTCTCGCGGCGGAGGGCGACGCACCCCGGCGCGCGGAGGAACACGTTATGATGGTCTTCTCCTGTGAGAGCTCTGTCATTGTAATGCAGCAAGCCGCGATCGCGGCCAACTTCTCGGAGCGACCCGAAGATAAACGTTAGACCCCCTTCACGCAACGGATCGTGCTTTTGACGTCTTTTTTCGCCTCTTTTAAAAGCGGCCCGCTGATGTTTTCCTGCACTGTGCCGCGAGACCGAAAGCGGGACAAGGGGGCGAACTGAAGAAATGGTCTGTCGTTACCCAGCTATCATATGGATTTGAAGGAGAGTACCACAGAAGCAGAAGGACAGATGACTATTGCATTAAACAGATAGGAACGGAGCTGGATTGCGTTTTTTATGAACTGACCTGTCATTACATAAGCGGCACTGCTCGTCTATGTGTGAAATAGATTAGATGTCGGAACACTTCTAGATATTTACTGCGATTTATCTGCTGTGTTGTAACCATAAATATTGGATTTAGCCGGCTAGCGATGGGAAACTCAACGACCCACCGTGCCGTTATTGAGTTAACGAGGCACTATTACAGTAACGTTAAGAGAGAGAGGGCGTCCGCGACCTCTTTCTGTCCCTTTAAACTGAACTGACCATCATGTAGCTTGGAAACTGTACAGGCTTGAGATCAATCAATAGCTGTTTCATCTAGCTATTTTTGCGAAATGTCTCGTTAACTGGGTCAGAGAGCGACAACGGAACTAGTTACGAGCATCCTGCGCGCCTGACGTTAGCTGGTAAACTTCACGTTTAGCTATTGCTTTTGTTTTTATTTCGACCTCGCCTCGATTTTTCAAGACGGACGGCTAATAGGAAACTCTCAAGCGTCTTTCTCGTCCATCATTCGGGGATGACGGGGTTCCCGGACAGACTGTCTTCGGGGTTAACGTTAGTTTGAAGAACTTGTCCCCCGTGGCCTCTCCATCGCGAGCTGTTGTGTATCACCGGACACCTGCCAAAAAAAATGGAGACGGTGGGAGACTTTGAATACAGCCGAAAAGACCTCGTCGGACACGGAGCCTTCGCGGTCGTCTTCAAGGGAAGACATAAAAAGGTAAATATAAGCGGAGGAGCCCTTGCCGCTGAGCGCTGTCATTCAGTGAAAAATCTGCTTTTAACGTGCGTCTATTTCACCCCGTTTGCATCTCGGTATAAGTGAGGCATTTAAATATCCAATTCAATAGACAAAAACATGCATTGCGCTCTTGCACGTCTCTGTGTCGTAGCGGTTCTCGGTTAGAAACCGTGGGTTGTTTTTATGTAACGTGTGCTAGAATAAGTCACATACTGCTGGAGTCATTCATTCATAAAACAGCCTCCGTGAATAAGCCGTCTGACGTCAATAGGACTGACCGGTCTACTTGTAGGTTTGGGCGGAGGGATGGGACCCACATTTTGTCATGATTTCTGTGCCTGATTTCAACGCTGCCTAAATGCAATCACACTGACTGGATGTTATGAGGACATTGCAAGCCGCTTAGACATAATTGCATAAAACCAGCAAGCACCTGTCTTCGCTGTTAGTGTTTTGTTTAGTTATTAGACCGGTACCAGTTAAAATAATTTTGGTACCGCTATAAAATATTCTGTGTGTAATGTGTAACTTTACTATAAAATATTTAAATTTACTAGAAACGAACTGGGATAAACACTACACTGCATAAACGGGTATGTTGATAAGCTGGAATAGAAATTATTAAATGTCGGTGTTTTAATTGGAGACTTTGGCGCGAATCTGTGCAAAACTGAAGGCCTCAATCGTGGAGATGTCATCTGAAAACACCAGACACGTGACATTACTGGGTTGTTTTCTCTTGAAAAACATTTGAGAAGCATCTTCAGTTTCTCGGTAATCTCGATGGTGTCCAGGTGAAACTACAGGGAACTCATTTGTGACTTTTCATTGCGACTGGTGGGAATATCCAGACATAAAAGTTTGTAGCTGATAATATCCTTATATGAGTTCCAATGTGACAGAGTTTGCAATGCATCTGAAATGCATCCGAGTGAAACAAATAAAAAAATGATAAATATGGGCCTATTGCATGATCTTGGTTTATTCCACCAATCAGTGACTGACAATGTAAAAGCTGTAGCATACTGTATACGCAGGTAAATTCACAAAAAATGAAAAACATGCATTTATTTCTATTTCATAGTGACTTAAACAGCATTTAGACTCTCTAGAACGTACAATGAAAATCGAGCAGCAGAACTGTCAACTGTATAGTTCTGTTTAAACCTAGTCTAATCAGATCAAGTGCTAATATTGGGCCATACCTCTGTGGTCAATGTTTATTGCGTATCTGTAGATCATTACAGTTGGTTATCTCTGCATGTTGCGTGTACTGTATGTTTGCCCGAGGAAATGCTTAGTGTATGCACAGTATCTAGTATAATATCAGCCTGGGACTATATATAGCAGGTGTAATCTGATACATATTTATGATCATCTACCTCATCCAAAGTAGCTGACTCAATACTACCAGATATTTTCAACCTAGAAACATATTATGATATTCATAATCACACATGAGCGCTGACCTGATGCATTCTAGCTGGGAAGACACACGCAGAACGATACAGGGCACAATTTAGCCGCATATATTCAGCATTAATGTTGCGCATTCAGCCTCTCGTTTCTTGTTTAGATGTGATATTAAAAGCGGAGACGTTGAATGCTCATGTACTGAATGGGGTCAGTATAGAAGCCAGCAGCGTTTTCTCTGGGTTGCCTTCACCACGCTTGGCTGAGTCGGTTTTCAGCGAGGCGAGATGAACGCAGCCGCTCTTGCGTGCTGCCAGCACTTGGCTACAGCACAGTGTGCCGCAGGAACATCTCCTATTAACCTACATTTGCATGAAAAGCATCATTCTATTCATGGATTTCCACTCTGCGTTGGGGACACAGTTCCTTTAAGCTATCGCGTGGCCCTATGGAATCCCAGCGTACACAAATGCCTCTCCCAACGGCTAAAATCCCAATCGTACTCTCCGCTTTATGCGGTACCAGGTCACAAGTTGAGGAGTAGATGCAGAATGGATTCGGCATAATAAAAAAGAAGCGAAATGGTATCGTGTCTTCAACCAAAGACTCCCGCATACAGGGTTAAACCATCAATATTTCAACTCAAAATGTAAGAAGCAAATGCTTTGTAGGATTCGTAGTAATGTAATTAGGCCGTGTAACCCCCATCTGCCATCCCGCTTAATGATAATTGCTCTCTTTGAATAATATTTGCAGAAGACTGATTGGGAGGTCGCCATCAAGAGTATTAACAAAAAGAATCTCTCCAAATCTCAGATTCTTCTCGGCAAAGAAATCAAAATTTTAAAGGTGAGCTGTCTTTGTTGGTTTTCCTTTTTTTGTGTCAATAACACGTTTATTTTGTAATGATGCAACGTATTTCAAATCCATGTTTTTGAACATTTTGTTCATACTGAAGAAAATGTGTGACTGTTTCTACAAAATATTAAGCAGCACAACTGCTTTCAACAATGATAATATTAAGAAATATTTCTTGAGCACCAAATAAGCATAATAGAATCCTTTCTTAAGGATCATGTGATTCTGAAAACTGGACTAATGATGCTGAAAATTCAGCTACAGATAAATGACATTTTAGATTACTTTAAATCTTAATATAGCTATTTTATATTGCAAATAAATGCCACTTTAGTGAGCATTAGAGACCTCTTTTTTTAAAAAAAGTCTTATTAAATCCAAACCTTTGATTGTTGTGTATATTATTTATTATTATTAATTGCAATTTATTACAATCGCAATATTTTAAATAATGATTTATATTATGTATCTGCTTTCTGTTCTTATATTTATTTTAATATTCTATTATTTTTCACAATGCCACAGTATTTATAGACAGTGACAGTATTTTTTGTTAACAGGAACTCCAACATGAGAACATTGTGGCGCTGTACGATGTCCAGGTAATGGCACTTTTACCCCTTTACTGCTATAATCTCTGAATGCTTTATCCTCACTAACTCTGAACAGAGATGCCTCGAGCGGTTAGCGCTGCGCTACTATCCACTAAGAGCTGCGAGGGCCTGCGGGACTGGCCCACTTCTTATATAACACCGCCATTCACATGAGAAGTCACATGACCTGTCCTCGACTAAGCCCTGCTTTACCTTGCATGAGACCACTTTGAAAATATCACACACATCATTCTCTAATGCTAATGAAGTCATTAGAGCAATCCTTAATTGCAATTACGCAGTGCGCGTTAGAGAATAATGTCACTGGCCAGAAGGAAGAAGATTATTCCTGAGCATCCTTTGGGCCGAATGCTGCATACCATGCAGAAAATGTCAGAAGTCAGCCCGTTTTGTCCGCGAGCTAATTCATTCATCAATACCCAGCGTTCCTCCTTCTGCGTCCCACCGGCAGGCTCGTATAGGGGGAGGGTTTGCCTCCGCTGGAATGGTGTGGGCTGCCGTTTCATTGGTCCAAACCCTCGGCTGACAGAGCAGGCACTGTTCTGAAAGGACGCTGACGTCTATGGCAGGATCAAGCTGTGGGTTTAATTATGGCTGTTATGATTCAGTCACCTATACACCTTTGACATGTAATGCTTCCCAGTATAGCGAAGAGAGTCGTTAAATATCCTGCTCTTCCCACGCAGCATGCTTATATAACACTCCCACCCGACAAAGACCTGCAGGACCCCTCATTCTTCAGTTAAGCGTGCTTTTCTGCATCGGTTTTTGTGCTGAACGCTGCAGGATTTTCGGTCTACTCCAGGATGACACTTGAGGAGAAGAGCGCTGCGATGTGTAATATATCTCCCCTGCAAGAGCAGAGGGGTCAGAGTGCACTACAAGCCATTTACATTCATCTCGAAGAAGATACACTGTTTATCTTTGAGTTGGTTTGAGAAATTCTAGCTTACTGTCTCGGCTGTGAAACCCTGTCCCATTTGGCCCGAGGTGTGTTTTTCCTCCCTGCGCTGACATGGAGAAGTAGGTGTCAGCGGTGACGTACTGTAGCTGTTCATCAGCTGTTTTTGGACGCTCACATGCTGCGTCGCTTATGTAGTCAGGCGACCGTAAATAAATTTGCGCAGCGCTGAGATCTGCGTCCTCCTAGCTCCTGCCTTCTAAATCACACGATCAGTCTGACCAAGGTGGAAGTTCATCTTAATTTACCCCGGGATGATTTCAGTCATTCCACCCCTTCGTATTTCAGCTGTTCTTCCAGGAAAAGACGAGGATATCTGAATCATGTTGAATACTCACATGGGTTTGTACTTGGAGGGTATTTGAATAGCATTTGCCTCAGAAATCGAATGCAGACATTAACATACTCTCTGTACTCTATGTGAACACTTACTGTTATGAAATACAGAATTTACATTTCAAAATAAGTTCAAGATAAAACAGCATATGAATCAAAAAATAGAAAGGAAGAATAAAAAGTAAAAAAATAAATACTACATAACATATATATCACATATAAAATGAATTTGTGTATGTGAATCTGTATATTGATTTTTGCTTATAATGTATATATATATATTTTTTTTCTTAAATATATACATGCATGTATTTATATATGCATAACAATGTACATTATGTAAACAAAAACGTATTTTAGATGTGATTAATCATTTGACAGCACTAATAAATACACATGTAAATATATATGGAATAGTTATGTGTATTTATATATAAACCTCTAAATATATACAGTGCACACAATATATTATGTGAACACAAACAATTTTTGGCAAATTTTATTAATATTTTTAGTTAGTTCAAAGGAAAACATGCTTTAGTTAATACCTTAATACCTTAATACCTATAATAGCTACAATTATACTAAATACTTTTCTAATTACACTAAAGTATTTCATTCCCCAGAAGCAAGAGCATTCTTTGCGGTGGTCTTTAGTTTAGTGCTCACAAAATTAGTTTGGATCTCTGTATCTAATATGGCCCTTAATTCTTGATTTAATGAACTCACTATCACTTTGAAGATCTATCACTCTCACTACCTTAAAAGACACTGTAAATACAAAGCAAGTGCATACCTGCCTGAATGCTCCTCAAATGAAATAAATAGCCATTTACCTCAGCGGGCATCAAGAAGCATATACTACTAAAAAAAAGGTGACCTTTCTCCAGCACACTTCTCTTGATGCCAGCACGGAGCCCTGGGGAATATCGATGGTGCTCCCTTCCAAGCCCAATTACTCTACTGTGGACTGTTTACAATCCACTGTCATTAAAAATGTTAGGAGGATTGACTTTTTTTGTACGCTGCCAGAGGTGTCTAGTTAAAGCATAACAACAGGGAGCGCTTGCCCTTTCACATTGAAGCTGTGCTGAGAGAGGAGGCCCTCAGATCCCACTACGCCACATGGAGCATATGCCATGCGGTAGCGCTCCGGAACAGACCTGCAGCTCCGATAACCATCTCATCCCACATGATGAAGTGTGAATGGAGGCTGCTTGTGATTAATGCCAACGTCGGTGCCAGCTCACACGTGCGTGCTTGTTTCGAGCTCGTACACATAGAGATGTTGCACGTTATTGAGCTTTTCCTCAATGGGGATCTGTACCGATGGAACTGAAGATATCTCAGCAGCCATTTTAATTACAGGCTTGCAGTAAAAGCTGAGCAGCTCCAGTCAAACGCTATTCAGAGATGTCCCTGCTCTGACAGAGGGAGGCTGGAGACCTGCTGTAATAACAGGGTGGTGATTCTTCTTCTGCCTGACACTGGTATACTTGTGCTTTGCCTTTAAAGGGATAGTTCGCCCAAAAACTCACCCTCAGAGCTGCGTAATTAGGCAAATTAATTCCAAATATGTAATTGTGATATGTCTTAATGTGAAAATCCCAAAGGCTACAATTTAATTAAAAATATGTGTACTGTGTGTTTTGTTTTTTTCACACACAAAGAACTGAAGATTTAGTAGATCAGTGTTGTTCAGTTCTGTTTTAAACGGGATATATATATAATATATAAATATATTTTATTTACACAATTTCTTAATATGCATAATATTATATATATATATATATATATATATATATATATATATATATATATATATATATATATATATATATATATATATATATATATATATATATATATATATAATAAACATGTAAATTTGTAAGGAAAGGGAAATCTGTTAGGAGTTCAAAAGGATGGAAGGATTCTGGCTGCTTTGAAACATGAAGTGGGAGTGAGGAGTGGGAGGGGTTTTCAGTCAGGGTAGGAGGAGTCAGACTTGTTTATGAGTCACATATGCATGAGGCGTATGTTTCAAAACAAAACTTGAACTTCCTGTTAGAGAACAGCGTGTCCCAGTGGAGGACAGATTGACTTGTTGTCTTCAGTTTTCTGAGAAGGAGGGGAGGGATGAATTCAAATGCAGACAATGAGCAGTGAGTGTTGTTTGCAAGGAAAGAAAGAAATACAGCCTGGAAACATCTGGAACCTGTTCATGTTTTCCTCGAGAGCTGTCTGCAGGAACTAACAACTGTTCAGCTAATTAGTTTTGTTCACGATGCAGAATAAATCTTTTGGCATTTAGTGATTAATGAATTCTTTCACCGTAGTGTAATAGTGCTCTTTAAATGTCCCCCCTCATTTCTTTCCACCAGCATGCCACCAAGTGTAGGTTGTCTGTTTACCAGCTTTCTGTAGGCTGTAGATCCATGAGCATGTTTATTTCTGTCTTTATCTCTGTCTCTATCTTAATACTGTGATGTTCATGGCCTTGCCACTGGCCAAATGATGTGCTGTTTTTCTAAACTACCTGTTCCTGCTGATAAATTTCCTCTAGTGTGTCATTCAGAGCTCCAGAGACATTGCTTTAGAAACTTTAGGGCAGTTTGTGTGTATAGGCTCACGACACCTCAAGTATTCCTTACAGCCCTAGAATGTTGTGTTCCATCATCATGTAGATTACTAGAAACCGGTTTCTAAGAAGAACACATCCATCTCTCACAGTTGGTCGCACATGTGGTGTTTCTCAAACATTCCTAGAATTTAAAGCCATGCTTTGGCTGGTTTCCACATTATGTAACCCAGCATGTCTAGTTATGATGCAATACTCGCACTGCATGGCCAGACCGTGCTGGTTTTTGACTTCGTATCATGCCTGTATTTTCCAATGTTTTGAAGCTTGTGTTTGCTGTGGAGATATGATTGGAACACAGCTCTGGAATCTCACAGTTTGAGTTTTTAGTGAATGATGCTTTGTTGTAGGGCTGACCCGATACCAAATGATGCAACAAAAAGAATTTTTTGCAAAACATCTAACTGAATAATTATAGTTATTATTTAGGTGAAAACTAAAAATTTGATTTTGGTTAATAAATTACGTATTTTAATTCATTATGCTAATTATATCTTAAACATATCTTAAAAATATATTAAAGTATTTATATTAAACCTATATATATATTTATATATTGCTGTTTCACCTCATTATTATTATGACTGTCTGATTTTTATGGTATTATAAAATTCTAATGTAATGGTAGTCAACTAATTATTGATATTAGCTTGTTACGTCTCCATGGCTGATTATTCTGTCCATTTATATATCCAGTTATGCTTCCCAGCTGCTTAATATGATAACTAGCTCTAACCGCACAGTAACTAATGTTTCCCTCAGAAATTTCAGCACATTGTTTTGAGGCACTGAAAGTTTCAAAATGATGGCCATTCGGGTATTGTCCAGAGGTCAGTGTTGGTAACTGACCTATTTTTATTTGTTTTTTTTATCCTTGTTTACATGGTAAATATAAATGGCATTGCCACTGCTTTTAAACCATGATGCATATTGTTATGCAAGAGCCCAAGTGGAATCTTATCTCTTGCCAAAAGTAAGAAAAAAATTGGCAGGAGGAGATCAGGGCTGCACTTGCGTGTTTGGACATGTGGTTCTGGACCCATAGCTGTTTGTTTTTCTTTTCCTGCCCACACTTGGTCAACTGTTTCTTTTGCACCTCTCATCAAATGGCCCGTGTGTTTGTTTGTGCATATCGTGCTCAGGGCCATTTGACTTCAGATGAAGTCAGAGATGAAGAGGTCAAGTTCAAGGAATGACTGATATGTGATGGCAGTGTTAATGACGTTCTCGAGTTGATCAACCCTTCCACCCTAGCCGGAGATGCCTCATTTCCTTTCTCCTTCCCATCCTCCTTCAGTGCAATCTCAAATCAGCCCATTATGCAATCAGACTGACAACCAGTGGCAGTTCGCCTTGTAGCCCCTGGACTGCATTGATCCCTGATCCCATAAATGGGTAGGTGGACTTTCCTGGGATCAGATTACGAATCACAAGCCCATGAGCTGCCCTTTTTTAAAATAATGTGGTTTCGGAATGCACCAAAATTAAATTAGGGTTGAAACTGAAAAGTCAGCAATGATTTTTGCTTCTCAGATCAAAAGAGATCAAATACTTTGTATAAATCAAAATTAAACACAAAAAATGACAATGAATCATTTTAAATGCCGCAGGTACAAGATTGCATTAAGCTGTGTTATTAATTATTAGTGTGATTACTAATAACTACCAGCATACATTTTTGCCAAACACTGAAGTTTAAATTTAACCATAAAACCAAAACCAGAAAGTTTCTGTATATAAGGCCAAATCACAATTCTATTCTATTCCCCTTCCCCTACCTCTTAAGACACAGAGAGGAGGGATGAGAAACAATGTGGGCAAATGGAGTGTTGACCACTATGACAAGCTCTTCCCACACACTCTCTCCACAGGCAACCACTTATGAGCAGCACATAAAATGGCCGCACTTTTTTTGTTAATGGACCAGTCCATCACAACTGCATTAATGGCCTGCCAACATCAATTCACGGGAAGTTACATTGAATCAGAAAACTCTGAGATGAGATGGTGGAGGAAGCTCTGTAGATTGGTGGCTTGTCTGGTTTACTGTAACAGACCACTTCCTAGAAAAAAAACAGGGGTCTCGTGTTTTTGATTTGGCCAGCATTCAGAGTCTAATTCCTTAAGTATTGACACGGCAGGCCTAATAGCTGTTATGAGGCTAGTGTGTCTAAATGGTTTCAACATCATGAGGTCTCCAAGCCAGGATTTGAAACGTGAGTCATTTTCACTCGTGCACGTGCCTGGATTTCCACAACCAGCTGCTTGCTGGAGGAGACGGACCCTATGCAAACAAATC
This sequence comes from Puntigrus tetrazona, assembly GCF_018831695.1. Classification (NCBI taxonomy): domain Eukaryota; kingdom Metazoa; phylum Chordata; class Actinopteri; order Cypriniformes; family Cyprinidae; genus Puntigrus; species Puntigrus tetrazona. The sequence continues at coordinate 12,225,415 of NC_056713.1, forward strand.
AGTGCCGTTGATGGATGTTTGCTGTTATGGGCTGTTCCTGAGTAAAACTATGTTTCTTGTCTTTTTTTCTTTTAGGAAACGCCAAGTTCTGTTTTCCTGGTTATGGAGGTGAGCATAAAGCATGTATTCACGCCTCTATCTCCTGCTTATCATTTCCACACGCTCTTGTTGTTGCCATGACGCCACAGCAAGCCCAACATTTCATGTCTATGCTTTCTAGTATTGCCCAACACTGTCTCTGAAGGAGAAACAAACACATGAAGAGGCCAAACTAAAAATATCCATTCAGGGAATGCTGCTCTCAGACAATTTCAAGAGCTTTGATATCAACTATCCTTAGTGTGTAATATCAGTCCAACACTTCTGATGTATATACCTTATGTTAATGTAACCCGCTGGTTTTCTTAGTATTGTTTACTGGCACCTGTCTGTGTGACATGAGAGGGTGTTTGCACCTAGAGTTTAAAACACTCAAAGTCCTCAACACCAATGTCCCTCACACTTCACACTCACTGATGCAATTTGCTCTTTGTGCATGTACGTGTGTCCAAGTTTTCCTTTAGATTAAACAGGAAAGCACAGTTCTAGCAAGGTCATGGAGTTGAGGTTCCAGGGAAAGAATGATATATATTTTATATATATTTCATGTAGGAGCAGCTCCCAAACATATACATGTGAATTTAAGAATTTGTGGAAAATAATGACTCCTTGTACATGTTGTACCAGAGGAGGGGAATCAGTTGACTCAAAAATAAGTCGGAAAATATTTTGCAGTTATGTTATATAAATTAATAATAATAAAAGGTATCAATTGGGCTTATAGTAGTTAAACACTAAAACCATAAAAATGTATAATAATAATAATAATAATAATAATAATACTGTTATAGATATTTCTAGAGACATTTTATTTGTAGTTATCTGCTTAGAAATATTTCAAAGTTACATATTGCTCATTTGATCACTACTATAGAATAAAATTTGCTTGTAGGCCAGATGCTAAATTTAGCACATTGGTTTATTTTTTTAAAGCCTTCAATCAAAAGTCCTGATGTTCACTCAGAGGTTTAAAGATGTTATGTCATGTTAAATGTAGTGTATTATCTCTGTCCACCCCAGTATGCTCTGAGCTATTTCTCTCCCTCCATCGTGTGGAAATTTACTGGCCGCCACTTTACCAGATTCATTGATGTGTGTCACTACACCACCTTCTCTAGCAGCCCATGAAATATCCAGTCCGCGAGCCTTGACATAGTTTTTTTTTTTTGTTCTGTATTGATTTTAAACTTGAGTTTTATTTTTCTCTGTTTGTTTCCTTCACAAGTACTGCAATGGAGGAGACCTGGCAGACTATTTGCAAGGTAAGCAACTCGTGAGATAAACACATCATTTGGTCAGGAGTCTCAAATAAAAAAACATTGTTTTTTAAAGCACATTTCAGAAACGTCCACCTATGAAAACGTTTCTTTGCACGTTAAATAGGAACATGAGAGAGTGTGAGTTGAAGTGTTTGCCTCCAGGGTTCAATCTTAAAACACACTTACTTCTGCTGCCTCTGTTATCATATATATTTAAAGCTTTGCCCACATACTCATTGTGAATAAACTGTGAAATTTGTTGTTAGGTGTTTATGAACTGCCTTTGTGATGCCAAAGGAATCTGATTGGTCTATAAACCATGTTTTCATTGAATGTGTGACTCAGAGGGCATAATAGAGATGACTCAGGTGCCATTTACTTAGTGTGTATGATGTTGGCTGGACTGTTACCCCTTGTTATGTTCAGATGGAGCGTTATCTTTGTTTAACCATGACGGATGACACAGTACAGCAGGTCTCGGCCTCTCACACTTGTATAATTATGCAACCGTTCCTTAGTTATACAACCTCACCGCTACGTCAAACACTGTACGAGGTTCATTGTGATCATAATTGCTTTGTTTACAGAGCAGATTGGGCGAAGGGAATCCTCTTAACAGCTCAGTGGATTACACCAGTTTTGCTCTAACAGGGGACCCAGTGCGACATCACTACATGTAAAACCCCTGAGCAGCTTCTGATTTTAACATTTATTCAAATCAGGGGCTAAGTGAACATGACAGTGATGGCCTTGGATTGTTAATCCAAAACTAATTCTGATGTTATTACTAAAAGTGCTCAACAATGAAGAGTGAAAGAGAGTTTAATGCCAGTTGGTGGGACTGTAACTTGACCTTTTTGGAAAGTCCTGCATCTTAATTTTTGTGCATTGCAAACTTAAATATTTGGAATTCTGATCATCAACTTTATATATATCAAGTAAGAATGGGTTGAAAACTAAGCGTGTATGCCTTTTTTAAAATTATTGGAGTTTCCTGTGTGGTTATAATTACAGCAACACAACTGACATGTTCAAGGCCCAGAAAGATAGCAAAGACATTGTTAAAATAATCCATGTGACGTCAGTAATTTTGTCCTTTCTACCTTGTTGAGCCTTGAACGAGGTAGTTGCATTGTTGTTCGGAATGACACAAGGGTGAGTAATTTGTGTGTATGTATTTTTATAAAATAAATTTTATAATAAACAAAAAATATACATTTAAACAAGGACTTTACAGTTATATATGTATATATGATGTTATTAATTTTAATACATTAAATATTACTTTCATAATTTTTATGTTGGGCCACTGAAAATGTTGGCAGGCACTACTGGCCCAGCTGGGTGTGGTGAAACACCATGGATATTATTAAAATGTTGCAAGGTCGGGACTTTTCAATAATCAGTCTACATTTCGAGTTGCTTAGTTCTGCAATATTTCTTTGACTATAAATGACTCATTGGCTATAATGACCATCTGTATTATGCCTTTAAAAGTGTGCTCCACTTTAGTAAAAAAATTTGTCATTTCAGCAGAAAGGATCCATTCCCTATAAACAGTAGTCTGGTGGTGTGAAGCACAGCTCGCACAGGAGTGAAACCAAGTTGCTTTCTGTTGGCCATAGCAGCGAATTTGTGATGATGTAAAAAATGCATGGAGGAATCTCCTGAAATTACTGCATTCCTCAAAGAAAACTTGCTCTTTAAAAGTAGTGATTCTGAGTTTTCCTGACACGTACAGTCAGTTGATTTTGTGGAAATGTTCTGTTTAGCAGCACTCGATGTAAGTGGTCATGGAGACCATCTTGCAAGGGTATCTGGGTAAATTAGGTTTTTATAGAACGTCTTAATGGATTTTATAACCATGTAACTCAGCGGTACGGTAACTTTTCTCTTTCAGCCAAGGGCACTTTGCGAGAGGACACACTGAGGGTCTTTCTACAGCAGATTGCCGCAGCCATGCGCATCCTCAACAGCAAGGGGATCATTCACAGGGACCTCAAACCTCAGAACATCCTGCTGTCCTACACGGGCCGCAAGAAGTCCAGCATCAACGGCATACGCATCAAGATTGGTAACACTCTCTCGAAGCGATTTATTGCAAACATTATGTGCTGTATGTCCATCTAGTGTAAAAGTGTCTAGAACCACATTACAAAATCGAATGAATATCTCAGGATGTTTATAGTCCTCTGAGCATGTACCTAATCTTTCATAACGGCCTATGTAATGCACTTTCCGCCCTCTGATCTCTCACACAGCCGGTTCTTTGTTTCCATTGTCTGTGCAGAAGTTAGAAGTCGTGACTCTCAGACAGCAGCAAGTCGCTATTAATAACACTGGCGCTTTCTTTGTTTTACAGCTGACTTTGGATTTGCAAGATATCTCCAGAGCAACATGATGGCCGCCACATTATGTGGATCCCCAATGTACATGGTCAGTAGCCACGAACTGAATTCTGTCTTAGATTTATGAAATATTGCGGCAGTGCGAGACATTGGCAGCATCATGTTGTTAATAATAATCCGTCACCTCTCCACTCAGGCTCCAGAGGTGATCATGTCCCAGAACTATGATGCCAAAGCTGACCTGTGGAGCATTGGGACCGTTATTTATCAGTGCCTCGTGGGAAAGCCGCCTTTTCAGGTTAGTTTAATGACATTGAAGTTAAAGTAATATATTTCATATACTGTGTTATTTTTGATGAGGTTTTTAAATGGTGTTTAATGTGTTTATGTGACCAGGCTAACAGTCCACAGGACTTGAGGATGTTCTATGAGAAGAACAAGACATTGGTGCCAAAGTAAGAGCACTGACTCATTTTAGTTTTTCTTTTTTATAAATGCTAAATGTTGTGAAGTAAATCCACATATCATGGTTCGGCTGTTTTTAGATACTGATTACCTAAATAATAACAGCAGCCAATATAATGCTGATACCTATATACTCTACTCTTCAAAAGTTTGGAAAAAAGAAAATAATAATTGTGTTTAACGAGGATGCATTAAATGGACATAAAAGTCGGTAAAGAGTGCAAAAGATTCTATTCAAAATAAATGCGTGTTTTCATTCAAGACTCCTGAAAATATAAGGCAGTACATGCTTTTCAATACTGATAATAAATGTTTTATGAGCAGCAAATCAGCATATCAGAATGATTTCTGAGAATCGTGTGACACTGAAAACTGGAGTAATTAGTAAAAAATCTGATTTGCCTTCACAAGAATTATTTACATTTTAAACTATATTCAAAAAGAACACAAGTTATTTTAAATTGTAATGATATTTCACAATATACAGTTTACTGTATTTTGATCAAATAAATGCAGCCTCATACATTTAAATGCTTTTTTTTTTTACATTTTCAGTAATGCATTCACTAAATCCCTGAAAATGAAGAAAACAATGAAAATTAAATATTATTTTCTCAAAAATTACAGAATTTGAAATTGTTTAAATTATTTTTATAATATTTAATTAAGCCAGTAATCTTGAAATGCCCACTTACTGGTTGCTATTCACTAAATAACTAATGCTTTGTGCACAGCATCCCGAGAGAGACGTCTCCTCAGCTGGTAGATCTGCTGCTGGGATTGCTCCAGAGGAACCAGAAGGATCGTATGGATTTTGGTCAGTGTATTTCTGTTGTTTTAGTGCATTGTGGGAGGATTTCCACCTTGTTGTTCCCTTTCCCTTATCGTATGCTCTTGTCTTCAGACACTTTTTTCAGTCATCCTTTCTTGGAACCGTCATCAGCTATTAAAAAATGTAAGTAAGACAGCATTTGATGAGCAAACTTGATCAGCAATGTGTGGCTGGACACTAAAACGCCTATTGTTTTACCCAGCATGCCCTGTGCCAGTGCCTACGTGCTCTGGCTTGGTGACAGACAGCACGTGTGGCAGCTCTCCTTCCTGTCGTTACGTCTCTCCGCCGGTAAGCCCATTACATTGTCAGTGCAGAATCCACTGTCACAACGCCACAGGTGTGAGCAGACGTGTTGGGTGAGATGATTATGGCAATTAGAAGGGTAACAGTCCTGACTCAGCTAAAGGTAATCCAGTGTCTATCTTCACCTTTGTGTTGCAGTCCCTGCCAGACATGCAGACTCTCCCCGAGGATGTCTTGTCCTCTCCACCTCTCGGCCCTCCCAACTACCTGCAGCTGTCCAAAGAGTCGGGCGGCAGCACCAGCAGCAAGAACTCCTCCTGCGATACTGACGACTTTGTGCTGGTGCCCCATCTCTCTGGAGAACAGTCCTGTGAGTCACATAATATCACCGAACACAGACCACAGCCGATATCTACACTGATCTACACCGAATCATTTATTAATGCATTTTTAAAACGTCCAGTTAAAACAAATTTGCAAAACATACATATTTTAAAATTAAATATAATTTATTTATAACGGTTCGGTATTATCATTCTGTATATAGAATATATCTTGAATTATTTTTTTTATTTTTAATCATTTTCATTTAAATTCCTTTTTAAAGCTTTAATTTAAACCTTTTTGTAAATCAAGCAAAATATAAACAATATATATAACGGAAAAGTACATGCAGTATATATAATTGAAAAATATGTACTTGAAGATATATTTTTTACATTTTGGGTGGTTTTAAGTTTTGTTATAGTTATTGTTTAGATGTGTGTTAGATATTTTTACTTATATTTAATTATATATTTATACTTTTATTTATACACGGATACTAGCGTCTATCGGCACAACCCTACACTAAGCACTATATTTGAGCAGCTGCTGGAGCTGCTTGTGTGTGTTTTTTAGCGTATAGAGAGGCGTCAGCTGAGTCAGCGCTACGAAAGCCTTCCAGCGCTGATTACGCTGTGATTTGTTGATGCATTTGAAACGGTGTATTTTTGCAGTTCTCACGGCTGTCTTTCTTTCTCTCATCTTCAGATGAACCTTCTATGGGTGCAGTGGCCCGCAGGCCGTCCAGTGAATACCTTCTGTGCGGAGGGTGAGTGTGACATCGCTCATGATACGTTACAGCGCGCAAACTTTCACCTCTGCATGTTTACTTGCGTCGAGCTGCGCAAATGTTAGACAAGGATTTTAGCAGGTTGACATTTATCAGGCCAAAGATACACACTTCACAGTCAAGTCCGACATGCAGACAGGAATATCAACTCTGGGTAAATCAAATTTTCATCCTTTTTTGTCTGTTCGGCTCACGTCAGTTTGTTGATGTCACTGGTGATTTTTTTTGGTGGCTTCCACCGCTGAAAGCTGATGTGCCTCGGTGAGAGGTGAATCACACGGCTGGTGAACGAGTCCTGTGGGAGCAAACGCTCGTGTTGTGTTTGTGCTGATGCCCTAAAAATAGACACCCTGCTGTCATTTCTTCCCATCCGCATGTGATCCAAAACTGTTTCCACACCCTTTGCTTGTGAACCGACCTCTATTTTCGCTCAGAGGTGCAGAAATAAATGGGTGTTTTAGGACTAGGCGGTGGATCTGACATGAATTTTGCCAGAGCTGACAGAGGGACAGTTAAAAACATTTGTATCCTGTGCGTCTTTTGTCTGTTAGTCATGTAAAAAAAAAAGCAGTTTTGTTTTTGTGAGAGTCAGTGCACTTCCTTCTGCTCTGTGGCTTTTCTGTTTCCCTCTCTTGTACAAGCAAGACATACTCCACCTTCTCTGTCTCCTCTCTTGTCTGTTTATTCTTTTTCACACACACACACACACACACACACACACACACACACACACACACACGCACACGCACACTAAAGACCAAAGGTTGGACACACTTCACTGATTTGCTAAAAATGAAAGTATACAGTGTTTTTCAAACCATGTTACTAAATGTAAACTGCATCTAAATGTAAAAATAGTGGAAATGAGATGACAAACTGTATATGCAATATAAAATATATGTATACACCTTAAAAGTTTTGGGACAGTAATATTTATTCAGCATTTTAAAAATACTCACCAAAGATGCTTTATCAAAAATACAAGAAAATATGTTCCTATTTTTTATTCTAATATTTTTGCTATTTAAAATTACTTATTTTCTAGTCATTGTTGCAAACAGTTGTGCTACTTAATATTTTTGCGGTTACCGTGATGTATTTTATTAGGACTGTTTGATGAATGGACAGTACATGAATACATTCTGTATTATGTCGGCAATAATTCGGCAAGGATACATTACGTTTAAAGTGAGATCAAAAGTGACAGTAAAGTATTAATATTTTTCGAAAACAGAAAATCGTGCAGATCAATCTTTTAGCCTCGTCAGTTATGTCCTGTTTGTTTTGCTGTGCCATGCTGAACTGACTCTGGGTCAAACAAAGAAACTCTCTTGTGTGCCTGTTTAAGCGCTCACGTGTAGCTTTCACTCACACTCCTCCCTCACTCATTACATAATCCAGGAGTACAGAGCTCAAAACTTTCTTTTTTTCACTTATAGCTCCCTTCCTTCTTATCAGACCTTTGCTCAGTGTGAGCACCCCCCCATACATGACCCAGCCATGACACCTGTAAAAAAAAAACGTTGTGTTCCTGTTAGAAAAAGAATGAGTTGTTTTGTTTCCTTTGTCTGAGATTGGCGAAGATAGGTGGACCCAGCACGTGCCACTGCCTGAAAGCACCGCCCATTTCTCCTCCCTCCCTCTTGATGATTGGTCAGGGCTTTGTGTTTACACCGTAGCTCCGCCCCATTTGGTTCAGCCATGCCCTTTGAGCAGAAACTGCTTTGCTTAGCTCATTTGACAAAGTTAGAAGCTTCTCACATGTTACATTTAGTGATCGCATGTTGAAAAACTACTTTTTATAGCATAAATGGGTTTGGAAAAGCATTCTGACTGGATTACAATCTTATTTTCGGGGCTTCTCAGACCACCACAGCCATCCTCCGGACAGACCCCGATGGTATCACCCCGAAGCGAGACCACGCCAATACCTGTGCCCACACAGGTGCGAAACTACCAGCGTATCAAACAGAACCTGTCCAGCAGCCCAACCACAACACTTTATGGCTCTCCCAGGTAAGACATCCAACAACAAGAACAATAATAACTCAGCTAACTGCTTTTAGTAGCATGTTAAAGTCATCAAGATGCAATTAGTGACGCAGTTGCATCAGTTTTGCATGATCATCTCACTTCAGGGAGAATTTGATAAGTGATTCAGTGGATTGTATTTGGGAACAGGTGGGTTTAGGGTCTTCAGGCAGGTGACTAGCAGACTCTGGAGATTATAGCTGTTGCACGGTCCCTTATTAGTCACGCCAGACCTCAGCAGCTGCTTGGCCTACTTCACTCTGACCTGCCCTGTGTCTCAAAAAGTGATTAAGCTCATGTGTCCGCGTGCCCAGGGCTGGGCTGGTTCTCGTGCTGATGAAGTAGCCCTGGACACTGCTTCAGACCTGGTTGTCTTCCAGGTGTCATTCACTGAACCATTTAACATTTCCAGGCTCATCAAGCTTTGTCGGGTGATTTTTTTTTGTCATTAAGACTATGTATGGATTGTTTGGGAAGGCAAGAGTATTGAGAATATCACTTTTAGCTAAAGAGAATGCCAGAAACCCCTTCCCTAAAAACTCTGGATATTCTGCAAATTGTGTGTTTCATATACAGTGGTGTAAAAAGTATCTAAACATTTAAAATGTATATGAAATCCTTAACATATTAATGTTTGAGGTTTGTGTTTTTAGAAACACGCCAAGTCTGCATTTATTGGCTATAAATCTGGTAAAACAGTAATATTGTGAAATATTACAATGTAGAACAACAGTTTTCTTTTTAACATGTTTTTTTAAATTACAGTGGTGGCAAAGCCGAATTGTCAGCATCATTACTTTAGTCTTCAGGGTCACACGATCCTTCAGAAATTATTCTAATATACTGATTTGATGCTGAAGAAACAGCAAAGTAACGAGTCATGCTAAACACGCTTTGACTAATCTTAAAGAAAGACATATACTGTTTAAAATGAAAAGTACACTATCTGGTTGTCAGGTGACAGTGAATGAACCTCCACCTGCATGGTAAGCCTGTTGGGACACCAAAGTGTGGACTTAGGGAAAACTGACATCATACGTCCAATGAAAGTACATCAAGAGCAGATGAATGCATAGCTGCTGGTCAAGAAAAATGATTCTTGTACTAAGGACATTTTAAGGTTGTCCAAACACTACTATAGAAAGATTTTTGGTTGTTTTTATGGTCACAGGTCAGGCACAGTGAGGCGCTCCAACACTAGCCCCATGGGCTTCCCTAAAATGGTGTCTGGGTCGCCTAGCCCGGCAGATACGGTCCAAACGGTGGGTCGACGTCTCTCTACGGGCAGTTCCCGGCCCTACTCCCCCTCTCCTCTGGGTAAGAGTCCCTGCTCTCATTCTTTTTCTAAATTTATTGAGAGACTGTATGTTCAAAGACGGACATGTCCTGACATGCCTTTCTTTATTTGTTCCCCAGTGGGCACTATTCCCGAGCAGCTCGGCCACTGCTGCTGTGGACATCCCCAGAGCCATGAGCCACGCAGTCGCAGCTCCTCAGGCGGTGAGTTTATATGTGAAAAACTGACATTCTTTCAAAGTGGCACCATTAACAGTCTCACAAGCGGTAGCCACAGCCACAGTTGCTTCCTCCCGGTGGGTCACACCGTGCCTGCGTTATTTAGGTCTCCATGGATACAGCTTAAAATAAGAAAGTAAAAATTATAGCCTCGTTTTCAGAAAAAAACAAGGATCAAATAATCTGCCAATGAGGTAAGCAAAATCTTGTTTTTTCTGTTTGAAATAAGATTATTTTGCTTACCCCATTGGCAGATTATTAAAACAAGACTATAATTTTTACTTGTCTAGAAAGTTCTCCTTGATTTAAGAATGACTAGAAATTTGGGCTGGAAACAAGACAAAAAAAACGGAAACGACGCATGCTCCTGGGAGCTTTCATGCAAAACCTCTTCAAACCTATAAACCTTCAAACCTGTGAACTCAATGATCATGCCGACAAACTCATTGAACTTGTTTCAGATTTTCAGTTCAATGAAGTTTCACGGTCTTATTTACATACTGCAGTGCCACCTAGTGGTTGATATTGTAGAACTTAAAGCGCCCTATCAATAACATGTTAAGCTAAGAGGTATAGTTCACCTCATCATTTTGCCAGTATTTACCCCCATGTAATTCGAAACCCACAACATTTTGCTTAATATTCAGGATGCAAATCAAACATAGCTTCTGCATATGTGTTTACCATTATTTAGATGTTAAAAGCCTTAAATAAATGTATTCATAATATAAAGTGATCATGCCTTATATCTCAAGACTTGCTTGATTCATTTGGATTTATTTACAAACACCTAATAACAATTTTTGTATCTATTAAAGAAATAGTTTACCAAAAAATGTTATTTGTTACTTACCCTCAGGCCATTCAAGATGTAGGTGAGTTTGTTTCTTCATTGCAATAGGTTTGGAGAAATGTAGCATTACATGACTTGCTCACCAGTGGATGCAGTGAATGGGTGCCGTCAGAATTAGAGTTCAAACAGCTGATAAAAGCACAGTCATCCACAAAACTCTAGTGCATCAATGAACATCTTGTGAAGTGAAAAGCTGCGTTTGTCTGCAGAGGATCCACTTGTGAGCAAGAGATGTAATGCTAAATTGCACGTTTTGAAACAAACATATATCTTGGATTGCCTGAGGGTAAAGTTTTCCTTACCTGGGGCCAGTTGCATTAACTTAGCCTGTATGTTAAGACGGTATCTTAAAGACTAGTCTGACTATGAGAATAGAAGTGAGAGCAGAATTAGAATCTTTGAGTGAACTATTCCTGAAAAAAAAGTTTTTTTAAATCTAAATGGACACTTTTTTTATCTTTTAGGTTCCCCTGTACCGTCCTCTCAATTACTGGGCGCTCGTCTTCAGAGTGTGCCCACGCTGACTGACATTTACCAGAATAAGCAAAAGCTACACAAGCAGCTGTCTGACCCAGTTCACCCTACCGCCTCAGCCTACCCCACCAGCCACTCCCCTCAGCTCGGTCGCCCCGGCAACCTAGGCACCTCCCCCACCAAGCACCTTGGCACCTCCCCTCGTTCCTCCGACTGGTTAACGAAGTCACCGCTGCCCACTATCATCGGCTCTCCTACTAAAGTAAGCTTAAGGAGCCGTCAGGTAAAAAAGCTTGTTTCAGCCCTAGTTTTTGACATTGATAATACAATTTCTTCTCATTTAGGCAACCGCTCCATTCAAAATCCCTAAAACGCAAGCCTCGTGCAACCTCATGGCTCTGGCCTCCCAGCAGGGTATGTCCGACAGCCCCATCCCAGTTAAAACACTGATGGACGGCCGTGATCTCTGTGTACATCACTGCTCAGCATATCCCAGCAGCCGCCAGTGTGCACCAGAGGCCAGCAGGACTTCCTTTGGCAGGTCGGCAAAAACTTTGCTCAGACAACTTCTGATATAAGCAGCAAAGTGTTCAAATATATGATGTAATAATATACATATACTGCTGTTTGGCATCAGTACGTTTTTATAAAAATACAATACTTTCCTTAAGATAGGATGCTAACTCGATCAGAAATAAATTCATTTGTTGTTAGAAAATAAATCTGCTTCAAATAAATGCTTTTTTAATAACAATAATGTTTTTTTGAGCATCAAAATCAGCCTATTGGAATGATTTTTAAATAATTATGTAACACTGATGACTGGAGTAAGGAATTAAAAATATATTGAAATAGAAAATAGTTTTTTTTTATTTTTTCTCGCATAAAGGTTACACCACATGTGATTTGTTTGTTTTTAGAGACTTATAACTCTTCCAAAAAAAAGAAAGAAAGAAGAAGATTACATTTTGTTAAGATATTACAAGATTTCATTTCCAATTTAACTTCTTTTAATAATTGTTTTTTAATATTTAGAATATCAGACAGTTGGCATTTACGACTTTACGCCCCACAAAAGTATCACAAACTAGAAATTAAAAATGCAATTGTTTGCTATTTTTATGTGCATTAAAAAAAGGAATCGATTTGGACAAATGTAAGTGCCATGTCACTGACCCCTGTGTTAGAAATTCTAAATGAGTTAAATAATAAGCTAAAGCTGTTGATCTCCTCAGGTCTGTAAGTGCTGGCAGACTGTCTGAGCATCCGGTGCGGATCACTTTGGGAGGACAGCCGTACCAGGGCAGCACAGACAGCCTCAACACAGAGAGACCCATGGACACAGGTAGCCCCCTTTTCCCCCTTTACTTTGCTACAGGCCAGTTTTTCATACTGTTATTATTTTATTTCTACTCTCCGTAACCCCACTGACATCATTTGAGCTTCTCCTGAGAGCTTCTGTCTTGCATGAAGTGTTCTGATTGGCTGCCCGGCGTTTGTATGTGTTTTGTGACCCCTGTGTGCATCGCTCCCCAGCCCCGGCAGGGACTTGCGGTTTGGCGGCAGGCGGGGCAAGTCCCCGCACCGTTGTGTTCACGGTGGGCTCACCCCCCAACAGCAGCACCCCTCCCACCTGCAGCCATCTCGCCTCCCGCCCACGCACCACCTCAGGTGAGGGGCTCCGTCTCATAAACCTGCCCCATACATCACTGCTTCGGCTGCCGCACCGCGTGTTTAGTACCTGCGCCACTGTTTTAAAGACATTCTGATGCATTACGGGCCAGAGCTAAAGCTAATAGACACCTATGGCTGATCGTGTGTGTCTGTGTGTCTGCAGTAGGCTCCAACAGCTCGGCCGGCTCGCTGTGCTCCACCAGCGGTAGGGTGTACATGGGCTCTCCCCCGGGCATGACCATCGGCAGCTCCCCACCAGGAGCGGAAGCGGCTCCCAGCAGTCTGCGCTATGTCCCGTACGGCACCTCCCCGCCCAGCTTGGATGGATTCATAACCTTTGAAGCTCCAGAACTGCCAGAGGAGACACTGATGGAGGTGAGAGAGCCACGGTGGCGGACAAAATGATTAGAACACCAGTATTTTCACCAGCTGAAAATGTCAATTATTACTGTAGTAGGAAATAATCACTTTACATTTCCAAACATTAATTTTACATTCAAACATTCATGCAATTCCAGATTCATGATTGGGCTATTTTTGGGCTGTTTTTGAATAGCAATTGGGTGGGGTTTTTTTTAGAAAACCTGGCAACCCTGCCACTGACACACTGCAGCAAATGATAGAGAAAACTGACTTAAAGGGAGACACTGCTTGCGAAAAAAGTTGTCAAGTTTGAGATTTTGGACTTTTTGGTTTATTCATGAAGTGTTTTTTTTTCAGACTGTTAAGTGTTTCTTTCATAGCACTATCTTTTTGTGTCAGTAGATTTCAGGTACAATTAGTGCTGTCAATCATTTAAAAATATGAAGTCCATGACTAAACACAAATTTAAAATACTAGGTTTTTACCTGTAAATGTGTTGAAATAAAGAAATGCATGGTGCCTCCGCCAGGTGTGAGATATAATCCTTATTTTTTTTAATCATAATTTTTTTGTTTTTATTCAGATATTATCAGCCTTTATACTGTAAATAAAACATTTACCAAGCCACATCGTTTCAATCCCAGTAAACATTTACCCAACTATTATCAAAATTATTTCTAAATAAATACAAATATTTTCTAGCTCTCCAGATGATCAAAATGATCTATTTTCATTTTTATTTATCTGTATACACTTTGGGCAGCCGCGGTACGTGATAAAAGTATCTATGTATCAATTTTCTTTGTACTCGATCAGCTGGGTAAATAAGGCAATAAATATTAGTATTTCTTTTCCCTTTCACCTGCAGTGTCTCACATTTTTAAACTGGTGAAAACACTATTGTTGTAGTAATTTCGGCCAGCTCTGTACAGAGGTGTCTTTTCTTGGGAAACACTAACATGCGTGTGTTTCTGTTGGCAGCGTGAGCACACTGACACTCTGATGCACCTGCGGATGATGCTGTCTTTCACCGACTGTGTGCTGGAGATCGCTTCTCTGCGGGCCGGAGGACCTGATCTGGGTGCGTCCGCCGCCTCTCTCTACCCGCCCCAGGACAGCGTGGTGGTGGATCAGATCAGTCAGCTCAGTAAGGAGTGGGGGTAAGAAAAGTGCACACAAAGACGCGATCTTTAACCACGAGAGTTCATAACGGACAGCATGTAACGCTCTGGTCATGGTCTCATACAGACAGGTGGAGCAGCTGGTGTTGTATATGAAAGCTGCGCAGCTGCTGGCCTCCTCACTGCATCTGGCCAAAGCCCAGATCAAATCTGCCAAACTCAACCCATCCATGGCTGTCAAACAAGGTGAGCTGCTATATTAAACGGCTTTGCTAAAAACTAGTATGCATGTGTGGTCAGTTTGATTGAGCATAAAAAATTTAAAAAGGAAATATGGGCTAGGATTTTAATACCAATAGGATTTTTTTTGTATAAGAAAATAGTTAGGAAAAAAATTAAATATTAGTCAATTAAAAATGTGCCAAATGTGATAAATATGTATGCATGTGTGTAAATATGTCGTTATTTAGTTAAAAGTATTCAATCAATTATTTTAAACCATTTAAAATGAAAAAACTAAAATTAAAATAGGGCAAAATTGACTATTTTAATTTAGTTAACTCCTTCAGAAGCTGTCATTTTTGAGGAAAGGGATCCCATGCTCTTGGAAAACTTTTGTTTAAAATATGAGGATATTTTAAAAGTGTGATTTCTAGATGCAGAAAAGTTATAACAATCAAAATGTTGTGGCATTTTTTAAAAATGAATATACATTTTTCGGGTTTCGTTAACCTCCAAAATATTTTATTGTGTGTAAATTGATGTTTGTACACAAAAAAGTTTCTTATTGTTACTTTAAAAACTTTAAATGCTTGTTTTACTTAAAATATACTAAATAATAATTTATATAGACTTGTATGAAATTAATTTTGAAGTACTAAAAAAAATTACTTAAAATAACACTTATAAAAACAATTAAAGCTAAATAGTTTTGTCACCTTAGTTTCCATGAAAAAAGTTTCAAGTCAACAGCTTTGTCTTTACAGCGCAAATAGCAGAAACGTCTTCAACTGTTAACCTGAACTTTAAAACACTGAAAACCGTCAATGCTTGTCTGAATTTCAGTGGTAAAGAGTCTGAACGAGCGCTACAAGAGCTGCATTTCCCTGTGCCGCCGCCTCACTGACAAACTCAACCACTTCTTCTCTGACAAGCAGCGATTTGTGGACGAGATCAACAGTGTAACAGCTGAGAAGCTCATTTATAACCACGCTGTAGAGATGGTGAGTACGGATGGTCACGGCGGCCTTAGAGCTTTGTCGTGTGATTAAACGATTGGTTAACATTGTTGTCACGTCCGTGTATCAGGTGCAGTCGGCTGCTCTAGACGAGATGTTCCAGCAGACAGAAGACATCGCATATCGCTACAACAAAGCCTCCATGCTCCTGGAAGGCCTTTCCAAGATCCTCCAGGATCCAGCTGATATAGAAAACGTCATTAAATGTGAGCCAACTTCCATTTCGTTACGATTGTAAAGCTGTAATAAAATGCTTTTAACATCTTTAATCTTTATGTCTGTTGCGTTCAGACAAGGCCAGCGTGGACCGGAGGATCTCAGCTTTGTGTTACTGCACCGTGACCCTGTACGAATAAAGAGCATGATGTGTAAAATCTCGGCCAGTGCTCTCACTCCAGGGACCATCATCTTCTCGAACCCCAGAGAAGACTAAAACAAATGTCTCGTTTTTGTTTTGTAGCACTTTCCGTTTCTTTCGATTCCTTTCAATCACAAGCGACAGACCAAGTATTACATTTTTTTGCAGATGACATTTTCTGAAGGATGTGCAAAAGTTCACTACCAAAGATGAAAACTAAACAGAGACTTTATAGTTCAAAAAAGCCGTTGGACCTGCATTTGGATCCATCTTCTGTCCCCCCTCCCGCCCTTTTTTTTTTACATGAACTAAAGGGATTTTGTACTGGGAATCATTGGAGACCCAGCAAATGAACATCAATGCAAATCTGTTCATCTTATTGTTTTATACCGCACTATTGCTTTGATTATTTATTGTATTTTTAGAATTATATGCTAGTGTTATTGATGATAGTATTGAAAGAGGACATCGACGTGGGCTGGATGTGAAGCCCAAAGTCGGACCGTAACTTCTGGTACCACACACACACACAGTCACATGGCTGAACTTAGGAGGAATCTGTAGTATTTACAAAATCAGCTTTGAAGCAAATGCACTTTATTGAGGCAGATGTGAAAGACGCTTGTCCTAGAACATCTGGCAGAAGGTGGAGATCATGATTCTTCAACCTTCTCCAAGGCTCTGGTTTCTTCCCGTCTCCGTATCTGAAATCCTCCGAGTGTCTGGAGGGTCCGTGAGCATCAGGTTGGTTGGATATCGGCGCCACATAAGAGCCTCGTGGTGAATCATCCATTATGGTCAAAATACTTGAGTAGTTACTTACCTTTTCATTCAGCCGTACTGAAGCGTTTTTATGTTCATATTAATACTGTAGCTTTTTTTAACCGATGCGTGTGAGCTGTACATACTTGTACATTCTGCATGTGTGTGTGTTTTTATTTTGGAGTGAATGCGAGCGAGCACAGCGTGATTGAAGAAGGTGGATGCTGCCGCCACCATCCCTGCCTCCCGACTTAAGAGCACAAGATCTCCTCGTTTTTTTAAGGGTTTTTTGTTTCTTTGTAGAGGCAATAGACGCCGACCACTTCCACAGATCCTTCGAGGCCTCACGGAAAGCTCAAGACCTCACTTTGCATGGCAGCTCTTGATTAACTCCCATGAATATCTTGTGTACGATAAAACATTGACTGTGCGGGATGTGGATGCGGCAGGTAAATGGGATGGAGCCACTGCCAGGCTCTGCGTTTCCGCTTTCATCCACTGTGCTCACGACGGTGTTGGTGTAACTGCACTTCCCAAGTGTTGCAGTGGCCAGTTTCAGGATACTGAAGAACCGAAAGCATGACTTTAAGCGGTCTACTTTCACTTGTACATGTTATTGAACACCTCACCTCCCTCTTTCCTGCACCTCCGTCTGTTTTTATTTTTAAAACGGCCCCTCGTGAGCCTACCAAGCCTTTACTGTACAGAAAGAGAAGGCTGTTCTGCCATAAATCCATGCATATCTGTAGTTGTAGGACTTCTTTATCCAGGTCTGAGGAGAACTGTGTACAGTCGAACTGTTAGAGAAGACACATGTACCTGTGGAACGTTAGAATGTATTTGCCCTTCGTTTAGCACCTTTCCTATCTGAATAAACGCTTACCAGCCTATCACAGCCTGACACGACATGATCACGGCCGATGCAGCCTGAAGGCCCCGCTCCCTTGATTTTCAGTGACAAATGTTGATGTTTTAAATGTTTTAATCAATGTGTGTTTTACCAAGGGCATCTGTGTTGTCTGAAACTGTAGAAATGCAGTTTTTGTTTATTAAACAGATCAATTTTATCCTGTTATCTGAGTCGCGGATTGTGTTTCGCAAACATGGCTTATAATGCTGTCTTTAAAATATAAAGGCAGTACTGAAAGTGCAGCAAAGGTGAGATATAACTAAATGGGCACAACTATAACCACATTTTATTAACAAAATGAGATTTAAGACGAATTATAAAAGTAAAGGACTAAAATGCAGAACATTGCTTTGTGAAAGTGAAATCTGACAACAAAACTAAATTTAAAAATGTATAGCAAACCCCATTTTAAATAACACAAAAGGAATCTGTTCATATAATCTCTGTTTTGTCTGTGCTCTTTCTTTTTACCTCTAAACAAGGATGATACATACATGCAGCATTAGCAGTTTTTGTGCCTTGTGACCGTACATGTCCAGTGCTCACACAGGACACACACAGTTCAGCTTTTCCAGATTAGGCTCCCGAAAAGGAGGAAGATGAAACGCCTGCAGTATGATAGGCCGTGGTGCGGTGGTATTAGGGACCTTCGCTGTGTAACCCGCTTGAGGGTACAGAAAAGCTTTCGCCAGACCGGGCTCAAAGTCAAGATAAGAAGGGGCCTCTGAAAGGGCAGACCACAAGCTAAGAGGGCCACACCCACAGCTTCCACAACATTTGATGTGATCTAAAACGGCATCTCGATGAGCCAGTATTAGCCAGTCATCGATGTAGTTTAGGAAGCGAACACCCTGAAGCCGCAGCGGAGCTAGGGCTGCGTCTACTACTTTCGTAAACGTTCGGGCTAAAGTGCTAGGCCGAAAGGAAGAACCCGATATTGGTATGTTTTGCCCCCAAAAGTGAACCTCAGGAACTTCCTGTAGGAAGGAAGGATAGACAGTCCTCGGACCTGATTTGTGACACGACTTGCCTCAGTGTGAGTATCTTACACTTCAGCTCACTGAGTGGTTCAGTAGCCTGAGACATAAAATGGGCCTCATCCCTCCATCCTTCTTGGGAACTATGATGTACTGGCTGTAGAACCCGGACTCTCTTTCGTGAGGAGGAACCACCTTGATGGCCTCCTTCATCAAGAGAGTTTCTACTTCTTGCGGTGGAAACCGTTCTTCCCCAGAGCGGGCTGCCCTCAGAAGTCCTGAGCCCCAGTCTGTCAGGACGTCTTTTGATGGGACCTCTTAAACCTGATGATTGTTCTTAAATCGGTCTTAGGTTTAGAGGCCTCAGCAGCAGAGCATCACCTCGAGCTGCAACTGAGGCAAAGCTCTGCTTGACCTGCCACCGAGTACCCCTTGATGTTTGTACATTAATGTTGTATGCAAAGGTTTCGTAGGCGATAGGGGACGTAGGGGACAGACAGCTCGCTGTTCCGCCTTCGGCATCAGCCTGTGACCATGTTTGTTTAGACCTGCCACAATGCCATAGTAATCACTGGCGGGAATATAAACACGGGCCGAGAATGGTTTCGCCCACGATCTGCAAATCGGCTCCGGTGTAAAGGTAGCAGCCGAGCAAGCAAAAAACGCTCGTCAAGTTTGCTCTTCCGCGGCTCGGCTTGTTTCTCGGCCAGCCAAGTCGATATTTAATCTAACTACGGCACGAGTAACCACCTCCAACAGCTCCTCATAATCGATTGACTGAGGCGGCTCACCGCCCCCCTCGGAGGACGAGAGAAAGCCGCGGGACGATCTTTTTCACTCTCGGGGCGGGCTAACGATCTGGTGTGAGAGGAGGAAGATAAGCTCTCCGTCTCCATCTCCCCATCACGCTCCCCTGAGCCGCGAGGCTCGCCTCTGAAAGCTCCCTCCTCGAAAAGAGCTTTCCGGGAGCGGAGCGTTCGCAGCGGCAGACGCTCACAATGAGGGCAGTTAGACCCCTCAAGAGCCGCCGCCGCCGCCACGTGCTCCGCTCCCAGGCAAGCCACGCAAAGCTCGTGTGAATCCCCACCCGTGATGTAGCTTTACTTTCGCTTTTCATAGTTTGTGTGAGTGAACGTACTTATATTTTTGGACAAACAACACTAAATAAGACTCACAGACAAACAGACAGAGACACAAATATCGCTTAAAGTCTAAACAACAAGCTGACGCCGGTTTTGCCGCACGTGCCTTTATACTTTCCTGGTTGCTGACGTCACCGGCCCTGACGTCGCGCCCTTCCATTGGACGGATTCAGAGCGTCGTCACGCAGAAGGCGTTCCAAAAGTTCGAGTTCCCGGAAAGGAACTAACCTTACATTGAAGAATAAGAATGAACTAAATTGAACTGAATGAGATGCAAATTCACACTCTGCCAGCAGGTGGCGCTTATGGAAGAGCAAACCATCTAAACTTCTACATCAGGGGTGTCACACTCAAATCCTGGAGGGCCGGAGCCCTGCAGAGTTTAGATTGCACCCTGCTAAAACACATATACTATGCATGTCTGAAGTACATCAAGTACTTCATATGAACTCCTACCTCCATTTGCAGTGGAATGCATTTAACATCTAACTGATTTTAACTGGCACATATAAAACTGTTCACCAAAAAGTTTTAATTTTGAAAAAAACTTTATTTTTGACACTTAACACTAAAACTGAGCTTTGAGTTGAACGCAAATCCTAATTACAAACAACTGCCTCATCAACACCAGCACTTTAGGGGAACATGGACACACAAAACCAACTAAATTGAATGAAAGCTGACACTTACTCCCACAACCAGAATCAACTCACTTCATTACAAGTCAGTGAACCATCAAAATGATTGTGAAATTATTTAAAATGTAAAAAAGACTGCAATATTGGCCTTCACAAGATAAAAAAAAACTGATCACATTCCTCTAAATGTCGCAGTAAACATCTTTTTAGCATTAGGCATTGTCTATCTATATAAAATGGAAACATTAATGAAAAGCTAAAAAAAACAGTATTACATTTCAAAGGCCTAAAACACGTTACAGTCTACGTTCAACCAGTCCTGGCACACATTTGCTTCAAAATGTTAAGCAGCTCAGTGACCTGATTAAAGTCTTCCAGGCATTTATTGTTCACAACATGGTACCGGTGTCCACATTTCCTCAGGATCTCCCGCAGAGGCTCTCCCTCCTTTTGAATGTGCTTTTCAATAGCGCCGCCTTTTAACTCGTCGCCCCACGTGAAGAGCACCAGCGTGCGCGTCCACACCATGCCCCCGAGGACACCCAGATACTTCTCCACAGCGCGGCCGTCCCGCTTGCTGAAAGAGTCCACGGGGATAACGAGGAGAAACACGAGGCACCCGGGAGGAGCCAGCATCACGCTGCGCAGGATCTCCCGCTTCACCGACCCGGCGTCGGCCAAACCGAAGAGACTCCATCCCGGGGTGTCCAGTACAGCCAGCCTCGAGCCCTCCACCCAGCCGAATCTCCTCACACACCGCGTCGTCTTCTTCCCGGGCTCAAACTCGCTGCGTCCGAGGAGGACGTCTCCCAGAGAGCTCTTACCAGCTCGCCTTCGACCCAGCAGCACGAGTCCCATCAGAGCATCCCCCTCTGAACCGACTGACCAAGACACAGGCAGACAAATCAATACAGATGCTCGCAATAAGCCATATAAAACACATATCCAGTATCTGAAGAGTCCATTAACTTACCATATGCAGTGCTCACTGCCATTCTTCAAATGTTTCAGAGCATTCCTCAGTCCTCCTCCTTAATTTGTCACACACATCCGCTTAACTGTTTGTTTAGCTGCGTATTAGACTGTTTTCTGTCTCAAAGTTCACTTCTTAGTTCTGTGTAAGTCATTTACATCGTGACGCACATGTTTTGTCAGGGAAGGGTCAGTCAGGTGGCTTATAAAAAACCTGAGGGCCTGATAAGGACTCAAGACTTCTGGTTGTTTTCACAGATGGGGTACAATTGGGTCTCATGTCTCTCGTTACGGTACGTTGATATTTTTCCCTCACATACCTTAAAAGTATTAATTTTGTTGTGCCCCGCCTCAGAGGACACTGCGGCAGTGTCAACATTTTTACTTCATCAGTTTAAATGATGTTCAAGTCATTGTGTATATAACTGAATTATTAAAACTAAAACAGAAACGAAAAAATAAGTTAAACTATATAACAATTAACCCAAACGTGCAAAGCATAAATGAACAAAATTACTACAAAATATGAATATCATACAAGTAAAATATGATGAAAAATACTTATAAATAGGGAAAATCTTAATTGTGGTCTCATATTAATATTAAAAGTTGTATATATTAATATTAAAAGTTGAATTTATTACTGTTATTTAATTGACCTGAGTTAGTATGGTCTAACAATGAACGGCTGTTTTTATTAATTAACATTATAAACAATAAACACTGTAATAATGTATTGCTCATTATTAGTTAACACATTAAATGTAGATATTACCTTATTGTAAAATGTTCTCTACACACACGTTGGTTTTTGGTTTATAAGAAGTCTCTAATGGTTTTTATTCTGTACAAACTGTATTTCTATCACATTACACAAACTCTACACCTATAACCTATCGCTTTCAGGAATCTTTACAGGACTTTCTATATAGTCTATAAAGCTTCTGAATTACGGGGAAACTAAAAATGTCTTCATAATCCCCATGCAAGTATACAAATTTGTTCTCAAAAACCACATGAACGTGCACGCGCACACAATCCAGTGTCTTAAGGTTGGGTTATAAAAATGGCAAATAAAACAATTTTCACATAATATTTAATAGCAAATAAACACTAATTTGCCCAGCCCTATTTTGTGATCTTTTCAATCATACGACAGCCGACAAAACACAAAGGATTGTTAACAGTTCATTCTTCTAAAATTTATTCATACATATATATATATTTTTTTACTTTGACTTGTATCACATCGTCTCCTGACCTGTAAGCATAAATAGATGCCGTTCTCTTACCTCTGATAAATTAACTGACAACAGTAACGGGTCATTTTCAGCACCACTGTATATAGTACATTCTCTATATTGCATCATATATAAAAATATACAGATTTTCTTTTGCAAAACATTCTTTCCATGTTGTTCAATGGCATGAGATCAAGGATCCATATACTGTCGGCGTCATCTCTCCTCCCGTCCTCATTTCCATTCACAGCATTTCAAAGATCAGTAGCAGCCACACTGAATAAAAGTCACGGCACACGCCGTTCTCTCACCACCACAGACTTTCACAACAAACTCCCGTGACTCCCTCAGAAAGTGGAGGAGAGAACAAAGCATACAGAGAAGATGATGGGTGGGGGTGAACGGGACCAAAGACGGTGATGAAAAGAACAAGGAGTACTGCATCAGGCCAGAACAGCGCACCTTTAACCAGTTCATCTCCCAGGGTATCTGGAAGGACGTATACTTACAAAAAAAAAAAAACAAGAATCAAGTGAAACGTTAAGTTTTTAATATTGAGGCGTTCTTGATCGAGAGGAAGGCGCATCGGGATGAGGGTTTGGTTGCGGTGCATAGAGAGACGTCTGAGTCGGAGCCACTTGGGTTATTGCCTGATGACGAGCTGCCCTCACACACACACACACACACATGCACACGTACACACGGAGGCGCGAGGACCTCTTTAACACAGCGGCGGAGCGTGAGAGGGCATTGTGTGCGCTTCTCCCAGTGACCGGCAGAGAGCGATGTTCCTTCTCCAAGACGGCCAGGAGGAAGCGGCATAGTGTGTCACGTGACTTCAGCCCAAAGGCTTCGAGTCTAGGTCCGTCTTCAGAGTCCCGCCCGCTCGTAGAACAACACATAGGCGTCGCTGCTGCGAACTTGGCTGGCGGACATTGGCGTGACTCTGGAAGGAGAAACGGGTCGTTGACCATCAAGTTTGTACTGAAAATCTGGGAATAAAAATCTAATTTGAATATATAGATTTAACGTTTGGTGATGGGAAATTCATTTTCAAAATCTGCATTTCTAAGCGCAGACGGTCAAGTGTAGAGAGACGTAAAAAACGCGGACATTGCAGAATCCAGTCAAAAAAAATAGTCGGAATGTCACGGAAGCTGTTAAAGTCTGGGTCAATGAATTAAAAGTAGGTTATTAAGCTCAAATCAAATAGCGATATGGACTAGTATGTGTAAATATTAAGCAACAAAGCATGAATTGTGCATGTTCTGTGTAAATGGAGTGTTTTGTTGACTGCACACATACTGAAGCGTGACGCTCGCAGTGATTTTGTCATCTGCCATCCCAATAAATGAACAGTCCTACATGAACATAAACAATCTCTAGAACAATCTCATGAGTCACTTCCTTTCAGTTGAGAGAAACTAGTATTTTTCAGATGTTAAATTGAATTGATTTTAACGAATTAGCATTTTGATTGATATAATGTAAATTTAATCATGGAAAAAAGCCAAGAAACTAAATTTGGGGAAAAATAAAATGGATTTCAAAGGGCTCTACAGGACTTTATGAGGTTCAAGATGATTGTCAGATTATCCTGAAGAGCATGATTATCAGTTGGAGTTTATGTAACTCAAATACTATTGAGCTTTAATTGGGAAGCTTTTGATATAATTTGTAACAAATAAAACAATATTATATAGCATTAAAATAGCCAAATATCTTCAACTATTCAGCCAATATAGTATGAAGTAGAATGTGTGTGTGAGATTAACAGCAGAAGAAGTGGGATTAGAAGCATTTGTAAGGAAGAGTGAGTGGGTGCAAGGTGAAGGAGCAGGAGTGAGGGAGGAGGAGGAGGAGGAGGAGGAGGAGGATGATGGGATACAGGAACAATCACAGCAGCTAGCAGGTGCAGTGGAGCTCTGATATGCTAAACGTCAGGATCACTTTCCCTGAAAGCTATTAGTCATACTATATACATTTGGGAAATCTACTGGCACTCTTCAGTGGTGCAAAAGGAAAGAAAAAGCAGGAGAGGAAGAAAAGCAAGTACCTGGAGTCGTTATATGTGTACCATTCCCCGTTTTCAGGATTGCAACAGTACGCTGTGTAGTGGCCTCCCATAGTCGTGCCTGAGTGATTGGACACTGCATACAAGTTGTATACTGCACTGCCTGAAACAGACGGATACACTGACAGTCAGGCTGGAAATAAATGCAAGATACAATAGTTATTCTGTAACCAAAATAGCGTTACACAGATATTACGTAAACAAAACTTGTTTTGTAGCTAAGATTAATTGCTTGACAGCATATATATAACAAAAAACCAAAAAACTGACTAGCTAATGGTGATTTAGTTGTAGTTTCTTTAGAGGGCTCCAGATGATCCAGATTTGAATAATAAATGATATCAAACAATTTACAATAAGATCTATAACGCTTTGTGCAGAGTACAGCTGCACATTGACTCTAGGACTGAAACTCTTGGTCTGTCTTTACTCACTGCTTCTGTCAGAGGCGAACTCCCTGAGGTCCAGGTCTTTCATTGGGAAGTTGACAAAAGTGGACAGCTTGCTGGTTCTGACACGGGCTTCAGAGAAGCGCTTCAGATCTGAACAAGTGAAGCAGTTAAGGAGAAGAGACTCAGCACACTGCTGACCTCAGAGAGACCTGTCACTTCACTCTTCAGCCTAACCCATCAGCACATTCCTGCACACACAAATAGAGCCCCGATCTTATCTGTGCTTACGGTCAACAAACGCGCCGATGCCCAGAGTGACATCACGGAGAGATTAGGCAGCATTAGAAAAGGATACGAAGAACTAGTATTTTAGGAAACTTCTGAACTGTAAATTTCTTTGTACATCGTCTTCTGGCTTTGCACCGGTAACACGTCTGGATGAAAAAAACAGGAATGATTAGAGGTCTCGGTACATACACATTTCCACATTGTTAAAACGCTAGGAATGAACTGAATGAATTACCGGCTTCTCATCCCCATCCAGCACGTCTTCTTTAGTAAAAAGCCGCATGCAGTCCATTAGGCTCACCTCTCCAAAGCCCTTCTAGGCAGAGGAACACCATTAACACCCACTCGTTTCTCCAAAGTGTGCATTATGAAGCCTGCAAACCTGTCAATGAACTAACCTTGGCGATAGGTAAGGAAAGATCCCAGAAGGGATCGAACACAGTGGAACAATAGCCACATTCACTGCAGGTCAAAGAGCTCTTCAGCTGGCCTACGAACAGATCTGAGGACAGAGAGAGACGAGGCAGAGTTATGTTTAGTAATGGAGCCCAATGATTACCCACAGCTCTTTGATGTGTGTATAGTGCAGCGTATACTACTAAATGTTGTCCTTGTTACATGTACTTATTATTATAATAGCAATAAATGATGCATAATCACATGCCAGTAACCCTAACGCTAAGCATATAGTAAGTACATGTAGTTAAATAATATCAAGGATGCCTTAAAATAAAGTGTAACCAAACATTGAATGAAAAAGTAAAAAAAAAAACTCATAAAAAACGTAAATAATAACAACAAAATAACCAAAACTTAAAATCTAAATAAACACACACACACACACACACACATATACATATATATATATATATATATAGATACACACACACACAAATAATAAAATAACACTGGTGTAGTGTATACTTACCAACGATTTTGCTGTCTTCTCTCTCTAAGTACTTAGTCCACATCTTTTTCCCTTTTTCTTCATCACTAAAGAAAATTAACAAGATATTTATGTCATGAAATCACACTCACAACATGTCATTTTTCCACACGGAGGCAAATAAGGACAGTACGCTTACGGCAAGTGATCAAAGTCTTCCATGTTTCCCCGCGGCCGGACCGTGACCCTGTTCACTTCGTTGTGCAGTCCGTCTAGCAGGAAACGTAGAAACTCCTGAGCATCCTGTTGACTGGAGAGATAACATAAACATCTCAATACATAATACAACAACTGCTAAACATAAAGCAAGCTACATTCCATTAGTAAAACATTAAATTTTTACTAATAATCAAAATTATATTCATGTATTGGCTAATAAGTTTATAAATATTAAATAAAACTTTTACGCAAAAGAAAATGTGAATGCCACAGGTGAAATTAGGCACAAGTTACAATGAAAATAAACAGATTAATGTATTATCAACAGATTCAAATCAATATAGTACTGATGTGTTGTAAATAAGTAATCTTCTAAATTGGACTAATATAAAGTGAAAAGTGCTTGTCTGTTGCTACGATGCTAAGATGGCCACTTTGAACAGAATAAAACTGCGTGTAGGCTGAGACTCACTTGTAGCCCACAAATCTGGGGGCGTATCTCTGAATCTGTGTTTTGAACTCAGAGGGACTGACGGCTTCACTGCTTGAAGAAGTCCACATTGTCTGGATAAGCTTGGCAAACTCTGAAGTCACGACAAAGAGAGGCTTTCAGTAAAGTTAGTGAGCGCTGTGAGAGCTGCAGGAGTTGTGTGGCGTGCCGAGCGCACTCACCTTCCATGAGAGCAGTGTTTGTGCGGCTGTTGTTGTTGAGGTCTCGGCGGTGGGAGTTGTGAAGACAGTAGTCTCGCAGGCTCTGTGTGTTGCTTAGACACTGGAGGATGGAGTTCATAAAACACTAGCGAGGGAAAGAAAGAGATAAAAGAAGGGAAATATTTTTAGGGCGGCTAAATGATTAAGTTAATTAAAGGAAGGAATTACATGACACAGTGTTTATTTTAAAACACATTATTTTTTTTATGCGATTAAATAAAATGCTTTTATTTTGACCAAATACATTTCATTCACATTACTATTTATTTGCCAATTTCACACTGTGTGCATGCTCACTAAGCAGAAACTAAAAAAGTAAAAGGTAGCCGCAAAACAAGTGACACAGTCTAGAGTTTCACAGCAGCAGACTTGACTGCGATGTGTAAAGAGTTTATTTTTGGACTGTACACATACTGTTGCTTGGCAAAAGCAAGTTAAGTGAGTGTGAGAGCAAAGAGACATGAAAAAGAATCTTGCCAAATGGAAACAGACAGAAGGATGTGAAAGCGGTATGAAAACATTCCTGCTTCATATATCAACATAAGCAGATATTGTGAAATTTGACAGTTTCCATCTATTTTTAGGCATGTTGTCTGCGGTCCATAAATATACTGACAAAAAGAATCTGCGAAGGAGGACATCGATTAACAGCAAAGACACTTCAATGTCGCGTGTTTTGAATTGATTTGTGTGCACATGGGAATCATATTCTAGAGGTGAAGTGTCATTTCTGCAGCGCGGGTAGTCTAGCTTTGTTTTGAGCCAAAAATGGACAAAATTCCTATGGAAAACAAGAGCAGCTAGTACATCCCATTTAAGAACACTTACTGTATTTCCCAGATTACGAAGCCCCACCAGGCCCTGGGCACTCTTTGAGTTCTGAAAAACAGAGAGGAGATACATGTTAGCACAGGTCAAAGACTAGATGCCAGTCAGGGACTGAACTGTTGCTCACATAAAGTGTGGTCTAATTAACCAAAAAAAAAACTCAATAACACAAAGAAAAGGTCTGTTAATACCAGCTCACACATATTATACTTTCAGGGATCGCCTTAAACACTAATAAAATCTCTGTGGGGAACTTTTTTTATACACAAAACTGAAATGAATGCCATTTGAAATTCCTGTCAACATCATTAAATGTGGCTGCACCTCAAGTAAAGTCGTTCCAGGAAACGGAGCTCTATATTTCCATATAATCTGTTTTTTAGTAGAGGTGCTAAAGTGCTAAAGCGGACCGGTCAGTAATCTGACACCATGTTGTTTTCTGCCGTGCCAAAGCACACGTGATCTGCCCCGTGCTGGAACTCTGATGAACTTACCTGGTGCTGGCCGGGATGTTCACACTGACCACATTTGTCCCGACTGGCACAGCGCTCAATATTTGGGGAACAAACATAGCAGTATATATCCCATCGTAAATTTTTAACAAACTCAATAACCGGTATTATCTAAATCCACACTTCCATGGAAAATGCTTGTTGAACGCCCATTTCATGGGAACAGGCTCACCAGCCTAGTTTGTCCTACTCTGCTGAGTAATATCAACGCTGCCAAAAATAGCATCCTTTCACATGGGATGTCCGCTCATTGGCTGATTTTTTTTTAATTTTTTTATCGTCACGGCAACACTGATCCCGGCAGCCATCTCTGACGGCCACATGATTTTTACAGGCACTAAACCAAGACGCCATATGCAAACGTGGCCATCCAGACATCTACAACGTCCTACATCACGCTGTACTAAAACTGAGAAATCAATACGAACGTCAAATGAAGGATGCATGTTCTGCTGCATGTCAAGGAAATATTTGCACAAAGTAGGTCTATTTTAGGTTGTTGTGATTCATTTCGAAGCAGACGTCCACTGCTGTGTGAAATGAGACGATGCTGTTGTTGTTGCCAAAGCAGCTCATGGTTGCTTCTCAATATAGTGGTAGATGTACTCTGGCTAATAACCTTCGCATTAGTTCACAGCATTTGCATCATATGGTTTAATAAAAAGTGCCTTTGGAAACTCTGGAGAAACCTGTTAAAGGAAAAGAACACCTGCCTGAATACGAGTCATGATGAAGGTTCTAGGGCAAAGCTGTAAACTCTGTGTGAAGAACCTCAATGTATTTGTTTAACAGTTTTACTATTTCCATGTATAATGAAGCCATTAGAACATAAAGTAAAAACTTGATATAGGGTTTTGCCTTCATGTTTTTGATACAGCGTGCTTTTTGTGTCAAATCCTCCTTTATAACGATCTTTTTCCCTCTATTTCTCTGGTGGCTGGAGAATGTGGAAGTGGGTCACGGTGTTCTGTTCGGCATTCTCCCCATTACAGAGGTGAGGGAAGACTAATCCTGCTTTTATAACAGCTCGCTGGGAGAGGAAAATGTGGAGCAAATACCCAAATGAAACATCCTGACTGGTGGCCTTCAGTCATCAGCGTACACTGACCCACATAATATTAGTTAAAAAGCTCTGGTAGCTGGTTTAAAAAGTGAGATGAACCCCCCCGTACTGCTTATAGTTTATAATATCTGTTTTATGTAAACTTTGTCTCCAAGCCAAATAATTTCACACATCTCTTAGCTGTCTGCTGGTTGAGGTTTTCCTTGTAACTTTTTTAAAGAAGTCTTTTGAACTCGGACACAGTTTGTAGACCTGAACAAACCTGTAACCTGTAACAAACAGACCGTCCTTTTTCAGCTAACTATGATAAAAGGCACTGCTGGTACTCTATGTCCTTCCCAATCGCATTATACTCGTCACGCCTCAAGGGGAAGTGACTCAAAAAAAACAGCATGGAGAAAATCTTGTTTACACATGCTAAACATATGGGTCGTTTAATATGTAAGTGTCCTGATGAATATCGAAGCACATTCTGTGACGCCGAAACTAATCGTGCTGCAGATAACGAAGGCTCAGTGACATGAGGCGAGACTGGGAGCACTGCTGAATGCAGGAGTGAGCTCTAATGGGATTTCTGCTCGTTACGTAACAACGAACAGCCATTCTGAACTGCCTCGTGCGTCATTCATCAGCAGCATGCAGGTTGATTTATGTTGCTTTGTTACTTCAAAAAAAAAAGGAAAGAAAAAGAATAATAATGCAGTGTGCCTTCTGGTTAACCCAGTGTAAACCTGTATTTTTTTTATAGCACTGATAAGACTGCTTCATCAGTTTATCTCAAAATGCACGCTGGCATAAATAACATAGCAGTCAGTAGAGAGAATACGTAAATACACTGTAACAAGAAATGCAAATGCAAGATTAATTTGCATTATATAAGCGGTGACCTGTCAGAATACTGATCCCTTACAAAGACTCACTGATGCCGGTAAGTGCAATATTAATGACATCACAGCATAAACTACTTTTTAAGGCTTATTCAAGGGGTCTCAATAAAGCCCCATTCATGATTTCCCCCCCAAAAATTACTTGCATCTATTTTAGCACAATTTATTGCTGCTAGTTCAGTATTTTCACTATGTAGTTAGTTATACATCAGTATGTATTAAATAATTTAGTAGTATTTGTTCATTGCATAACATTTAATATCCCATTAGTCTTAAGTAGCTATGCCCATGGTTAGCTAGCAACCACTAGTAAAATCAGTGCTTCATGTATAAACTGTTCACTTATGACCACGATGTGTTCTAATATGAACTGGTTATCTAACTGGAAGTAATAATTGAGTGGACTAGTGTTTGTTGGCTAGTTGAACAAGTACTAATTGAACAGGAATATACCAAGAACTATATAGTATAGACTAGTTCATTTATTAACTACAAACCCGACTGTAGTTGTAATACAATAAGTGTTACCTACAAGTAAATGGTAGCGTTAGTGAAATTAGTAAAATTAATAATACGTATTGCCGTAATACGCCTATGAAGCGTGTTCATACCTTGGCATGATTAATCAGAAGTCCAACAAATGTGGAGACCAGCATGGAGCCGGACATAGTAGAGCTTTTCCTCCGCATGTCCTGTTTTAGGAGGGGGAACGCAGTCGCAGGTGGCTCCTCTGGTAATGTAACTGTATATGAATGTCGCATGCTTGGCATAATGGGTAAAATCCTTCTGCGGTGTATAAACACTAACTTTACCAAACAGCAATTATGGACGATCCCGTATCAAATATTCCAGGGCGTTCGGGCTCAGCAACTCGATCAGGAAACGACCTCTACAGCGGCGCGAGGCAGCGACGGGTACGGATGAAACATCGCGCGCGGACCGACTCTCTGCAACCGAAACGCTACTCACGAAACAGTAAACGTAGAACGTTGCTCGCAAACGCAAAGAAGAAATCCCCTCACGTGTCGAAGCAGATAGTGCGGCGCTCTGAAGGGAAAGCGGAGCTGTCAGATTGCAGGCTGGAGGCAGCTCGCGGACCCATGTCTTTTCACTACAGTCCCGCCCACACGAGCCTGGCGCGCGCATCCCACGTCACCGGGAGCAGTGGGTTAAACGCGCCACAGTGACAGAGATTTACAATAATCGTGTGGCCGTCAAGGACTTATTACTCATTTTAAATGGACCGCTTTCAAACAACCCTAAATGAGTTTCAACTTTACTTCCAAATAAACAGCGAGTGTTGGCTGGGCTCTAAACAGCTATTTGTTTATATTGTTGCAAAATGTAAACTCTGTGTGACCCTGAACCACAAAACCGGGGTCATAAGTGTAATTATTTTTAAACGGAGATTTATGTAGGGCAATAGGACAGGAAAATATTTGGCTGAGCTCTGAAATTGGGTGGTGGGTGAAATTTTTTTTTGAAACCTATTCAAATATTAAGAAAACTGCTGTTAAAATCATCCAAATAAAGTTCTTGCAATGCCTATTACTAATCAAAAAAGTACTTTTGCTATATTTACAGTATTAAAAAACAGCTTTATGCTACACAAGCTTCACTTAATATCCAAATGATTTATGGCTTTAAAAACATCTATAATTTTGTATTGTTGGCTATTTCTACATATATACCTGTGCTGTTTATGATGTTTTTGTGGTCCACGGTCACATATTATCATGAAATTGTGTAAATAAGTATATTAGTACATTCACGACAGCTCTAATATGCTACACGCAACTATCGTTACAAAGAAATTATAAAGAGTGCCAATATAATTTTCCACGAAGCTGATTTGAAACAGCGTGCATTGTAAAAAGTTAATAAAAAGTTAGAATGAATTGGCAGCTACAGTTCTTCCGGATTGAAAATAGAACAACTGTCAACAACGCAAGCAAAAAAAAGTGGGACAATATGTCTAGCCTTTTTGCCATGTTCAGCTCAGCTGTCGCCCCCACTAGAGTATTAGAGAAGCTTTAAACTTTGCCTGTAAAAGTGGCAGAGAAATTAGAACAGGGTATGAAACACACTAAACCCCAAAAGAGAACACCAGACTGAGGCTGTTATGCTCTTATGAGATGGTGGGTCAAATGTCATCAGCTGCAACCCAGTTCTGGATATACTAGAAACACGTAACGCAGCATCAAAGTTACCTACATGAGAACAATGTCGCTTTTGAAGGCCACACTCTACTCGCATCTTGTAGGCTTTAGTCAAAGCAATATTGTATTTACGCAGATGAAAACACTTTTGATAAAGACTATTATTTACAATAAATACGATGAATCTACTTTTTATGACGCATAAAAAAAGTAGGGTTCTGGCTATGTCTTACACCATATTTCACTAAAGTTCACTGAGAATGCTGAGCATGTTAATTTATGCTTATGGGTGAAAGACGTTAAGATGTCCACATCAAAATAAATTCAAAAAAGTGATTTAATGTCCATAGAAAGCACTTTAAATGTATGCAAAGTGTCTACCTTTAAGGTTTAAAATACGCTTTTTGGTAATAACATTTGTCTAAATAATGTTACATTGTCATTTAGTGTAACAATATTTATGTAAAAAATATGCTTAATTCTGAATTGTACATAATGAAGTATATAAAAGAATAAGGAAGTATATACATTTTTTTGTGTTTGAAATAAGTAAAAAAAATCTTACTGACATATAGAATAGAATAGTGGCAAATTTACACATTAATTAGTATTTGGGGTGAAAATAATTATCATTAGAGTCATAAATAGCTTTTTGTAAATATGCCTGACAAAATTGTTACACTAAATTACATTTTAGTGAGTAAATTTAGTAAATCTGGGAAAAATGTGTGATTTATATTTTTGGCTCAGAAAAAACTAATTGCAATTAATTTAAACAGAAAACATATGTAAACAATTTAAAGCGTTATTACGCTTAGTATTCCTGTGGTTCAAGCCTTTTCCATCTTTGACCCTTACATAGATATAGAAAGTTGGGTGACCTGTTATTGAAGTGCCATTTTAGTGAGACAGATCACTCTGACCCTTCCAGTCTTATGACTAAGTCTATGTACACAGCAAACAGCAAATGAAAACACTTCCTCGACATGCTACAGAACGCAACAAGGGTGAAAAGGTAAAGGAAACAGGGTGGATTAATGCGTTTCTTGAAATGTGTAATTAGACACTTTGAATGAGTGCCAGAGATCCATCTTGGCTTTCCGCCGAATGATGCACTTGATGTGCCTCTGGGCACCACTACAACTGAATATTATACAAAATACAAGTGCTGATTCTGCTGACTGTTTAAAAAATAGCAGTTGACCTGTTATGAAATACACCAGCACACATTTTGGATGGTCTAACAATGAAAGAACGTGATGACTGAGTACAATTTAACAGCTCAAATCTCAGTTTCCAACATCCACACAACTATAAGTGCAGAAAAAACCTCAGAGGAACACTTTGTTCTCCAGAAGAATTGAGTCTTCACTGGGTTTCCTCTTTAAGGTCCTCATGTG
Organism: Puntigrus tetrazona; assembly: GCF_018831695.1. Lineage (NCBI taxonomy): Eukaryota > Metazoa > Chordata > Actinopteri > Cypriniformes > Cyprinidae > Puntigrus > Puntigrus tetrazona. The sequence goes on from NC_056713.1 coordinate 12,259,466, forward strand.
AAGAGAATAAGAAGTCCTGAGCTCTCAGCGGTCTCGGAGATACACTGCCAATAACCAAGTGCCAAAAAGGGGCCAAAAAAAGGAGGCAGTTGTATCCAGTAGATTTGAGCCTCATCAAAACAGACGTGAAAAGTTTTTAAAAATACTTAGTTTAATGCTGTGGAACAGCTTGCATTCTGACAGTTATATAAAAAAAATAATCTTGGCACAATGAGTAAGTAGTAGAGAACGTGACGGGAACTGTTTACTTCTGGGTTACAAAAGTGCAAAGTCTGTCTGTTTGAGACCGACTGGCATCATTAATAAAACCGCTGAATGGAAAGAGTCAGACTGTGGCAGGGAAACTGTGTTAATGCTGGCCCAGCCATGCAAAGACTCTCAGTAACACTAACCCACCATTGGCTGGGAAACCACAATAGTTTAATGGTAGCTGGAGACAGGGCAAATTGTATACCTATTGTAGTCTGTGCTGTCTTTCACACTGATAAAACTGATTTGGTCAGCAAAAATACTCTGGATGCGCCAGAATAAGGACACAGAAATATTAGGCCCGAAATATACACTACACAAGTACGCAATCCCACAAACCTAATGTGTGTTCTAGCATTACTGTGGTGGTAACAAACGTCAGTACTCATGGGGCTGATAGAGTTACCCTCATGTACCTGTGCCACTGCACTGGATCTGTTAGCTATTCTGAAAGAGAGAAACAAGTTAACAGTTTAAAAAGTAACCGGTCAGTAGTTTAGGGTTGTTAACCATTCAGAATTCAATTGAGAATGTTTTTTATTGTTTTATAATCAAATTCAATTCCTCAATTAGAATTAAATACAAATGTCAGTCGAGGTATCAGAAAGGAGCTGGAATGCAAGGAAGCAGAAATGTAATGAATGAAATCTCAAAGAAAAATTTAAGTATTCCTTTTCAAAGCCGTACTGACTTTACAGACAGGAAGGAAAAACTGCTAATTTTTTGGAAATTCACTAAATACCACTTCCTGTCATTCTCATTAATTAACTAATAAATCAAAATCTTTTAAATTTAAGATCTGAAAAATGATCATAGAAAAAGAGAGTTTACACTAACGTTCACTATAGCACCCCTTGTGGCAACGAGGTGAATGCACTGCTGACAGGGGTCATGAACTGAGCCACCAAAAGCATAATAAGCCACTGTACTATACAAAAAAAAAACATCCTGTAAATTCGAGACTTAAAACTTTGTCGTAAGTCAAAAAACAGCTCATACTAAAGACAATCTGCCAAAATGACGACAACTGGAATGTTCTAATCTATGATGTAATAGCGTGGCTAAGAACCGCCTCCGCAGAAGATGATCACTGCTGCTTCGACGTCACTGTCCGTTTAGCCCCGCCCACTGATTCACACATGTAATGTTTACAAGAGAGGTGAATGTGCAGGTCTGTGCAGAAAAGATGCTGTGTTGTGGAAAGAACTTTTTTTTTGCGTTGCCTTCCGTACGTTAGGAAAGAGTGGATGTACTTGCATTTGTACACAGTAGCCTGGTTTATCACAGCATAAATGGCCGGGATATCTAGAGCATTAGTCTGATAATTAAATTGAGTTGACAAAAGCACTCAGACTTACACTGGCTGAGCTGATTATTTTCTAGAAAATTCTCAGATGTTAAGTAATGTCGTCTAGACTAATCATTTTAAAGTCCGACAGACCTTACTGCTCAGCACTGCTCATTTAGCCTGGGCTCCCTTGTTGAGCAATACCTTAATGACATAAACAGCGACTAATTTAAAATAATAGCCACAGACTGTATTCCACAGATGTTTTTTTTAGCATAATGTAAGCAGACATTTTAATTCATCATTAGAAGCACCATGAATCCAACACAGGGACGTTAAACACATAACTTCAAATATGGATATGTTTAGGATATGATTCGAATAACATAAGCATACTGTATACTTCATAGTATAACCTGTAATGTATACTGATTATTATGTAAGTCTTTATATGAAAAGGTTAATTTTGAGTACAAATGTCATTAATCAAGGGGATCACACAGGTGATATTATTTTTAGAAAATAAAAGGCCAAGTAGAGCACATTGCATCATGGGATGCACGATTTGGGGAAAAAATTAACTTTGATAAAAAAAAAGCTCCAGGTGTGCAGTGCTTGTTTGTGGGGCTTTAAAATTTGGTCCAAAATTTTTCTTTTAATTATATATTCATATGATTAAGAGTTTTTATGTTAGTATGATACACTAAATATACCTGACCGAATCAATCATTTTATCTGCAAGTTCAGTTATATCACAAGAGACACTTGAAACACAGCTGAGTGTTACACATTCCTTACACCCCTCAGCACAAACACTCGAAGGCAAAGGGTACTTTGAGAAATGAGAGCGATGCAAATTTAAAGATGGGTAAAAACAACACACTCCTAGCATCATTCTGCACATTATAGAAAACATAAAAAACATGAATGCTCTTACCAAGGACTCTCTGACTGGTGAGGTGGAGCGATAGCTGGAGGTGAATCGGCTGCTGCTGCTCTTCAGGCCGTCCTGCGTGGAGCTCCGTGAGAGGCCGTAGCTGGAGCGAGCGCTACCGTAGGAGTCAGATACGTCAGCGCCTCGGCTGTGATAAGACTGCTTCAGGCCACTGCTGCTGGACGTATCGCTCAGGCCCAGAGCTGACAGATCGTGCGTCAAATCGCTCTGACTCACCGACTTCCTGCGACTGAGGGAGATGCTGGAGGACACGGGTGAGGAGGAGAGGTAGCTGCTGGGGGCCGGAGAGTAGCTGTAGCTGCTGTATCCCGAGCCTCCGTTGAGGCCCGAGCCATAGCCCTTCACCGGTGTGCGGCTCAGGCTCTCGCTGCGCCGACCGCCCAGTAAGTCAGTGCGAGGGATAGGCCGACCCCGGTCCGGCTCAGAAGAAGAGCTGTAGTTGCGGGAGCGGCTGGTGCTTGAGCTCAGGTAGCTTGAGGAGGAGTATCCTGAGGAGGAGCTCTTATAGGGCAGCTTGTCCCGCTCGTAGGAGCCCAGCGACGGGGTCAGGGAGGAGCCATATGAAGTGTAGTGACTGGTATAGGAAGAGCCGGCATAGCGCTTCGCCGTAGATGAGACACGAGACATGCTGGGAGCTCAGCTGGACGTGAGGCGATTTCAGGCTGCATGGACTCTGTGAACGGAAGGAGACAATGCGCTGCATTCAAATTCTGGCCAATAATGATAAAAACAATAATCCTTTTCATGTTAAATTCAGCATGAAAATCTGTTTACTATATGTATGTCGTTGATCTTACTGTGAACAACTTAATACATGCATACTTCTTTTTTTTATTTTGATAACAAGCTAAATGTTTGCTGCGTAAATCAGACTGATTTATAAAAAATGCAAATTCATTCTTTGCCAGCAGGAGGTGCTTTAAACAAGAGAATTGGAGGTTCATTGATAACGGCTGTAGACAAAGCAGCTCTTAGCTTACAAACGCTGCCTTACATGCAGGATGAAATGAAAATCACATTTTCTAAAGACAGTCTTCCTTTAGAAATACAGTGATATAAAAACACACACGGCTTGGTTTGAGCATGAGCATTTGTTACATGCTCATGTATATTCAACAAAGCCTTTTGGGAAAGCAGTCAGGTTTGATATCGTGGCAGGTCGCCACAAATATATAAATGTATGGGAGACTTTTCTCCCAGCACAATAACCTGAGACGAACTTCATTACTCATCATTTTCTACGTTTTGTTGATGGCAGTGCTAACCAGACCGATAAACAAACACAGACCAGAAGTTAACTTCGGGCCAGACGCGCGCTCGATGAAACAATCTATACCGAAATTTGAATGATATTTTGGAAAATAATATTTTGGAATACTAAAAGTGAATTTAGGCATTACCATTATAATGTACAGGGTGAAAAACAGATAACCATTTTAAGTTCGGTTTAACTTGCGGTTAAGTATTTAAAGCTGCAAGATGTTAAGACATTTGCATATTACATATGATACAGTAGGCCCTCTATGATTAAGAGATCGTTTGTTTGTCTAAATTTAGATGTATAATACAATTAAACATCCAATAACGATAAAGATTGTAAAACTTGTATATATGTAAAAAATATATATGTATGTGTGTATGTGTGAGACCCCGGACCACAAAACCAGTTATAATGTAACACAGGTATATTTGTAGCAATATCCAAAAATACATTGTATGGTTAAATATTTTATTTTTCTTTTATGCAAAAATCATTAGGACGTTAAGTAAAAAATCTTGAAGATGAAGACATTCTATAGATTTTTGTCAATATTTAGATTTTTTTTTTAAATTTCAGATTTTCAAATTGTTCTATTATCAGGCAGACATTGTCCTAACAAATCGTATGGAAATGGAAAGCTTATTTGTTGGTCAGATGATGTATAAATCTTAAAAAAAGAAAAAAAGAACCCCAAAAAACTTATAACATATAACATATATTTCAGCTGAAGAACAAAATGGCGAAGACTATGTATTCATAGAATCTATGTTTTAATACATTAAATACAATAGAATCTTTTTAATACATTTTTTTTTTATCATTTTTAAGTGAACTTGAAAAAAAAAAGTGAAAAAAGTTTGTCAAAACGGGGCGTATCACAACACTGACTGATGAGATATTAAACATTTTAGCTCGTATCAACCGATGCCTCAAAATCCCACACACCGAAGGTCGGCGGTTTCATTACGTGTGTGTTTCAGCCTTAGGGAAAGAGTGTCTCTTCTCAGTTGGGCAATTTCAGTCAAAACGGTAGGGTATAAACACTACCTGTTATGAATTTTGAATGACTCTGTGTCATGCCCCGAGGTCTCTTGTGTTCTATGTGCTTGATCCTGAAAACGTATTCAATGAGTAGCAGCATGTGACTCTTGTCCAAACACAGCACACACACTGCGAGGGGTGCATATTACGCAACCTATGGGGGCTTCACTGCTAGCATGGGACCCTGAATGTAGCTGGCGCCATTGTTTTCATAGAGGGCCTGGAATGGTGGTTTAGCCCAAGCACAGCACTGAAGAGAGACCCCAGAGCCGGGCCGTGTGTTATGGAGGAACAGTTTGTTCTCGTGGAGAGACGGGCTCTTGTTCACAAGGCAGTGCAGCGTCTGAATAAATAAAAGTATCTGGTGTTGTTGATCCGTGTTGGGTTCAGTGTGATGGCTCTTATTTCTTTAATCTGTCTCTCTGCGCACTCTCTCTCTCTCTCTCTCCCTCTCTGAGTGCAGTGTTCACAGATGCATCAATAATTCACCACGTAGATCTAGGGTAGGCTGCGCGCTGGAGGCAGTCCAAAGCACATGGCAGACCGACGCTAACATGCTTTCACCAGACGAGAACTCTTAAGACAGTTGTCCACTGCTTTCACATTGTGTTCCCTCTCTTTGCCCACAATAACAACAGCCCGAAAGAACCCTACCATATGGTACTGAGAAATCTCAAACCGCTATAATGCCGTGACAAACTAGTCTTTAAAAAAAAAAAAAAAAAAAAAAAAAAAAAAAAAAAAAAAAAAGGCAGTGGAATACATTTAGTTTGTGTTGCACTTCATTAATAGATGAGGTGGAAACTGATTAACAATCAAAGAAATGCAGACTTGGCTAGCTTAACTGAGGCAACGTTTCGACCAAATTGGCTAATTCTTTCTTATTATATGAGCTATATATTAAAAAAAAAACAACTAATAATAGATGACATGGGTAAAATGAACTACTATTATTCTTAAAAATGTAATATTATTAAACTATGATTGATAATAATGTATTTCTCTTTATTTATCACTACATTTTTATAATATACTTTGTCACATCCATGAGTTTTGTCTCATACATATTTTTTTTTTCCTCAAAATGCATTACAGAAATGCTTGCATTTGTATTTGTATATGTTTAGCTAAGGCTCCTTCATCATGTCATATGTATATCAATACTTATATATTATTTGTACTTGCATATATTTGACTTGAGAATATTTTTCTTAAGACTTAAGAAAATCGTACAATATATTGAATATATATTTCCCGTCACATCCAACGCATGACTATTTGTGTGTTGGTTCTCCAGATATAAAAACACACTCGGCTCGGTTTGCTCTGAGAATGTGCATTGGCAATTTAAATATTGTAAGAAGTTTTTTTTTTTTACCAACATATTTTTGCTGTGATTATGAGTTCAAATGTCACATCCATAATGCTGGATATAACTTTCATAATACCCTCTTCCATTACTTAAATAATATTACATTTGATATTTAAATTACATTTACATGTAAGGTCCTTGTGATATGAGAAGATTTTTTTTTTTTTTTAAAAAAACACACAAAAAAGGTTTCAGGGATTTATCATACTATACACTGTGTTTATTAGATTTTTTTAAAAATGCAAAAAAAAAAAACAAACAAAAAAAAAACTGTAATATTGTAAAACATTACATTATTAAAATATATTCAGTATCACATTAATATTTGCAGATTTGCTGCTTGGGAAAATATTATAACTATTATTATTATTTTTATTATATAATGTTGAAAACAGTTGTGCTGCTTAATATTTTTTTAAACATTTTTTGCACATATTTATTTCAGGATTTTTGATGAAAGTTCAAAAGTATACTTGATCAATTTCTTGCACCCTTGCTGAATAAAAAATAGCCTATTTTTTCATCTTTTGAACAAAGCTCTATGTCACTTAAATCAATACAAATAGTTTCAATCATTTTTATTTTTATAGCGCTTTTAACAACACAGGTTGTATCAGAGCACTGAACAGTCTAAAGCAGAAGAATACAATGATAGGGATGTATAATGACGAGATTGAACAATTTGTTCAAATATGCTTCATCTATTCAGCTGAATCATAGAAGCAGGCTCTGTTGTCTGTACTCATCCGTTGTGGGAAATATTAGCTATTACTAATATATTATACTAATAAGAAAACTTTGACTTTAACAGAATTAAAATATTTTAGTAGAATGAGATTTGTATCCAGAGGGTTTGTGGGGTGTAGTTAGCAGACAGGGTCTGAGCTGTGGGAGTGTCTCCGGCTCTAAACATGTGACAGGTGAGGACTTGTCAAAGCAGACGTGGTTCAGCCCCGTGATGCCTGACAGACATCCCCACTTGCATTCACGCTGATAGACGTGCTGTCATTACGTGCACACCACCACTGCTCCTTAACATTCACATCTAACACGTCACAACACCTACTTTTAGCTCTTCAGCATTTGGAAAGCTATGTAAGGCGGTTTACAAAGGTGACTTAACAGTCGTGACTCAAACGTACACGTTAGCCACATTTATACAGAATCATGCCTCTATAGAAATCAAACGCACTAAGAATTACAAAGAAGCATTAAAAGGTCAATAAAAATATCCTGAAAACAATTTAGCGCTGTGACATTGAGCCGTCCTAAATAATCTGAAACTCGTGCAGGTGTTTGTGTTAGCAACACCAACAATATGCTGAAGACTTGAGGCAAAGTCTTGGGTACAGCTATATTTACCCTGAAATGTGAGCAGATAAGAGCTCGGTGGCCAAACTGACGCCTCAGCCCCCCCCCCCTTCCTATGACCAAAAGCAATCTGGCAAGACTCGCCTCTCAACAATACTCAGTCTGCCAAACCAAACTCAAAATCTTCTCTTTCTATTCGCAGCCATGTTACGTGAATCAGACGCGCACCGGTCTAGCGTTGATTTCGATCCGGAAAGGCAACATCAGACCAAATTTTAAAAGCAGCAGGTCATTCCAGGTTTTTAAATCATTTACAGTGAGCATAGACAACCTGAATAAAGAATGTGGAACACAGATTTTGTAACAGACTGACATTAGGGCAGCTGTCTATGAAAAAGGAGACGGTGGGGATTACCGGGTGCAACTGAAATTGCAATTCAGGTGTATAAACAAACAGAACTGCTTTGGTGGGTTTTGATTTATTATTTATTTCAAAAGACAAACCCAATTATTTGCAATGGATTGGCTCACCTAAAAATCTCCAGAGACAAAATGCAACCCTGTACGTTGTTTGTAAGTGCCATGGCCCTCTCTCGGTATCATGTGTGCAAAGTGCGCTAGCAGGTGGGTGTTAGGTTCAGGGGTACCTACTGTAAGTAGAGCCGTTCTCGGTTCTAGCGGACGGAAAAACAGAGGTGGCGGTTCATTATACCTCACATACACCGTTCAATGTTCAAACCTAAAAAGACAAGAAAAAATACAGAAAGAGGTTTATGAATAGGCAACATTTATAAAATAATACACCGATAAATGTATAAAATACAAAAGCACATTAAGTACCACAAAAATAATAACGAAATGGGCTTGTGCAAAGTCTATGAGATATACAAAACATTAACGCATGTATTACAACGCGTTGAAAGAGGTAAATAATAGCTTCTTTTAAAACTATGCGTACAAATGTTCAGTACGCATCAGTTTAAATCAGACTTTCGTTACAATCCGGACCTTGGTTACGCTGAACGGCTAACAATAGAGAACCTAACAACTGATGACTTGAGAATGTCACACGCTCTCCCCCACAGACCTCACAGCATTGGATGGCAGTCAAAAGAGCTTAAAGTTAAAGAAAAGAGCAAGTCATTTGGAGAAGAGGCTCACCAGTCGTATTTTCCATGGACGGCGTGTTGCTTTGGAGGCTGTAGCTCCAGAGTGAGAGGACCAGGGAAGGATTGCATGAGCAGACTGATCCAGAATGTTAGAGATCATATTACTGAGCTGGTAAATATAGCGATTGCCTATGACCTCCCTGGGTCATTCAACACTCCTGCATTCCAATTAGTACTTAAAGGAATCGCATTAAGACTTTTTATGGGCAGGACTGGCTTTACTATATGATTCTAATAAATACTGACAGTTTATTTATATTAAATTACATTATATATTTTGATTAAATACTTTTCTATAAAATCGGAACAATTAAATATACGATTTTATATAAAGACATATGGCATGTTTTTATATTTATGCATTATATTTTAATATTTTGTAAATATAGTTAGTATATATTAAATATATTGTACAGATTACAAATAGCATATATAAAATTTTGTAACATTCGGGCCACTCTCAATGTCAGAAATGGCAAAATCAAGTGTATAGATGTTTTTTTTCATTTAAAATCTTTGGATTAATGCTCAAAATTTTTTTCTTTTTAATTGTTCCACTAATCAAATAATTACAAATTTCTACACTGACATTAAAAATGTAATTCAATTGTATATGAAATATATTTAATAATTAAAATATTAAAGTAAGAAGCAACTTCTTAAGGTGTCTATGGCTTGTTTAGTTGGGCTTATTATCCCAATAACCGAGGAACAGATGTACTAAAAGTACTACATTATTGTCAAAGTTCGATAAGGATAAAGTCAGGATAAATATGGGAGGGAAACTGTTAAATAATCATCAGAGAGTTTAATAATTTAACAATTATAGTAACTGTTATTGTAACTTACATAAGTAACCACCCACACCCACAAGATTACTGTAATACTACTGAAACAAACATACTATGATAGCTTATGCAACAACAAAACTATAATGCAGGCTACCTGTAAGTGTTAAGAAAAATATATACTGATGAGACTTTAACAATTCTGGCTTGAAATGTAAAAGGAGAGACTGGGGGTGTTGTAACACTAAATGATGAAGAGTAACGCCATTAGTTTATCCTGCATATCTGTTTACAACTTTGATGACCTAAGACCTCATAACTGGGCAAATGTCAGAATATGTACCGTCCCATTTCGTTTCACTTCATTCAATATTATTATTTCACTTGTTTGTTTGTTTATACTGTAATAGCTGATTCTGATGGTGGGGTAGGCTGTAACAACACTAAATTTATTTTATGAATTAGTAGTACATTTACAATCGACTTTACCTTGAAGCAGACAATGTAAAAATCGAGGTTTAAGACAAAACAAAAAAACAAAAACAAGAAGCGGGGTAACAAAATGTTACACGCTGCCCAGTTTGCCTTCCCTCGGCAGCGTGTCACGTGATCGAGCCGCAGCGCTACATCACTAAACTTCACCAAGTACTACGGGATAAACCGCACACGACCCAAACCCTCAAGTTTATATTACTGCTCCCTTAAAAAGAGACAGACCGCAGCTTGTGCATTACACCAAACATTTATTAACGACAAAAAGACTTTGCGTGCACATGAACACATCCAATCTGCAGGAGCGAGTCTGAGGAATTTAATAACGTTACCCAACTCGCGATTCGCTCGTTGTCGTGTCGTACATTTACACGCAAGACAACTCGCCGGGCGACGTTATGTAATTAAGTTAAGCGTCCAGAACCTTCCAAATCGGGCGAGTAAATCAGCGGGGACGGCGGAGCGAGAATGTGCAGTGCGAGCATTCGTAGCATTACTCACCGGAGTGAGCGAGACCATCCTCCTTCAGGGAAGAGCCCACCGTGAGAGAGACTTCCGCGCAAACCACTTTGAACTCCTGCAGGCCGACACACGACACTTCACCGATGCTCTTCAAAACAATAAAAACAATAACCGTGGCATTTCGGTTGTTTCTGTCCTCGTAATATTCCAAGCTCTTGACTTGTAGTCAAAAAACGGTCGCTCAGTTTAAGGGTGACGTCGGAGAGCTTTTCTTTCATCCGATTGGTTAATTCTGCTCTCGAACGTCATCGCAATGCCACCGCCCACACTGTCACCCTGGCGACGGGAATAAACACTTTTGAGATTAGAAAGCTTGGCGTTTAATGGGATGGATTATATACCAAAAAACACAAAAACTGTATCATTTACTCACGTTGCTCCAAACCTGTTTGACTTTCTTTCTCACATGGAACACAAAAGGAAACGTTAAGCAGAATGATATACACGTTATTATAACTGAATATATATATATATATTTTTTTTAAACAGAAATTTGCTCGAGTGTGGATCTAAAAACAAAAATCACATTAAACATTTTGTAAACGTAATGTTGTTAACTAAATCCATTAACGGATTTAGTTAATTCGACAACAACACCAACATCAATAAATAATATGATACAGAAAATACTATATTAACACTGTATTGACAGTCATTAAAAGACAAGTTTATTTTTCCTTAGCCTTTGACCCACTCCATTCAACTTTCAAACATAGATACAATATTGTGCACATATGCTGGCAAACCAATGGTATAAAACAGTCAAATCTGATTTTAAAATTGTAACACGTTTAACGGTGTGACTGTGTGCAACTGAACTTGAAGTATGTAAGTGTTCATTACAATAACAGGCCTAATGCATCCATTAGATAAATGACTCTCTGGAATTCTCATCCCTTTGACGCTCAATAGCCTTTCACACACCCTTTACAAATTAACTTTAACCGAAGATTAAGAACTGCAAATGCACAACAGATAATGCAATCTGAGAAACAATCCAACACATAACATCCTTCAAAAAAAAAAAAAAAAAAAAAAAAAACGGCAAAACAAATACAAAAAGCACAGTTTGGATATAAGTCACAATGATTGAAAAATGTGTGCGAAATAAATCTCACATGGTAAACATAGCGGTATATCTTCACACTTCATATGCGCCGGTCACAGTTTAAGTGGCATTACCTTCAAGGTCGTAAAACTGGAATATTAATAATGCATACATATAGAAAAAACATAAAATAATTATGTAAAAGCGAAACCCTAATATCAATAGCATGTCCTGTGTGGGCACAGAACATCAAATATTGATACTCTAAAAGGGAAATCTCTGAAGAAAAAAAAAAAAAAAGACTTCATTCTGCTTTAATGTTTGATTAGGGGTCGCAGATAAAGGCAGAAAGAGGGTTAAAGGCATAGAGGATGCTAAAACCTTCATACGTAATCTTTAACAGCTTTCTTTCTCCGACCAAACAGCAACCTTTAAATATGCTATGTGAGCTGATTTTAACGTTTTAAGTTCCACTTCAGTTTAAGTTATACTCATATAAGTCACTATTAAATCTCTATCTACTCGTTTCATTTCATTAAGATTCCAAATTCAGAATTACAATTTAATTCACGTCTTACTAACGAAAAACCCTGAAATGTTTAATGAGAAACGCTTCTACCATTTTCAAGTCTTTTGATACACTTTTATATATCAGTACATAAGAGAAGAGCTAATCTACTACTAACCTAAGCATTTGCGAGCGTCAGCGTAACGTGGCACACTGACAGCGATGCGCTTTTCCATTCAGTCCATCCTTCAAGTCATGCTATCATACACGAAATAAAAAAATAAAAATACAGCAAACTAGGTTTTCAGGTTTCAGTCGCTAAACATGTTTCGTTTTTTCTTTTCGAATCAAGTATGACAAGCAAATGAGGTTCATGCACTGATTTGATTGATGCACCAGGTATAAATAAATAAATTGCTGGTTTTATCCTGTAGCTTCTGTACAATGAACTTGCCACTTTCTGCACTGCACGGAAACAGTCTTGCATTGCGCATTACAACACACATTTCAGACAAACCGGATGCGTAAAAAAAACCCCTAGAAATGAAAACGTTGTCATCATTTACTTACATTCCAAATCTGTATGTTTTTCTTTCTTCTGTGGGACACAAAAGGTGTTCTGAAGGATACAAGAACAGTTTTTGTTACCACTGACTTCCATTTTTGGCATGGAAAAAAAATACTCTGAAAAAGCATTTTTTTTATGCCCCCTAGAAAAAAATAAAAAGTCATACAGGTTTGGTTCAACGTAAGTAAATTATAAACTAACGGTTTTGGAGAAACGTAACATTATATCACTTGCTCACCGATGGATCCTCTGCAGTGAATGGGTGCCGTCAGAATGAGCGTTGATAAAAACATCACGCAAATTGACATAATCCACATAGCTCAAGTCATCCATCCCCTGTTGTCCTCTCACATTTAAATCCAAGGATAACTCATTTTACCTGAATCAGGAAAGAAATATGCGCATATCTCTGCATATGCGCATACAAAAGAGAGGGCTTTTTCCACTGGAGAAAGTAATTTTGCCTTAAATTTGTTTCTTAGAAACATGCAGCTTTTCATTCATTAATGGACTGAAGTCATCTGGATTATTGCAATGTTTTTATCAGCTGTTCAGACTCTCATTCTGACGGCACCCATTCACTGCAGAGGATCCGTCTGTGATTTATGTAATGCTAAATCTGTTCCAATGAAGAAGCTCATCTATATCTCGGATGGCCTGAGGGTGAGTACATTTTAATCAAATTCTCCTTTTTGGGTATTCTTTAACTTAAGAAGACCAATTTCCCACTGATGTTCCGCTGAACGTAGAGTCGTACACATTGACTGGTTTGCTACTGATTTGTTTTGTTTAATTTTTAACAAATAACACCAATCAGTAAATCAATAATAAATACTGTGAATAATCATCATATGTAATACTTCTTTGGTGGACTGATGTTTTGTCACTTAAAAGATCTTATTATTCTGCATGTAAAATATAAACTCATTCAATAACATGGATACAGGTGAAATGAAGATGAGCACTTTTCTCAGCATATGCTTTGTATTGGAGGTACAAGTTTGAGCACCCCCTTCCAAAGTGGCGGAGAAAGCACTAATAAAAATATTCAAAAAAGGATTTAAAAAAACAACATCAACAACAAAAAAACACATTAAATAGCGAATTTATGTGACACCGCACGTCCCTTCTGGATTCTTTAATCAGATTAAAAAACTAAACTGGACATTTAAAAACATTTGTAAATAAGATGTTTTGCAAATCTTTCCTTGTGTGAATCTAGCACTGCCCATACAATATATAAGGCCTGAGAGTCTTTTGCTGACAGCATACGACACACATCAGCAGGCAATGGATATCCAAGATTTCTTCTTTAAGACATCAGTGCAGTGCAACATTTTCTTTCAGCTATGGGTGATTGTCTTCAAATCTGAAAAAAGCACATCCCGGGCTGCCAGAGCCTTCCTCTGTGCTTTATTTTTGAAGAAACAGGCGTTTGAAAATACAGGGGTGCTCGTGAAGTCTGAGGACAAAAGGAAACCTTTAATAACGGCAACAAAACCAAAGGTGCGCACGAGTCATGGTGTTTCTTATGACCGTGTAGCGAAGTGGCACATCATGTGCCGAACTAAAGCCCCAGCAAATCCTAGAAGTTTTTCCCTGAAAGACAGTCCCATTCACTCTGTGGAGCTAGTTCAAAGTGGATTTGGTTATTTAAATATAGCTTTTTAGTGATCCTGGTGGAAAGATGGTTATTTTGTTTTGGGAACTACCAGGATCTCATCCCCATCTTGAATGCTGTAAGAGTGCAAGGCCCTGGCGCTGTATTTCAGCTCATCGGGGCCAAAGGCAGAACCCTTGTCGATGTAGTAAAGGCGCATGTTGCTGGTGGGGAGCTGCACAACAGTCCTCAGCTGCTTCTTCAGCTCTGCGACGGTCTGGTCCAAGCGGATGCTCACCTGCTCCACTTTGTCTTCATAGCGTACCTCCACTTTGGCGTGGCAACGCGGTCTCAGGTCGATCTCAGCCAGAGGAGCCAGTTTCCCATATTTGGTCACCAAGCAGTGATATCTCCAAAGCGAAATGCAAATACTTAAACCAAATTCAGCTTTTTTTACTACATGGCCAAACCAAAAATCATACCTAAAAAGTCAAAATACTTTAAAGCAAGCACTTTTAGCTACACTGAAAAACTGGAACAGCTGTCACTGAGAAATTGCTAGTAAATTTCACGAAGAAATACAAGCAGCACAATGAAGTAAATGTGAATTATTATAGACCTTAATAGTATTGTATTAACTTGTAAAAAGTAATTGTGAAGAAAATGTGTTTTTTCACACCTAAAATCTTTTTTTAATAATGTATGCAAGTATATTTTGTTCCGAAATGCATACAAACAAAATTTACATTTTAAAAAAGGTTTGTGTTGCATCATCTGTTGAACTGCCATGAGCGGTTTTAAGCAAACTTAAAAGTTATAGAAAATGTTTACATATTCTAGAAGCTTAGTGGGATAATAAGTTTAAACCTGGTTTATAATTGTTTATAACAGTGAGAATAATCCCATTAAATTATATTATAATTATTTAATAGACACTATCTTTTATTTATTAAATAATATTTTGTGTGTGTTTCTGTTCTAAATAATAAAAATAATGTGTTCATAAACAGTTGGACAGACCACAAGATAATGGAATGAAATTTATGGATCTCAAATTTTTGCCGATACCCAAAGGCATCTGTCTTTATAAGTCTACAGACCAAAAGTAATATAATAGCAGAATAGCTCTGCCCGATACTGTCTACACCAGATGCAACAGTTGCTGACCATTGTTTAAACAGCCAAAAGCTGTCTACACTTGATGCAACCAAGTGACTGCTAATCAATGTGTCCTTTGTCCAAATGTGTCAGAATTAGAGCAAGCGCTTTGAGTAGCTCAGAAATAGAAAGGGGCATCAGTTTACTGTTGGTGATGTGTTGTGTTGCATCATGCTGCACAGCATCAAGTATACTCTATTATTGTTAGTTGCATTGCTCGCATCTGATGTAGACATGTTCACGAGTTCACGATCAATGAGGTTCTAAATGGTCTATGCCGGCCTTTCTCAATCCTGGACCTAGAGAACCCCCAATCCTGCACACGTCTCTTTGATCAAACAAACCTGACTCAATTCATCAGCTCATTAGTAAATACTCCAAAGCCTCGAATAAGCTTGTCACAAAAGACATACATCAATGACATGCAGTGATGGGGTTCTCCCGGACCAGGATTGCGAAACACTGATCTATACTACAGTGTTCGTGCCTGAAAGATACCTGTGGGGCAGCTCTTCCTCTGAATGATCCAAGTGATAACGGATGAAAAATCTCTCAGCATCTTCTCTCTCGCCATCCGTCACCACACTCCCATTCAGACCGGTCACTGATGGCAGTCTGCAGACGGGAGCAACGAGATCTTCTCATCAACATAACTACAACAATACTATCAGTTTCTAATGAGGTTAAAATGAGAGTTCACACAAAATGAAAAAAAAATCGGCTATTATTTACTCGTCACATTCATCGCTGTAAGATAAATTGGACTTACTGGGCTATCATTAGACTACGGCGCTCTGTGCTTGTGTAAGCCTGCAGTAGAGGAATGCCTTGCAACCTCACTTCTTCCAGTTTGGGCAGAAAGTTTAGCTTCTCAATGTCCTCCCATCGATTAAGTCCTGACTCACAAAAGAATGATAAAAATGAGGTTTATGTAAATACACCATACTAAAATAGTAATATATAGACAATTACACGCTTTCCAAGCAACAGTCACTAACACAATGGTACCTGAGTTGTGCAGATTGATGCTTCGGAGGTTAGGGAAGAGCCGCTGAAGGATTTCGCCCGAGTCTTGAATGGAGCTCAGGTTGTTGTTGGCCATGACCAGAGTGTCCAGCGCAGGGAACATGGAGCCGAATTTTCGTACTTCACTCCACTCATGGAGGCTGTTATCTGTGATGTGAAGCAGACGCAGTGTGGGGCAGGGCATGGCGGCCGGTGTCACAGTGGTGTACTCATTAAGGCACAGGAACAGCTCCTCTAGTCTGGACAAAACAGATCAATATTAGTAAAGAGCTGTCAATTGAATGAATTTGTAGAGAATGCACTCAAGTACAGTAACAAGGTAAAGTAAATGATCCTATGAGAATCAACAGCGTCATGGTGGTACAACGACAAAATAAATACGAGACATATGCAGGATCGCATCTACACGGTTATTAAAATACTCTGCAAGTGGAAAAAAAAAGATTTAAAATCAATACCATGATGTCTCAGAACAATCAATACCACGCATCTACACCACAAGTAACTGTTACATAATATCAAGTCTCTATATTTTTGCGACTCACTCAGGCATCTCTTGTGTGAATGTGTGCACTGCATCCCAGGACACCTGGGTATTGTTAAGAACGAGGCGGCGGATGCTAGAAAAGGCCTTCGCACAGTCCGGCTCCAGGGCTGCGTCACTCAGCTGATTAGAGCTGAGGTTGAGGAACTCCAGGTTCGGGATGTTAGAAACAATCTTACTAATCTAGAACAGATTAAAGGGTTAAAAGACACATAAACATGTGTAATACACATACACACTGATACTGATTTAAAATGAACTTCTATAACATTATGAATGTCATTAGTGTCACTTTTGATGAATTTAATGTGTCCTTGCTGAATAAATGTTAACAAATTTTTCTTTAAAAAAATTGACTGACCCCAAATCTTTGAAAAGTGGTTCTCTCATAAATACAGCACATGAGTCATATGGACTATTTTTATGGTGCGTTCACTTTATTTATACTTGGAGCTTGACAGCCTCTTTGCTTTGAATCGCTGTTTCACAACAAAAGGTTGTTAAGCAATTCTTTAAAAATGTCTCCTTTTGCGTTCCAGATAAAAGTATAACAGCATATGCAATTGGATAAAAACGAAAGCGAGGATACTCGGATTAACCAACTCACCTCATGCCAGTCTTGGAGCTTGTTATGGGACAGATCAAGTTCAACTACATGAGCACAGAAGGCAGCGATTTCTCCCTCTTCTCCTGCATGACTGATTCCACAGCCGTTCAAAACCAGAACACTGGGCAGGTTCAGACGGTCTGAAGGCAGAATGGCCACATAACTAATGGACTATGAAACAGGACGGACAGCTCACGGCTGCCAAGGCAAACGCTAAAGTCACCAAGGAAACTTACATGACTTGTGTTTAACCAAGCCTCACCTTTCATAGGCGATCCCTGATGTCCAGATGGCACAACCACGACACCCATACCTGGACCCCGACGGCAAGGGAAGTTTTCTGGGCTGTACTTCTCACTGATCGCCTGCATAAAGGTGCGGCCTTCTGTCTCAGAAGCTTCCATTGCACCGGCCAACACCGTGCACCTTATGCAACTGTAGAGACATGTTAAAATGTTTATAGAGACAAAGCCATATTCGGATGGGGGGGGGGCGCAAGTATTTATTGGTGATTTTAATGCCGTCTGAATCCAAGATGTCGGATTCATTTAATGCCCTTTCAAACATCCATGAATTACCTAATATTTTTTGAGATACGCCAAGGTCCTGAGTTTACGATATGAAATTGATTCAAAATTCAGCGTTTAAACCTTTCTGAGCACTCCCGAACACCATGAGATAACGTTGTACTTTGGTGTAATTTGCATACATATTTATATCTGCAATGGAAAATATTACAAAAACTAAAACAG
This sequence comes from Puntigrus tetrazona, assembly GCF_018831695.1. Lineage (NCBI taxonomy): Eukaryota > Metazoa > Chordata > Actinopteri > Cypriniformes > Cyprinidae > Puntigrus > Puntigrus tetrazona. The sequence goes on from NC_056713.1 coordinate 12,277,725, forward strand.
AACAATACTTCCTTAATGCTCCAACACAGTGACTGGGAGCAGAAAGTGATGAAAAGCACATAACCATTTCAAATGGGTCTTTGTTATGGTACCATTTTAAAATGTGTATTATAAACAGAAATATATTGCATGTAATTATGTACAACTGTAGTTAAATGTTTGCTAGTTAAATGTGCCGAAATAGCCAAGTCATTCTTAGGTCGATTTTCCAAAATGCGATTTGAGGAGACATACATGCAGTCTGTTTGTCTGAATGATCTTGAACTAGATTTATCCGATATTTGAAGAGGTACACTGACCTTGACATATAGCCATGTCCTATAAATCACTTCACGCATGACCTTCAGTCTTTTATTAATCTTACATAATGCCGGTTTGGTGTGATCTTACATAACACCAGTTTCGCTTGAACTTACACTTAACTAATACACACTGTCAATATATAGCGTTCACAGTATATATAAGTTACAGTATGTGTGTCTTCACCATCCAAGATTTTTATTTTATTTTATTTTTTAAAAGTGTGTCATGCCATGACCCATGTGTCAGATAACCTCAAGCAGTTCAGTTAAACAAATAGTGAGAAGCTGCAGCCCTCTGGGCTAAATGTACCATTTTTAAACAGAACTGGCCTAGATTTAACCATCTGCTGACTAAATAAGTCATGTTCTCTAACACGAAACCGCCGACTTCACCGAGAACAGCATTTACTGTCTTATTACAAAAAAGTGAATGGACTAATGAATAAGCATATTACATTATTTTTTTCCTAGATTAACCGACATATAAGAAGATATAGCGCATATAGCGTGATTGCAAAGGCTCTCACCTGCTGTGCAATTTGTCCTCACAGGTGCAAAGTCACAACTGTGCCATAAAATAAGGTTTTACTTTTACGACAAACGTTATCTGTCCTTTCGAGTGTCAGGGCTCAAACGAAAAAATGTGGCCGCAAATCAGCAAAGAGACCGGGCTCTGCTCAGCGTCTCACTTCTCCGAGATAACAGTGCTCTGCAGAAAGAAGTGAGCAGGTCAGCAGGACGGACAGATGACCAACTGACCTTCAGCTTTAACTACACTAATCGTCCTCAAGAAAAACCAACACACTCGATATGCACATGAAAACCTTTAAGTTGTTACACCTCAGAGCAGGTTTACAAGCTCTTAAGGGGAAACGCATGACAAAGAGACCATGCAAACACTCTTTCGACAGCTGTGCATATATCAGTAAACTACTTACTATACAAATATATCAAACAGTAGCTGTAGAACAAAACCGTTACAAACATGGCTAAAATGAAAGAAGAAAAACTATGAAGAATTACTACATGATTAGATATGTAACAAACTATACAGGCAACTGCAATAAATGGATTTTTTTTTTTTAATTATATAAATTATACACACAAAAATATACACACACATATCCATACACTGTAAATTAACAAACAGCATTCGTACATTTTCAAGCAAGGAAGCCTGTGCAAACCACCACATGATAATTAGGTAATGATAAATGGATAAATGTGTTGCGACCTTCGTTTGTGATTTTATAATAATAATCACAGGACATTTATAATAAGACACTGGTGCTAAAAGCGGTGTCAAATGAATTTCTCACGAGCTGCTGGACGAGGACACGTATATTAAGGCTGACAGCGCCGGTCAACAAAGCTGACGACCAAATGTTAAATGACACGGATCGGGAATTTATGTTCGCAAGTCAAAACCTAACAATGACCATACTTAAGCTAATATTTAGCTAGCTAGACCCGAAAACATCCCCTCCATCATCCTAAAGTGTCTTACACTGAATGAGCAGCTCCTCAGTGAGACGCGGGACAGGACGCTGTAATCCGAACCGACTCCTAACCGTCAGTTTACGCGCATCGTGTCATTTGAAGTCTCGCACTTTGATCGCCAAACTGTTCCGCGAAGCTCTTGTTATTGTTGATAAATCAGTCACGCTGACCCTATTGTCACGGAAGTGGCGTCACTCCAGCTGGGCGCTCCTGATTGGCCCGTTCGGCTGCGCGCGCTCCCGGAGAGGAGGACGACAGGCGTTCAAAAGGGCATTTTCAGAGATAAGCCTAATGCCTCCCTCCAGCGGTGATAAAGCTTTTCACAGGGAAATTGCTTTTAGCAACGTAAAGGCTGTAGCGGACGGATCGGTCCTGTTAATGTTGACTAAAACATCTTTTAACCCTATTTTTTTTACACGGTAAAAATAAATAAAATACAATAACTAGCGAAGTGCTCAATCTGAAAGTGAGATAAAAGCAAAATATAATTTTAAAATAATACGATGTAAAAAGTACATACCTTAATCAAAAACTAATTTAAAGCTAAATGAAAAATATTAAGAAATATTATAATGGTAAATAAACTGAAATAGCTCATACATGAACCTAACTTTTTTCTATTATTATGGACATATTTGTCTCAAAACTTTTTCTTCCCTAACATGATCTTATTACAAGCATTATTATATATGAGAATGTGTTTTTTGAGCATTTTAATTAATTTAAAGATGTGGAAAACAGCTAAAAGAACACAGATGGGCCACTTTCACAATGATAATTTTACTTGCTCTTTTCAAGAAGTCATACAGATTGATATAGGCCTACAGTAATCAAAGTATTTACATTTGCTATGAAGATCAAGTATAACTGCAAAATGATAATAACGTCGATCTTAAAAGCCAGGGTAAAGCACAGAGTTATACTGTGTACTGAATTCTGCAGCGTCGCTCCTCATGCACAATGATGAGAGTATTCTGCTTCAGACCGCTCACCTGCAAACAAGATTGAAAAAAGCTGCAAAGGTGCCAAGATTTAAACGTGTATGAATAATTTATTGCTGAGTAATTTTGACGTACTTGTCTGGTAGTAATCATACGCTTTTACCACGGCATGCTTGAGGTTTTTAACTACGAAGGTTTGTTTTATGCGTAGCGTTTGGCGAAAGAGTATGTTCCTCTGAATCTGTAATACACATGAAACATTCACATTAATTACATTAGATTAATCAGTGCTTTGATATGACAGAAGTTTGACATTTTTGACATTAGCCGGATTATATGATTAATTCTCATTACAATTACACTGGTTGTCGTTTTAAACCATAGGCGATACCATTCCCACCTCTTGAAGATACATGATCACATGGTCATCTTTGGATTCAACACGATGTACTGATTTCTTCAACTGTGGAAAAACATTTTTAGTGCAAACTATAATATTAGTAAGCATCTGGGGAAATTTGGAGGATGCTGACTTTGACTGCCTTACCGCATCCAGGGAAGAGGGCTCTGGTATGAAACCAGACAAGAGTTTCATATCTACAATGACCATGTTAGAACTGTCTTGTATCCCAGTATATCTTTATGGATGACAAAAAGATATTTGCAACAATCAAGTAAACATCTAAATCTTAACACTAAAGGCGTAAATCAGAATCCGCTCTTACATAATGTCTAATACAACATCTAGAATTTGTCCCGTCCCGCTCTGACATATTCCTCCGGTCCTAACAAAGATTTGTAATGAATTAGATTCCTTGGGAGTTGGGATATTGTAGAAAAGAGACATCTAGAAGAGAGCCACAGAACATTAAGACACCTCTTTCATCTATTATCATGATGTGATTTTAATTTATTTTGCTGCACTACAGACCTGCACAGACACACATGTCGAGCCCTTCACTTCAATGCTGTATTTGGCAGGAACGTTCTGCAGCTGTTTCTCTTGGTACAGTAACTTGTTGTCCTGATTGACATCAAAGTGGTGAATGTCTTCTGCTGACTGTACAGTCACTGTGCTGGAGCCGTCAGAGCTGAACACTTTGGTGGCGTACAAAGACAGAGCCTGAAGAGCCACCACTGTGTCCTGAGAAATAAATGTGTTCAGTAATGTGACTTTTAGCCATTATTCAGCAGTCATGTGTTAGATGAGTAGTTTGAGGCACCTGTGTTGAGGAGAATCCTCCATAGGCATTCTGCTGCTTCACAAGCCAGCTGACAATCCTGTTAGCAAAGCCCAGATCAGCTGTAGTGAGTGAATCTGCAGTGAGAGAAGCTAGCAGCACATATGAGCTGATCTCCACTGCCAGAGAATCAGAGTCATCAGCAGATGCAGACTGAGACCAGTGGAGATGAGAGCCTTAAAAAAGATTTGGGAACCATTTTAAACGACATCTTCAGTTTAAAGTGTGACAAGCACAGTTTAATTCAGAGCTCTTACCTTCTGAAATCCCAGTGTCCATAAGCTTTTTTAGAAGATAGTCACGAGTCACTTGGTCTTTAGCCAGACTGAAAGTGTAGGTGAGCAAAGCAGTGGTGTACGTGTTTTGGATATCAACAAAGCGCTTTAAATAAGACAGAGCTTTACTCACAGCAGGATCCTACAACAAAAACAGTGTAAGTGACAAATATGTGAGAACCTTAGAACAGTTCTGTGTTTGAAAACATGTAGACCGTACTGACCGCAACTGATGTGTTCAGCTCAAGTAGTGATGCAGTTATATAGGCAGTGATGGTCACACTGTCACTTACACCCCCCTGAAAGTTTGAAAACAACTGAACAATTTGTATCTCAAATAAACAAATAAATAAATATTTTTTATATAGAATGTTTAGATATTTGTAGTGGTAAACTGATTACAATATCATATTTTTTCAAACAAATGTTCATTGATTTATATTAAAATGTACCATGTAATATGTTGTACCTTCATTCTGTTATTAAAAAGCTTTCCCTTGGTCTCATATAAACCATCTGGTCTTTGGTGGCGTATCAGCCATTGCTTTGAGTTCTGAATTTTTTGGGGGTCAATGAAGATGTAATGCTGTGCTTTCCCAAAAGTTCTCAGCACAAACGCAGTCAGCCTGTTAGTTGAATTCAGTTTAATGCTTTTATTCAGACTCATCTGAATATTTGTCAAGTGCAATGTTTATTATATGAGGTTAAAACAGTTCATACCATGTATTTCCTTCTCCCTTTCCAAATGTAGTATATGATCCATCCGAATTTTCATAGTTGAGTTGCTTTTGATACCCTGTTCGATATTTTGTGTTAGACTTTTGCTCATATAGTTCCTTAAATGTACTGAAAACCATTTTAAGCAGAACTGAGTTTCATCTCACCACTCTTAAGGAAGCCAGTGGCTCTCTCTCGGATAGCTGGGGTGAGCTGCCCTGTGTTTTCCAGATACTGCAGAATGTAAATATTGGGAGAAAGAATAGCAATATTTTGTTCTCCACAGCCGTACGGCATCTGTAGTAATCCGTCAAGATTCTTTAGAGCAAGACCCAATATGTCTCCTGCAAGAGGACATGTGATTATACATTTCTATCAGAAATATATACAAGAGAGTATTGATGTGGTGAAAAAAAAAAAAAAAAAAAAAAAAAAAAAAAAACAAATATATATATTTGTATATATATATAATTTTTTTTTACCAAGCACTGAAACAGTAGCTCTTCCTGATCCCTCTATCATATTTTTGGGAAATATCAGCTCTACTTCATTCAAGAGGTTTTGCCCTGTAAGGCACAAAGAGCAATTTATATATCAAATCAAAATCAATTTATTTTAAAGAAAAAATTTTATGGCTTAAAAGTAAACAACAAAAATGCACAACATTACCTTTGGGGCAAAGGAGCCAGCTGTAGCTTTTACTCATTTCGATTCCTTCAGCCTGAGGGACACAGGTTAATGTTGACTGGAATGTAATGGTAGAGTTTCCATATAACTTGCAATAATGCATTGTATTTACATATGTTTTAACCCACATTTACGCGCAGACTTCTTGTGACTGTGTCAATGCGTCCTCTCTCTGGCACACTCACAATCTCGTTGTCACACACAGTCTGGGACGCCTCTGCCTCTGCACTGACTGTAATATTCAAGAGTCCTACAACAAAAGACATGAACGTGAAGATACAACAGAGACTGAGAAACAATGATTCAGACCAGAAAAACTCACCAAGAACAGAAGGAGTGAGGATCCATTTAAAGGTTTTTCTTCCATTAGCACACAGACAGGATGAATACTGATCATCAGAGGAGGCTTTGAGAGTGTACTCTGAAGAAGGAGCTGGAGTCACTTTAACCTGTCAGTTAAACACACATGATTAGTGGTATATTTGATATGATTGGATAAGACTGAGTCTGAAGTCTCACCATGATGCACTTGGACAAATAGTTGAAGACAGTGGCCTTCAGCTCAAAGATCTCCCCACGGATGATGGAGTAAGGCAGAGAGAGCTCCAGGAAGAAGGGCTGGAAAACTGTCAGCTGAGCAGGAGGAGCCAGACCCAGACCTTTGGAGGACAGACAGAAGACCTCTGTCTCCCAAGAGGTGATGGTGTCAGGAACCGTGACCGGAACCTGAGCTGATCCAGAGTCCCTGAGGAGAAATTTGCATTCATAAGCATTCCATATAATAAACAAGCACCGAATATATTGTTCACTCACCCAACAACAGCAAGTTCCCAGATCCAAGTTTCTGGGAAAAATGTACGAATTGTTTCTGTGGGTGGAGGTGTGAGAGCAACCCCAGGTCCTATACCTCCTGTAGCTCCATAAAATTGACAAACAAAAAAACAAATGAACAATAAACAATGCATATATATATATATATATATATACTAGAACAAGAAGCAATCAGTGTATAAAAAATATGCATATGTTTGAAAAAAATGCATATGTTCCGTAGCTTTAGTCATTGTTCAAGGTCATTTTGGGATTTGTATGGGTCATTATATAAAATATATAGACTATAAATATGGGGAAAAAATCATATTCCTGACCTGCTGCGACTCCAGCTTCTCCAAAAGGAATTCCGTGGCCCACTGGACTCATTCCAACTGCTGGAACCAATGCACCTGGGAACCCCATGGGATTCATTGGAACTGCTCCAGCAATTCCTGGCATAAGTCCTGCTACACCTCCATGAGAACATGGATAAACAAAACCATTTAATTTAGAGTTTATTTTTAAAATCTATGATGCACAAACAGAAAGAGAGAGAGAGAGAAAAAGAAAATAAACAAATGTCTTACCACCAAACATTCTCTGATAATATTCATCTCTGAATATAATACAGGATGGCATTTTAATAATCAAATTTGTCACCACCTTTAATCCCATGTTCTTATCGATGACAATGTAAAAAGGCAAAAAACAATATTTGTTAAAAATGTAATTCAGACACTTCTAAATGTGTAATGACAATAAATATTATATATATATATATATATATATATATATATATATATATATATATATATATATATATATATATATATATATATATATAAAATTAAACAAACCTCCAATTTAAAAGGGTTTAAATACTTACCCTGAAACTTGTATAGACAGCATCTGCTTTACTCTCTGAAGGGTAAGGGTGGAATGGCATTGGTATATAAGGTGAAGGAGGGAGATACTTGGATTTTTTTTTTGATCTAATATTATAGCAATCTTCTTGATCCTCAATGTCATATGGAAAAAGCCTGGCGGGCAACAGGTAAAAAAACTGGAAAAGGACAGCATAAAAATACAGTGATCTTTGAATTTCAGTTTGTAAAGTGTAAAAATTGAAGAGAGATCTGAAATATAAATTACTTTGTCAGCATCCAGATGTTTTCCGGACTCCATGATCCGGACGCTCCGATCTACAGCACTGAGGCCGCACAGTGACCCAGGCTGAGCTGAGATCTGAAGTGTGTTTTCTTCACCAGGAACAGCTGAAGTTGGAGAAAACTGAAGTGACATCTGTGACACACAGTGGTGCAAACTTTAAATTGAAAACTATATCAACCAATTATTACTAAATACTCTTATTATTACACAGCTATCAGGAATGCTTCTGATATGGCATTTAAAAGATTTGACACAGATTTTCATAATATTTCCTGTCATCCAAGGCAATGCAGTTTATCAATCCACCCATCCACCCATCTAAAACCAGTGTCTATCTTGAAATCCTTTTACAATTAAAATTGTTGTTCTGAATAAATTAAAGTAGTAATTAGTAATTTATAAATAAAATCTTATCCTATATGCTGTTCATTACTGCAAAATGAACTCAGAGACTGTACATTCTTTGACATACAAGCAATCACCATACTGTAATGAACTTAACCAGCATACCTTTTCAAGACATTTCTCAATTTGAAATGTTCTGGAAGCAGCTAGTACAGTCTCACTGGGCAGCACACAGTAAGCTAGAAACTCCATTTTAGGAGCCATCTGTGTACGAACAAGGACTTTAAACATCACTTCTCCCTCCACTTCTCCATCAGAGCCCTTCACCTCGACATTCTTATAGCCATGGTGGACTATCTCTTCTCTAGAGGAAATCTGAAAAAATAAAAGCTCAGTGAATTAAGGTGAATGAAAAAATAGCTGTGCAGTGTTCATCTTAAAGTTCACCCACCAGGTAGACTATAGTAACAGAACCACTTTCAACAGTCTCTCCAGCAATAGTGTACCCCACGGTTACTGAGATCTCCTCCTCGCACTTCAGTGGTTCCTCTAGAGCCTTTATAACCAGTTGACTCACTTTTTCTGGGCTTTCTTTGGGTTTTATTTGCAGAAGTTTGTATGCAGGTTCAATATGAAACGGAGTATAAAACTGATTGATAAATGAAGCATATGCCTGTCAGGAGCAGATCGGTAACACAAATGGTCAGGGAAACCAACTGCAGCTTCCTAGAATAAATGCTAAATTCCTTGAAAGCTTAAGGATTTGCACTGGTGAATGGTTATCACTAAAACCACATAAACCAATTCATCTATTGTAGACTGTTTTGAATGGAAAGCATCTGTGTACGAATGATAAGCTCACCGTTACTTGAATGGATGTACTTATCACAAGGGACGTATTAATAGTGAAATGGGCCAATCCATTGATATCTGTTATAAGTTCTTGAGATGGAGACATGTCACAATAAACAACAACCTTAATTTGATGAATTGGAGTCCCTTTGGAGAACTCAACTTTTACCTGGTGGAACAAAAAAACAAAACCACATCCACATCAAGACATATGTCAGTCAAACTAAACACAGATAAAGATTACTGAATGAAAAATGTTAAGGAAAAATTATTATTGCAATTTAGAAACAATAAAGACTAATTCTCTGGAACCTTTGCTTGTATGACTGATCCTTTCTCAAAGAACTCTGGCAAGTCAACAAATTTGATGCTACCAACACTATAGGTCAAAAACACATTATCAGACCTTTCCATTGAGATGTCTAGAAAACATAAAAAGGTAAAATGGTGACATTTAAGCACAACCCATCAAGCATGCACAATTGTATTTTGATTTATCGGTGCTTTGAGCTATTTTGTTTTTTCTGCATGTTATAGTACAAACTTGTCCCGTCCTCAGTTACTGATGCAGTGAATTGAAGATGTTGTTGCATGAAATGGAGTTTTGAACTTCTGATGAAAAATGAAATGGGGAACATCTCAGAAACACAGCCGGTCTCATTCAGCTAGAAAAAAAAGAATAAAAAAAAATAAATAAATAATACAAATAATATTCACACACACACACACACACACACACACACACACACACACACACATATATATATATATATATATATATATATATATATATATATATATATATATATATACACATTTGGTCATACTTACTACTGCTGATCTATTCAAACAGAGTGGAGTTTGATACTGATTGGGATAATAAACACTGACTGCCATGTTTTTGCAGAGTCCCATCTTCACACTACCCTGTACAGGATGTCCATGGGTATATCTGTTGAAGAAATACTGTATATTAGGTGATCTTCCTGCTTCCTGCTTATCATATTTTACATTCAGATAATCTCACCTCCCACATACCCTCATCTTTAATTCTTCATTTGCTCTCACTATGTCTGGCCTGTGTAATGTCACTTCAAATTTCGGTAGAACTGAATCACAAAGACAGTTGCGACATTGTGTAAATAGTTAAGTAAACCAAGAAAACTGATTCAGAGTAATTAAATAAAGGTTCTTTATTGTCATTTATGGTATAATAATCTTTCACAAATGTTTAACGTCAAAATGAGTGTCCTGCTGTAGAAAACATCACAATTAACCTCAGACCTTAAATTTGCATATTGTGAAGTGAAAAACAAGTAAGAAACAAATTCAACTTTTTTTTCTGACCTACAATCCATAACCCACTTCCTCCCTGTCCTCGTATATCAAGATCAACCATCATGCAGTAATTGTTTTCACTTTTATCTTAATCTGTCCAAATTTCTCTTCTGATTCAGATTTGACAACTTTTTACTGTTGAAACATCATAGAAAAGGGCTCGTATTACAGCCAAAAGCAGTGGTTCGAGGTTTACAAAATGTTGAGTTGTGTTCGTTACTTGTGATGCTTGTGACTCAATCACAATGCTAAAATTGTCTATTCTGGTAAAGAAATTAATTTATCTACATCTTGGATGACCTGAGGGTGAGTAAAGTTTCAGAAATTGTTCTTTTTGGGGTAAATTATTTCTATAAACGATAAGTCACACTAAATTGTATAATAAGTATTCACTGGAAGTCTCTTAGGAGAGCCGAAAATGGCCCATTGGGCTGGATCTTAATTATCTGGCATGGAGGCATTCTCTAACAATGTGAAAACGCCTTTTATGGAACCTTTATTTTGAAGAGCATGTAAAAAGTAAATGTAAAACTAAAAATAAAAGTAATAATACTCACCATATTTTTTAACCTGAAAATATTCTTTAATTGTTTGTTTGCCAGTCTCTACAAACAGCTCATATAAACCGACAGAAGCTTCTGGATTCAGCGTATGGGAAAGCTGCAGTATCTTGCCATTGGTTGGTGTGGCATTAATCCACTGATTGATTCTGTTCAGTCGATTGTCCTGTTTAAAAAAACATTAAAGACAAAAAACATAGCAACAACAGTAAGAGTGCGATAAGGGCAAAGTGTGTGATAAGGGGAAAACATGAAACGTTTACCTTCAATCCTATGAGTTTGTACTGTAGATTTAAACACATAACATTAGGTCTGGTTTGCATAACACTCAGAAATGACTACATTTCAAACAGTGGCTGTTTACTCTTGAGGTCCAAGTCTGAAAGTGCATTTCAGGTAGATTTGTGCAAACATGCATATGCAAACATGACTAATTTGATCAGCTAAACATTTAACCAATATCATGGATTCTTTACCCACAGTAAAAAAAAAGAAAAAACTTACTGTTTTATCAACTGGCTTAAATTTTGTATCCACTGTGAAAATCCTGAACTGAACTGTAAAAGTCAATTCAAGTCCATTAAATTGCATAAAAACAGTACTGTGATCAAAGCACACTGTGGCTGAACATAAAGCAAAATACCTGTTTGTCCAGGATTGTAGATTGGTTTATCTGTTCGAATTATTGTAAGTGGATTATATGACATGAATTTGACTTTTCTCTTTTCAATCTGTCGAGTTTTTTTCCCTCGAGCTTCCACTTGGATCTCTTGCACTGAATCAGACTCAGGAGCCTGTTTAACACATGCGGTTTTATAGCAAATCAGTATCATCTTTTCTAGAGAACAAATATTCTAAAATATTTAACCTGAAAATATTCTTATCGTATCTGAAAATCCTTCAGACCATGAAATTCATGGTCTTGAGTGCATATAGGATGCCCAAAATTGTTCTATATTTCCAAATATATTTTTTAAAAGGAAAAAAAAAATTCTATAAGGACAATAGATATGCTGTATTAAACGTGTAACAAACATGTAACAAATGTAATAACAGGCCTGAAAGTCAAGGCAGCGGTGGAATTCCTTCTCTGTTCTCTCCTGTAGAAGTGTTCTGTTCTGTTCGTTGTAAACCAAAGAAATAGTAAGCTGCAGATTTTCTTCTGGTTTTAGAAGGCTTATACATAGTTTTGCCTCAGAGCCTGATCTTATAACACCCGGAAATATCGCCATGAAAATCCTGCAAATAGAAAATGCATGTGCTTATTAACCCCCTTTTCAATGAATGAAACTAAAGATAAAAGTAAGCATACAAATGAAAGGACATGCTAATGATTAGTGGTATTATATTTAACAAACAAACAAATACATAAGAAAAGCTAACACTTACGGCTGAGAAGTTCCTCGATAGGCAAGAAGCAATAAAACACATGTTGTTATTATTATTCCTCTTTTGAGTAACACAAGAAAAAAAGGCATCATGAAGGGATGTGAATATCATTTACAAGCATCTACCTTTCTTTAAAACTTTACCAAACAGTTTTTGTTTATTTGACTGGTCACATAACCTCAGAGATGATTAACTGTTCAGCAGGTAAAGGGCGGCAGGCTTTTTCTTAAAGGGGAGTAACATGAACTTTTTTATGCATTCAGAGTTGTTTACACTGTTAAAAAGTTGGATTCTCACGCTATGCATGGACAAAGCTTTAAAAAACTATTTGGAAATATGACCAAGTATTTATGTGCCAAAAATATTACTTCTGGGTTTGTACAAGTGTTTTTTCTGATCGTGGTTTTTTAGTTGAGGGTAGAACACCTTATATGAGCATTTCTCCTGGAAGCATGCGCCCAGGAGTGCGTTTTTGGTTGTAAGGGAAAAATAACCTTGTTAAGTTTTCCAAAAGAACGTTGCCTTATGAGAATAGTGGATGCCCTTTGTTTTGCAGGGGCAGCAATGGAGTTTCACAAGTGTTTTTGTTGATGAACATTTTATAAACATGGCCCAGTTCGACATTGGATTTGCACATCATTTGATAATAAAAGATGGAGCGGTCCCAGCTATAAAAAGATCCCGGGCATGATTCAGAACTGCAGACGGTAACTGTTAAATGAAAATCAAATGTCTGTGGTTTGTTGGCACAAGTGCTTATCACTCTTTAGCTCCGCCCACACGGCACTAAAACTAACTAACTGACTAAAGACTTTTTCGAACATATGACACATGTAGTAGTACTCTAAAAATTGGGGGGTGCCCTCCTGATGATGAAAATGACGTAATACGCGGACCTGTTGGACAACCTTTCACAACAGGATTTGTAAGGAGCTGAATCAAAACCTGTAAATGCAATAAGACTAATCTGCGAAGGGATATCCAAAAGGATTTCAAAAAGATGTTGCTTTTATGACACCCACCTCACCTCTGCTCTTCCTGCTTCCCCTCCTTCTGCCCAAAAAACTTGTCATTATATGTCATGTGTCTTGTGAACCTATTGTTCTTCACTCTCATGTTTGGTCTCATTTGAAAGGTCTCAGTGCGACTGGTAAATTGGTCTCAATTTCACAGTAATCACTTATATTATGGAAAAGATTAAGAACTTGATAGAACAGTGTTCTGTGGAAAAGGGGGTGTGTCCTCCTTTTAGGTCTCTGAAAGTGTTCCAGCCAGGTGTGACACTGGAGCACGGGAACCTAAACACCAAAAGGTTTATACAACTAAATTTGAGATCTCTTTGTCCGGCCTGAGTATATAAGGAAAGTGACAAAACACAAAAAGGCGCGATTCTGTAGCCAGATCGGCCCGTAGTGTGGTGTGTGTCTCCATACACCATACTATGTACTTTTTTAAGACCAGGTATAATGACCTTTTAAGTTTGTTTTATTTTGTTTAGTTATTTTTGTACTGCTGATTGATACAGATGTGCAAATGTCTATAAATTATACCAATTTGGAACCTATTCTTGCCTGGCAAAATAAACATTAATCTTGGTTAACTTATAATGTTGTCTGAAATAACTTTTCTAGTAGGTTAGTGACTTCTGAGGTTTTCCGCAATTGTTGGCATGCTAGGGTGAGTCAGATCAACGATCAATGGATGGAGCCGGGGGCACGTTTTTGAGATCTTGACTTCTTGCCACCAAACTGGCTTAGCATGCTATAACGCATAAAAAATTACTCTTTTTGAGTCTATTGAGGAAATGGCTGCATTAAGGTAAGCGATCTATAGGGTAGCCTCTGACTAAGACTTGGACTAGCCCAGATGTGTCGTGAGTCTGTTCTGGCCAAACAAGGTCTCTAAGCGACCCAGACTCCTAACAAACGATAAGTTAAAACTAGGAAGTATTATAGTTAATTAATGATCCAAATTTAATCACAACTAGAGGGATCAGCAGTTACATTTAAATAAATATAACTAAAATCACGATTGGATTGGAGTCAGATAAAATTATGAATAAAGTCAGTACTACAATTGGAAATGCAAAAGATTAATAAATATCAGTGATTTTTAACAAGACGCAAAGAAAAGACCCCGCTCTGCAGCAAAAAAGGGGAACCCTTACAGATTTATTTTGAAATAAATGCAGCTAGAGTAAAGTAACAAATTTACATGCAGCCACAGAGAACTGAAGACATGTACAAACATATCTGATTGCATTTTAGAAAATATTTTGCGTTCCATGGCATCTGGACCAAGGTAGGAACTCTCTGTAGAAGTTTTCATATCCCGCTGCCTTGCTTCTTCAGAGCAGTATGTACTTCCTCGGTTGACTCCAGAAGATGATCATCTTCAGAAAGTGACTTTCTGAATGTGCGCCATCCTCCAATAACTCTCTGTTTAGTGTCTGTATCGACTGGTATCACCCAAACCTTACCAGGCGGCTTGACACAACATTGGGTTTGATGCTAGGTTTTGCTGTAGGTGGTGGATTTTGGCCAGACCCTAAATTTCTTCAGCCTCCAGGCTTTACGACTAGAGTGTGTAAATTAAAGCGGGCTTGTTATTGTTTCCCATCTGTTGCGATAATTGGTATCTTGCACTGGCAATGTCCTTTTAAACGGGCGATCAATGGAGATCAGCCTTTGAAATGCATATATTGCTTGTGTCAGTAAAGTCAGCATTTTTATTCCAATCAGCCTTCCTGAAATTTCAGCAGGGCTCCTCCACAGATTTGAGTGTTGGAATGTGCAGGCCAAAATGGATGACAATGTGTTGCCTGTGTTGGAGCAACTATGAGGTAAAGTGCCTTTTATGAGTTCCTTGCGAGTTTGCAGGTGGGGAAAACAAAATGATTTGTACATACAACAATGTGTTTGACTAACCAGACTGATCGGTTAATATCATACACCTGCGTTATTTTTGTTTGGGGTGTTCGGTAAGTTCTATCATGAATAAACCATTCAACGCGACCAGTCAGGTTGTTAACTTATGACTACGCTTTTAAGCACATGGTTGAGGTTCACTATCAAAAATGCCAATGTGAACGCTATAAGCAGACCAGGACCAAATATAGAATTTTCCTTTTTGGTCTAAACCAAATGAACCAAACAAACCAGACCTCAAGTGTAAACACACCCGAAGTCAGTTTGTACATGTGTTTATGCATGTTCTCTGAATCATAAGATATTGACCACACTTCGTCTTCCTCTGTCTTGTGGATTACTACATACAACGCCTAATATTTGATAAAATCTTATGGGTACATGCCATATTTAGTAGATTTTATTTTATTTTCATTTATATAAAGACATCTGTTAATAATAGAGAATAGGTAAACAGTAATCAAGCATTTATATTTGGTATATAATATAGTATTACTGCATGTTAACTAATAAGCATACTTCTCAAATATAATGAAGCCTATATGAGCAAAAGATTACTTGCATCTCAATTTTAATGTTAATTATAATGATGAAACACACATAAAGAGACCTATACTTGTATAAAACAATTGGTAACCTATAATGAAAATAAATTTAAGTTATTTCAACTTTAAAATTATTTGTGTAAATCCAATATAATAGTCTAGATATATATATATATTGATTTTGTGTGAATATGTGTTGTTTATCCTGCAGCGTCACACCTCAGACACAGTGATTCGTGTATTCTGCTTCAGACCGCTCACCTGCAAACAATGTTAGAAAAGCTGCAAAGGTGCCGAGACTTAAATGTGTGTAAAATAATTCAGTGCTGAGTAATATACACTTACTTGTCTGGTAGTAATCGTAGACTTTTATAACCGCTGGCTTAAGGTTTTCAACTAAGAAGATCTTCTTAATATATAGTGTTTGGAGGAAAGGCATATTCTTTTGAATCTGTAAAACACATACACGATTTATTCATGTATTGGTGTTTTATGCAATTAGGTTTTAAAACAAAATATATGGTTAACTGTCATTTTAATCACACCAGTTGTGATTGTAAACTGTACATATTATAATTCCCACCTCTTGAAGATATATGATCACGTGGTTGTCGTTGGATTCAACACGATGTCCTGCTTTCTTTAACTGTGGAAGAACATATTTTTTATTTTACTTTTTTTTTTTACTTAAAACAAGTTCGTTGGATGCTGATTTAAACTGACTTACTGTGTCCAGGGAAAAGGGCTCCATTTTAAAACCAGACAAGAGTTTCACATCTACAATGATCATGTTAGAACTTTCTTCTTTCCCAGTATATCTAAACAGTTAAAAAAAATGACACAAATATATTAATGCAATAATAAACTAAGGAATTAAATCCTAACACTAAGGATTTACATCAAATTCTGCGCTTACATAACGTTTAATATGACATCTAGAATTTGTCCCGTCCCGCTCTGACATATTCCTCCAGTCCTAACAAAGATTTGTAATGAATTAGATTCCTTGGGAGTTGGGATATTGTAGAAAAGAGACATCTAGAAGAGAGCCACAGAACATTAAGACACCTCTTTCAACTATTATCATAATGTGATTTTAATTTATTTTGCTGCACTACAGACCTGCACAGACACACATGTCGAGCCCTTCACTTCAATGCTGTATTTGGCAGGAACGTTCTGCAGCTGTTTCTCCTGGTACAGTAACTTGTTGTCCTGATTGACATCAAAGTGGTGAGTGTCTTCTGCTGACTGTACAGTCACTGTGCTGGAGCCGTCAGAGCTGAACACTTTGGTGGCGTACAAAGACAGAGCCTGAAGAGCCACCACTGTGTCCTGAGAAATAAATGTGTTCAGTAATGTGACTTTTAGCCATTATTCCGCAGTCATGTGTTAGATGAGTAGTTTGAGGCACCTGTGTTGAGGAGAATCCTCCATAGGCATTCTGCTGCTTCACAAGCCAGCTGACAATCCTGTTAGCAAAGCCCAGATCAGCTGTAGTGAGTGAATCTGCAGTGAGAGAAGCTAGCAGCACATATGAGCTGATCTCCACTGCCAGAGAATCAGAGTCATCAGCAGATGCAGACTGAGACCAGTGGAGATGAGAGCCTTAAAAAAGATTTGGGAACCATTTTAAACGACATCTTCAGTTTAAAGTGTGACAAGCACAGTTTAATTCAGAGCTCTTACCTTCTGAAATCCCAGTGTCCATGAGCTTTTTTAGAAGATAGTCACGAGTCACTTGGTCTTTAGCCAGACTGAAAGTGTAGGTGAGCAAAGCAGTCGTGTACGTGTTTTGGATATCAACAAAGCGCTTTAAATAAGACAGAGCTTTACTCACAGCAGGATCCTACAACAAAAACAGTGTAAGTGACAAATATGTGAGAACCTTAGAACAGTTCTGTGTTTGAAAACATGTAGACCGTACTGACCGCAACTGATGTGTTCAGCTCAAGTAGTGATGCAGTTATATAGGCAGTGATGGTCACACTGTCACTTACACCCCCCTGAAAGTTTGAAAACAACTGAACAATTTGTATCTCAAATAAACAAATAAATAAATATTTTTTATATAGAATGTTTAGATATTTGTAGTGGTAAACTGATTACAATATCATATTTTTTCAAACAAATGTTCATTGATTTATATTAAAATGTACCATGTAATATGTTGTACCTTCATTCTGTTATTAAAAAGCTTTCCCTTGGTCTCATATAAACCATCTGGTCTTTGGTGGCGTATCAGCCATTGCTTTGAGTTCTGAATTTTTTGGGGGTCAATGAAGATGTAATGCTGTGCTTTCCCAAAAGTTCTCAGCACAAACGCAGTCAGCCTGTTAGTTGAATTCAGTTTAATGCTTTTATTCAGACTCATCTGAATATTTGTCAAGTGCAATGTTTATTATATGAGGTTAAAACAGTTCATACCATGTATTTCCTTCTCCCTTTCCAAATGTAGTATATGATCCATCCGAATTTTCATAGTTGAGTTGCTTTTGATACCCTGTTCGATATTTTGTGTTAGACTTTTGCTCATATAGTTCCTTAAATGTACTGAAAACCATTTTAAGCAGAACTGAGTTTCATCTCACCACTCTTAAGGAAGCCGGTGGCTCTCTCTCGGATAGCTGGGGTGAGCTGCCCTGTGTTTTCCAGATACTGCAGAATGTAAATATTGGGAGAAAGAATAGCAATATTTTGTTCTCCACAGCCGTACGGCATCTGTAGTAATCCGTCAAGATTCTTTATAGCAAGACCCAATACGTCTCCTACAAGAGGACATGTGATTATACATTGCTACATCGGAAATATACGTACTGATGTTTATATTTAATGTGTGTGTGTTCTTTTGTTTTGTTTCGTTTTACCAAGCACTGAAACAGTAGCTCTTCCTGATCCCTCTATCACATTTTGGGGAAATGCCAGCTGTACTTCCTCCAAGAGGTTTTGTCCTGTAAATGGAGGCACAAAAGCAGTTCATAAATAACATTAAAACCAGTGTGTTCTAAATGTTCTAGAAACATTTTTATGGCACAAAATTTCACAACAATTACCTTTGGAACAAAGCAGCCAGCTGTGGCTATTAGTCATTTCAATTCCTTCAGCCTGAGGGACACAGGTTGAGGTTAGCACAATTTATCCTTTTTTAATAATTGTTTGGAAAAATTGTTCAGTAAAGGTAAAGTTTTAGATAATACAACTTTCAATAATACATTGTATTTATTGTATAATATGTTTTTACCTACATGTACACGCAGACTTCGGGTGACTGTGTCAATGCGTCCTCTCTCTGGCACACTCACAATCTCGTTGTCACACACAGTCTGGGACGCCTCTGCCTCTGCACTGACTGTAATATTCAAGACTCCTACAAACAAAAGACATGAACGTGAAGATACAACAGAGACTGAGAAACAATGATTCAGACCAGAAAAACTCACCAAGAACAGAAGGAGTGAGGATCCATTTAAAGGTTTTTCTTTCATTAGCACACAGACAGGATGAATACTGATCATCAGAGGAGGCTTTGAGAGTGTACTCTGAAGAAGGAGCTGGAGTCACTTTAACCTGTCAGTTAAACACACATGATTAGTAGCGTATTTGATATGATTGGATAAGACTGAGTCTGAAGTCTCACCATGATGCACTTGGACAGATAGTTGAAGACAGTGGCCTTCAGCTCAAAGATCTCCCCACGGATGATGGAGTAAGGCAGAGAGAGCTCCAGGAAGAAGGGCTGGAAAACTGTCAGCTGAGCAGGAGGAGCCAGACCCAGACCTTTAGAGGACAGACAGAAGACCTCTGTCTCCCAAGAGGTGATGGTGTCAGGAACCGTGACCGGAACCTGAGCTGATCCAGAGTCCCTGAGGAGAAATTTACATTTATTATCATGACATTTACCAAAGAGCACCAAAATATTTGGTGGGTAATTAGTGTGTAGCACCTTTAGACTTCACTCACCCAACCTCAACAAGTTCCCAGATCCACGTTTCTGGGAAGAATGTGCGTATGGTTTCTTCGGGAATGAGTGGTGTGTTCTCAGTTCTTGTACCTGGGATTGTTGCAGATCCATGAAATTGATTATTGACCAAAACAACAACAAAAAAATAGAACAAATGATTATTTCTTTATTACAAATGTTGCTGTATTTTACAAAAAAACAATACTAATATGTATGTATGTCTTAATTTATGCTTTCTAAATGTGGAAAACTGCTGGGAGAATCTTAAGAATATTATTAATTGACAACAGATTCTATTGTCATACTATTCTCATTACAATTTTGGGAAGATATCAGACATCAGACTATATATATTAATGTAATTAAAATGATGTCCTTTTAATTTTACAATTGCCCCAAATGGCAAGTAACACTGTTTGATATACTAGTAAGTTTTTTTTATGTTTGGCACATGTTAAATTTTGCTAAATGTAATTACTAACAACGTAATTAGTGACATTGTAGTGTTGGAAATTATCATCGATATAAGATTGTTTCTTAATGCACCCCAGTATAGGGGAAGGTACAGTGGTTCAAACAGCATGCAGATAGATATTTCTGCTCTTTAATTTTCCAAATGTAATAGGATTGGTTCATGAATCGTTCAGTTTGTAATGCGTACCAAATTGAAAGCCTCATACCAAATGGTTCAGTATGAATATGTGTATTGTTACACCCCTAACAAATAGGGAGAAATCAAATTCCTGACCTCCTACAACCACAGCTCCTCCAGCAAAACCTTCCCGACCCACTGGACCTATTGGACCCATTGGACCAACTGGACCTGGTATACCTGGCTTGCCTATAGTTCTTGGCCTAGCACCTAAATATGTGTGTCGGCAACCATAATGGAAACCATAACCTGGAATTAAACAGAACATATATATATATATATATATATATATATATATATATATATATATATATATATATATACACACACATTTTTATTTAATACTGCCATTCTGAAAAAAATTGAAGATACCTGCATGTTTACCGCAAGACAAATTAGGTACCTTGAACTTCAAATTCAAAAGTTTTCACAAATAAGGGCCACACAAAGTATTTAGAACTAAGACTTCCTTAACATTTGAAGGGGGTTAGTTTAATAATTGAAGCAATTTTTTGGTCTTGTGGACTATATTTAAACATCTTTTATGTAAAATATCTTACTTTTAAATATTTTGTATGCTATCTCTTATTTTGCTCAAATATTCACATTTTTACAGGTTCTGCAAGGGGTTTCCAAACATTTGCATGTCTCTGTATGTATAAAGAGAGAGAGGTAGAGAAAATAAACAGATGTCTTACCGTCACACATTTCCGCTCTGTGATAAACCACATCTTTGACTTTAATACAGGACGGCATTCTAATGATTAAATTTGTTGCCACCTTCAATCCCATGTTCTTATTCAGATGACAATATAAAAAATAGAGACAGCATATTGTCTTTTTGCTCTAATCATTAATCGCAATAAACATTCACAAAACCCAAAAGATTTTAAATACTTACTCTGAATGTATTATAGACAGCATCTGCGGTCTTCACTGAATCAAAAGTGTAAGGGGAGAGCTGTCTATATGATCTATAGGGCAGTGAAGGAGAGACAGACCAAGGAATTCTTATGGTTCTAACATTAAAGCAATCCTCTTCATCTTCAATTTCATATGGAAAATGCCTGACTGGCAACAGATTAAAGATCTACATAAGAATAGCAGAAATACAGTGATTTTGTTATTTCATTACGAAAAGCATCATTGTGAAAAATTGAAGAGAGATCTGAAATATAAATTACTTTGTCAGCATCCAGATGTTTTCCGGACTCCATGATCCGGACGCTCCGATCTACAGCACTGAGGCCGCACAGTGACCCAGGCTGAGCTGAGATCTGAAGTGTGTTTTCTTCACCAGGAACAGCTGAAGTTGGAGAAAACTGAAGTGACATCTGTGACACACAGTGGTGCAATTTTTAATTTTAAAACAAAATAATTTAAAACAGAAGTATTTCAACCAATCGCTACTACATACTTTCACTGGTTATGCAGTGGCACCTTTGGTCTTGACACTAGGCTGATGATTTTGTACATTATAATGGATTCATTTTATAATTAAAACAATAATATATAGATACATTTTAGAAGTATTTCAACATATCATGTCCATATTTATTTCTTGATTATCTATGTAATACGTGGAATAGCAGGTAGTCAATATATAAAATATATTCATTATCTTTGACATACAAGCAATCACCATACTGTAATGAACTTAACCAGCATACCTTTTCAAGACATTTCTCAATTTGAAATGTTCTGGAAGCAGCTAGTACAGTCTCACTGGGCAGCACACAGTATGCAAGAAACTCCATTTTAGGAGCCATCTGTGTACGAACAAGGACTTTAAACATCACTTCTCCCTCCACTTCTCCATCAGAGCCCTTCACCTCGACATTCTTATAGCCATGGTGGACTATCTCTTCTCTAGAGGAAATCTGAAAAAAATGAAAAGCTCAGTGAATTAAGGTGAATGAAAAAATAGCTGTGCAGTGTTCATCTTAAAGTTCACCCACCAGGTAGACTATAGTAACAGAACCACTTTCAACAGTCTCTCCAGCAATAGTGTACCCCACGGTTACTGAGATCTCCTCCTCGCACTTCAGTGGTTCCTCTAGAGCCTTTATAACCAGTTGACTCCTTTTTTCTGGGCTTTCTTTGGGTTTTATTTGCAGAGTTTTGTGTGTAGGTTCAAAAAGGTATGGAATACCATTGTTTGATGAAGCGTATGCCTGTCAGAAGCAGATTAATAACACACGGTCAGAACAATTAGCTGACTAACTGACTAAAATAATTGCAGAAATGAAATAAACGTTTTAAGGATTTGCACAGTTGATTGAATATCACCATTGCAACCGTAAGTGAAGAATTTATTTCAGCAATACTATGTTTGAATTAATCTATTATAGATCGTTTGGAATGGAAAGCATCTGCTAACACACACACACACACACACACACACACACACACACACACACACACACACACACAAACGAAAAGCTTACCGATAATTGAATATTTGTACTTTTCTCAAGGGATGTATTAATCGTGAAATTGGCCACCCCATTGATGTCTGTGATAAGTTCTTGAGGCAGGCCATGGTGAACAACAACTTTAAAGGAAGGAAATGGGGTTCCTTTGAAGAACTCAACTTTAACCTGTGAAAAACCAAAACTATATCAAGACGTGTTTTTACACTGCATTGCTCTAGGACCTTAGTTCTAGGAACTAGCCAGCAGATTTGTTCATAGAGAATCAATTTCCCCCTTGGGTGGTTTTCCTGATTGCATTGCACCAACAGCAGGAACTCTGAGGCAGCTGACAGCAACATCTTTATTCGCTGCATTTACAAACATCAAGAACTGGTGAATGGAGAATACTGCGTTTGGAGCTATTTTGTTGTTTGTCATGGGTTTTTCTGAGATAGAATGTAATCGTGAATGTATGTGCATGAAAATCGGACTGAATCTATCATGACAACTTAAAGTGTTATCATCAAGGCTGAGAAAAGAATGGGTAAATGCTCTTATAATACAATGCTTATAATTGTTTTTCAGGTTTGTGGAGTAAATATTTTACACGGTCTTTTAAAAATGCTGGGTACACTTATGTCACTGGTAGTTCTCATAGACATTACTCTGAAGTAGTAGATAAATGAGTTCTCCCAAATTGAGTTCCTAGGACTAAATATGTTCCTAGTTCCAGCGGTGCAAATTTCCGCCAATAGTTCCCTTTCAGTCGGTCACTCCGAGTCACGTCGGATGACCGACGAATTGGGATCTCGCTTCGAGAGACCAATCTACTTCGAGTGTATCTAAACAAGCCAATTGAAGATTGGCATGCGCTAATCGCATCCAGCTGCCGCTGATCACAGCGCGTGTATAAATAAGCAGCGGGTGCAGCGCATATTCAGCTTTTCGCTTCGGAGCCGAGCGTGACTGTTCCGCTCCAAAGACGATCTACGAGTGTTGGAGTACGGCGTTTCAGCGGAGGTCGTTTTCCTGCGTCGAGTGGATTGCCACAATCAGGCTGCACTACCCCCCTGTTTGTGTGCAAAACGGCTATCCCCTGTTGCCGCAGCACTAAAAGAGCATTCGCGGGTGCGTCTTTTTAAAGACGACGTTACGTCTGGCAAACTCGACGCGTCTTGGAAGACAGCGTGGGTCTTGCTTCAGACGACGTACACCCGTGTGTTTCTGGATGCGGTTGTTACCTGGTGTTAGGTGATGGTCACAATCGTTGCCTCGTGTGCCTGGGCTTAGCACGCTGAGGTGGCGGTTGTGGATGAATCATTTCCTCTCGCGGGAGATGGTCATCTCGGAGTGATGGGCGGGCTCTGTCGCCTTGAAAAAGGAGGCGGAGCTTGTGTTTGCTCGACTTGGTTCTCATTCTGGCTGCAGACAGGTGGGCTCCATTTCGTTGTGACATAAAGCTTAAACTCTGCAACCAGTGGAGCTGCAAAGGGGCAGTCTGGACCTCACGTGGGGTATCAGCTGTACCCTCTTGGGCTCCCCCTGATGATCAGAAGTCAATCGCTGCATCGGAAGGTGAGCCAGACATTTCTGGAAGTGAAGATCCGGTTGCTCTGCGTCTACCAGGCGTTGAATGTACTGGATACAGATCTAGAAATGGTGGCTATGCTTGCCCAGGCCGTCGAGGTGATCGGGATCAAGTGGAAACCTCCACTGCTTCCCGGCCCTCGAGGCTGGACGATTGGTATTTAAGGGTGGCTTGCGCTGGTTCTCAGGGCCCCACCCTGGTACCTTTCTTCCCGGAAGTGCATGAGGAGCTTACTGGGATGTGGAAAGCACCTTTCACTGCCAGAAACTGCCCCAGTGGCTCCTCCTCCTTCACCACCCTTGACAGTGGCACAGCCAGGGAGTTACGGTGATCGCCCCCCCAGTGGAGCGGTCAGTTGGGATGCAGCTGTGTCCCAATGCCGTTTCCGCTTAGTGCGGTGATCCTGTGCTCCCCTCCGGGCCTGCAGGTACTCGTCGGCTCTGAACGGCAGTGCCTTGTGCGGCCTGTGGACAAGCTGCGTCTGCAGTACACGCTTTGGCGTTGTTGCAGGTTCATCAGGCCAAGGCACTGAAGGATCTGCACAGGGGTGGTCATGACCTGGAAGTTCTGAAAGAACTCTGTATCGTGATGGACCTCGCGCCACGAGCGACGAAGGTCACAACGCGGTCTCTGGGTTGTGCGATGGCCACTACGGTGGTCCAGAAACGCCATCTGTGGCTGTGTCTGGTCGCATGCGCGCGAGGTAGACAAGACACGCGTTCCTTGAATGCCCCCATGTCCCAGACCGGCCACTTCGGCGACGCAGTGGAGAACTTTGCCCAGCAGTTCTCCGCTGCCCAGAAGCAGACTGAGGTAAGAAACATCCTGCCTCGGCGTGCAGCTGCTGCCTTCACCCAGCCGCCGACGGCCCACCTCAGCCAGCTCGCCGAGGGTGCCCCTGCTGCCGCCACCACTCCCGTGCAGTCAACGCAGCAGCCCCATCTAGGCAGCACTGTGGAGCTGGCAGCAGGGCAGCCACCCAGCCTGTCCAGGCTCCTGCCAAACCTGGAGGAAAGCGCAGGTGCAAGAGGCCCTCAGATCCGGGGATGGAGGGAGCTGCTCTGCCGGGCAGAGAATGTTGCCGCTACCTAAAACCTCGACAAGGGCGGTTTCCTCTGTCTCTGGGTCCCCAGGGAGAGCGAGGAGTTGAGCGGGCCAGTTCCGCGCCACTCCACGCTCTCCTTGGGCTAATATGCAGCAGTGGGAAGACTGGGAGGACGAACCAACAGCCTACCCGCCTCACTTCTGCGGGGATGCAGGTAAGAGTTGCACACACTCAGACCCCGCCGGACCGGCCACGAGACGCCCGAGCCGGGTCCCTGCACTCCCCTCGCTGCCCCCCCATCGCCTGCACGTCGGTGGTTCTGCTCGAGCCGCTAGTTCGGTCTCTGGATGCCTGGTTGAATCTTCCCAGGCTATCCCGGTGGCTCCTGCGAACCCTTCGACTTCGGCTATATGATTCAGTTCATCCGGCGTCCCCCCAAGTTCAGTGGGATCCGCTATATGTCAGTGAACAATGCGTGTGCCCCTGTCTTGTGGGCGGAGATTGCTGTCCTTCTAGTGAAGGCACGATAAAGCCGCTTCCTCCAGCCGATATGAGGTCGGGGCTTACAGCCCATACTTCATAGTGCCCAAGAAAGGCGGTGGGTTATGACCAATCTTGGATCTGTGAGTCCTGAATCGAGCACTCCCGTTCAGGATGTTGACACAGAAACGCCTATTCAGTGCGTCCGTCCCCAGGATTGGTTGCAGCGATCGACCTGAAGGACACGTACTTTTCGTGTGTCG
This sequence comes from Puntigrus tetrazona, assembly GCF_018831695.1. Taxonomy (NCBI): domain Eukaryota; kingdom Metazoa; phylum Chordata; class Actinopteri; order Cypriniformes; family Cyprinidae; genus Puntigrus; species Puntigrus tetrazona. The sequence goes on from NC_056713.1 coordinate 12,303,730, forward strand.
ATTCTTCCATGCCACAGGCCATTCCTGAGGTTGGCGTTCGAAGGTCGAGCATATCAGTACAAGTCCTACCCTTCGGCTCTCCCTGTCGCCGCGCGTCTTCATGCAAGTCGCGGAAGCAGCCCTTGCTCCACTGAGAGAGTAAGGCGTTCGCATTCTCAACCAACTGGATGACTGGCTCAGTCCGGGCTCAGTTGTGCGAACACAGGGATCTGGTGCTACAGCACCTCAGCCAGTTGGGGTTTCAGGTCAACCAGGAGAAGAGCAAACTCTGTCCAACGCAGAGGATCTCTTTTCTTGGGATGGAGCTGGATTCGATCGATCAGATGGCACACCTCACAGAGGAGCGTGCCAATTCGGTGTTGAACTGCTTCAATATGTTCAAGAGCAGGATGGCGGTCCCACTGAAATATTTTCAGAGGCTCCTGGGGCATATGGCAGCCGCGTACAGTGATGCCGCTGGGACTAATCCATATGAGTCCGCTTCAACATTGGCTACACGATCGAGTCCGAGGTGGGTGTGGCAAAGTGGCACTCACCGGGTTCAAATAACACCGGCCTGCCGCCAAACATTCACCCGTGGTCAGACCTTCGTTCCTTCGGGCCGGAGTGCCCCTGGAGAAGGTCTCCAGGTATGCTGTGGTTTCACGGATGCCTCCACCACCGGCTGAGGGGCCACGTACAACGGGCATGCAGTGTCAGGGGTTTGGACGGGCCCTCAACTGCAATGGCACATCAACTGCCTAAAGTTGCTGGCAGTACATCTCGCCTAGGCAGTCTCGAGAACTGCCTTCGAGGCCAGCATGTACTAGTCCGCACAGACAACATACTGACCGTTGCGTACATCAACCAACAAGGTGGTCTACGCTCCGTCGTATGTCGCAACTAGCCCACCACCTCCTCCTCCTATGGAGTCGGAAGTTCTGAGGTCGCTTCCGCCATTCACATTCCAGGAGTGTGCAACCAGGCAGCCGACGAGCTGTCGCGAGCTGCACTACCCGGAGAATGGAGACTCCATCCCCGGGCGGTTCAGCTGATTGGGAACGTTTCCGAGCCACTCAGGTAGACCTGTTTGCCTCTCCAGAGACTTCCCATTGCCCACTGGCACACAGCTGGCTGCGGGCCTTTGCAAGTATGTATTTCCCCAGTGAGCCTTCTTGCACAGACACTGTGCAAGGTCAGGGAGGACTAGGAGCAGGTCTTGCTAGTAGCACCCTACTGGTGAAGACTTGGTTCCCAGAACTTGTGCTCCTCGCGACAGCCCCCCTTGGCCGATCCTCTGAGGAAGGATCTTCTGACTCAGAGATGGGGCACCCCTTGGCACCAGCGTCCAGACCTCTGGAAACTCCATGTCTGGTCCCTGGATGGGATGCGGAGGCTCTAGGTGACCTACCTCAAGAGGTAGTCGACACCATTTCTTCGGCTAGAGTGCCGTCCACGAGACAGGCCTATGCCTTGAAGTAGAGCCTGTTTCGTCGAGTGGTGTTCTTCTCAGGGTGAAGACCCCGGAATTGCCCTATCAGTCGTGCTTATCTTCTTGCAGCAAGGGTTGGAGCGAAGGCTGTCCCTCCACCCTTAAAGTCTACGTGGCTGCAATCGCTGCAAATCATGACCCCATAGATGGGAGGTCTGTGGGTAAGCATGGCCGGATTATCAGGTTCCTGAGGGAAGCCAGGAGGTTGAATCCTCCACGGCTCCCAACAGTACCCTCTTGGGACCTGTCTGTAGTGCTGACAGCACTGCAGTAGGCTCCGTTGAACCCTTGCCAGCAGTTGTGCTAAAGTTCTTTTATCTATGAAGACATTGCTCCTGCTCGCATTGGCCTCCATCAAGAGGGTAGGGGACCTGCAGGCTTTTTCGGTCGACGATCTTCGTGCCTACAGTTTGGGCTCGCGGATTCCCAGGTACCACTGAGGCCACGGCCCGGCTACGTGCCCAAGGTTCCCACCCCCTTCAGAGACCAGGTGGTGAACCTTCAAGCGCTGCCCCTGGAGGAGGCAGACCCAGCCCTGACGTTGCTTGTCCCGTCCGAGCACTCCGATGCTACGTTGACCGGACACAAAGCTTCAGGACCTCAGTCCAGCTCTCGTTTGTCACAGAGGCCGGCAGAAGGGGAGTGCCGCCTCCAAGCAGAGGATGGCTCACTGGATAGTGGACGCCATTACCCTAGCGTACCAAGCACAGGGTATGCCCTGCCCCCCCTTCAGGTTGCGGGCACACTCAGCAAGTGTTGCATCGTCCTGGGCGGTGGCTCGTGGCACCTTGCTGACAGATTGTAGAGCTGCGGGCTGGGCGACCCCCAACACGATTGCTAGATTCTATAGCCTACGTGTGGAACCGGTATCCTCCTGTGTTCTCACCTCAAACTGGTAGAAGCACTGAGAGGCCCGGTTTCGGGTCGGCTTGTTAACCGCTCCAGAGCGTCCATACAGTAGACCCTGTCGAGCTCCTCCATTCCCCTCGGCAGCCAGATGTTGCGGAGCATCCGGCGCCAGGCCCTCTCGATGAATCCGTGAGAACCGGTGAGGGCTGGGAGCCATGTAAAGTACCCCAAGAGGACTTTGTGTGTATTTCCACGGCATAGCCTTAGAGCCCCGTGTTTCCCCGGCAGACCTTCTGCCCGTCTAAGAGGGTTCAATCACCTCCAATTTTCCATATGCAAACTGAAATACTGTCCATATGCGTATTCGTTCCGAGACCTCCTACGGGAAGGCTGGACTTCCGCGACGCCCCTGTTCACTAGAACGTGGGGCGTTTCCCAGTGTTCCAGTCTTACGAATGGGTAGTGTTACAAAAGTAGCTGGCTTCTTGTGGTTGAGCCCCGGCCTACGCCGATAGACTGAGGGGGCTTGTGGGCTCCCACAGGACACTGGAAGAGCAGCGCGTCCATGGCGTTTTGGTAGGGATCCCAATTCGTCGGTCATCCGACGTGACTCGGAGTGACCGACTGAAAGGGAACGTCTCGGTTACGTATGTAACCCTCGTTCCCTGAAGAAGGGAACGGAGACGTCACGTCCCGTCGCCACGGTGCTGCACCTCTGCTGAAGGGGCCGGGTCACTAGCTCGGCTCCTCAGCGAAAACCTGAATATGCGCTGCACCCGCTGCTTATTTATACACGCGCTGTGATCAGCGGCAGCTGGATGCGATTAGCGCATGCCAATCTTCAATTGGCTTGTTTAGATACACTCGAAGTAGATTGGTCTCTCGAAGCGAGATCCCAATTCGTCGGTCATCCGACGTGACGTCTCCGTTCCCTTCTTCAGGGAACGAGGGTTACATACGTAACCGAGACGTTCTACACTGTAAAAAATGTATAACTAATTTAGTTCAACTCAACAAAACATTTTTAGGCAGCAGGTTAACAAGTTATTTCAAGTTGAATCAACTTTAGTTTTTTTACAGTGTAGGAACTATGCAAAGGTTCCTCTGGTGAAAAAGCATCTGAGGATATAAGGTACGCAAAGATAAAGATTACCAAAACAACAACTAATTTTCTTATTATGTTAAATATTTGAATTTGATCATATTTTATTTATTCTGACAACATGCAATCAACAATGTAATGCAGTTAATAATATTTGCAAATAATATTTGTAATTAAAATTGAATTGAGCAGTGCACCTTTGCTTGTATGACTGATCCTTTTTCAATGAAATCTGGCAGGTCAATAAATCTGATGCTACCAACAGTATAGGACAAAATCACGTTTTTAGTCCTGTCCATTGAGATGTCTGGAAAATGCAAAAAAGTTAAAAGGTGAAACACAAACCATCAAGTATTGAGCCATTTTGTTTTCATGCATGTTATAATACAAACCCGTCTCCTCCTCAGTTACTGATGCCATAAAATCAAGAAGCTCTTCCCTGTGATAAATATTAGATTTTTCGATAAAGACTGCCGTGAAAAAGCTCTCAGAGGCACAGCCAGTCTTATTCAGCTAGAGAGAGAAAAATCTGAAATAATTCCTAGTAGTTAATAACTAAAAAAGAGAAACTTTAGTCATACTTACTGCTGTAAACCAATTAACACAGAATGGAGTTTTATGTCGACGGGAATGAAATGGCATGGTTTTGCAGATTCCGAACTTCACACTACCCTGAACAGGCTGTCCATGGGTGTATCTGTTGAAGGTGTACCGTATATTAATTGATCTTCCTGCTTAACAACACATGCTCATATTTAATGTTCAAATCACCTCACCTGACACATAACCCCAGCTTTACTTCCTCTTCATTCGCTCTCACTATCTTTGGACTGTATAATTTCAATTCAAATTTTGGTAGAACTAAAACACAAAAGGAAGTTGTGATTAGCCATTTTAGTAAGGAAAACAAACCTTTCAAAACTCACTCAGAGTAACACGCTCTCTTCCTCTGTAGTACTTGTGGTTATCAAAGTATTTAAAAAGTAGCTGCAAAATGTTTTTCATGCAACATGTACATATTAAAATAACAAAATAAGATATCAAACGTTTTCTTCATTGTATGTAAGCTTAAAAATGTAAAATAATTAACATGTGATATGTCCACATGTGCTCTGATTATTTTCGCTGCATGTATAGCCTAATAAAATGAAATATGACATAAAGAACAACTTTTTTTGTTAAATGTCTGTTTTAATGAACAATAATAGACATTATAAAAGTTTAAGTATAAAGTATACAAGACAAAAAGCAAACAATTCTGTCAAATGCCACAAAGTTAGTGATGTCCTAAGATACAGTTAAATACAAATATAAAGTTATGAAACAATAAATTTGTGCTTAGCCAAACAATATGAAGATAATGAGAAAAGTTGTTGCTTTGGTCCATTGCTAAGTGCATTACAAACAACTCCACAATACACATACAGCGTGCTTTGTGCACAGCATTACCGGGAAAACAGCTATTTGTACTGCTCCAAAAGCAGCACCTAGTGGCAAAGAATGAGTTTGCATTTTCATTCAGACCAACACAAAACACCAACTAGTGAGAGGGCGATACGCTAATATTTAATTTTGACATCAACACAAAATGGCTTGGGATTTTTTTTTTTTAAATCTGTTTCAATTATTCAGAGTCAACTCAACTTTTTAAGAGATAACAACTTTATACACTGCGTTTTTAGATTTTACAGATTTTATTCACAGTTGTTGCACACTGCATGACATGATGAGTCTTAAAGCATACACACACACACACACACACACACACACATACACTCAGAGATACACTGTATAAACTCTATTATGGAAACTACAACAATGGCACACACACACACCTGCTATAGTGTACTGTTACTGTTAAAGTTACTTGTGTAACCCACGTTCCCTGCAGGAGGAAATGGAGATGTGACACCATGACGAACGAGTTGGGAATCTGAGTTTTTTTTCTTTAGAAAACTACTCCACTATATTCCAAAGCATGACATGCTTTATACTGCACTATATTTAATAAATAGGTTTGTTTTACCTTTAATACTTAAGGACATTAAAAAAGGCCTTCTTTGGACTTGACCGTGAAGCCTGTGCTGAAGTGGTCTCATTTAAACTGGAGATAGTTGACTCACCCTCCGAAAATTGATTATGCATTGCACCTGCTGCCTTTTTACACCAACGCTTGGCAGTCAGGTGGAAATATTGCATGCCAATGTGCGTTGGCTTGTTTAGTTTACACTTAGCAAGATTCCCATTTCATTGGTCACAATGTGAGCAACTAAAAGGAAACCTTTATTTTAAAGAGCATACTGTAAAAGGTAGCTAATACTTACCATACTCTTTAACTTGAATTTCTTTGGTAATTGTTTGTTTGCTAGTCTCGACAAAAAGCCTATAAAAACCAACAGGAGCTTCTGGATTCAGTGTGTGGGAAAGTTGCAGAATCTTGCCATGGGTTGATGTGGCATTAATCCACTGATTAATTCGATTGTTTTTATTGTCCTGTTTATATAAGAAGGTATTGAAGTCAAACAACAAGACAATATCAGGAACGTTTATACAGGAAAATGTGTCTGTGAAATGGGGAAAACAGAAAAAAATGTTTTACCTGCACTGTTATTAGTTTGTACTGTGGATGAAAACACATAACATTAGATCTGGTTTGCACAACACTCGCTGATCAGAAATTATTTATTTTTAACCCATGGTTGTTTACTCTGAGGTCCAAGTCTGAAAGTACATTTCAGGTAAACTTGTGCACATGTTTATGTGCAAACAAGGTCAATAAGGTCAGCTAAATATTATACCAATATCATACCATATTTACCTAAAATGAAAAACTTAAAAATTGCAACCTACTGTTTCATCAACTGGTTTAAAACGTTGGTCCACCGTGAAAATCCTGAACTGAACTGTAAAATTGATGAAGATGTAAAACATTAGGACCAGAAAAGCATGAAAACCAACAGTGATCAGAGTGCAAAGAGACTAAATACAAAGCAAAAATACCATTTTGTCCAGGATTGTAGATTTGTTTATCTGTCTGAATTATTGTATATGGATTATATGACATGAATTTGACTTTTCTCTTTTCAATCATTTGAGTGCTTTTCCCTTTAGTTTCCACTTGGATCTCTTGCACTGAATCAAATTCAGGAGCCTGTTGAATACATGCAGTTTACATGCAGTGAGCAAGATATATATATATATATATATTATTTTTTTTTTTTTTTCATATTTTTGATATTAAAATATTTAATTTGAAAACATTCTTTAATCATTCAAATAATTTTCATTCAATGAATAAAATACATGTAATAACAGGCCTGAAAGTCAAGGCAGCGGTGTAATTCCTTCTCTGTTCTCTCCTGTAGAAGTATTGTCTTCTGTTCATTGTAAACCAGAGAAATAGTAAGCTGCAGATTTTCTTCTGGTTTTAGAAGGCTTATACATAGTTTAGATTCAGAGCCTGATCTTATAACACCCGGAAATGTCACCAAGAACATCCTGCAAAAAGAAAGTGTATGTGCATCCCCGTTGTGTGAAATTACAGTTAGTCTGAGATAAGAGCATGGATACAAACACACATGAAAGAACATACAAATGAAGATAAAACCAAAAATAGGTTCTAACACTTACGGCTTAGAAGTTCCTTGGTTAAGAGAAATCAGTAAAACACATGTTATTAATATTCCTCTTTTGAGTAACGCAGGAAAAAAAGACATCATGAAGGGATGCAAAGAACAAGATGTGTGTACAAATGTCTAAACCTTTTATAAACACAGTTTTTTTTTGACTGGTCACTTGACCTCAGTGATGATTAACTGCAGATGCAACTCTGGTTTCCTGATGACATGAGTTAGGTATCTCACTATGGCTATGACCTGCCTACAGAAGTTATGAACCAAAAAGGTTTTGTAGTTAAAAGAACTAGATATAATGAGGTCTTTAGTGAAAGGAGATCGAAAATTAGAAACACTTTTAACAGTTCCAAGTTATGTGCACGCTTTGCAGCAATATGGGTCATTTCCCTTTTGCGTGTCTGTTCTTACAGTTTCTCCAGTAAAAGAGAGCATGCATGCAAAGTGCATTTTTGGACAAAAGCGACGCATTCCAGTTCTAAAACTCTCTCATTTACAACTGTCCCAAAGGAATAACCCATACAGTTGAGCCCTTAGCATCACACTTTAATGGTTGCTCAAAATTCTCTATAATCAGTTCACTTAATGTTGGGATGCAGTTTTGAAGACCAGGGTTGACGCTCCAAAAGATAAACTGTTTTGTTTTGAATTGGAGCACCTTTGAGTGTTTTGAGAGTTTGATCTGAAATAAGACTGAAACAATTTTGAAGGGATAAATGATCCTGTACATATCAGTGCTATTAAACTGAGACAACCGGATTCCTTCTAGAACTGACCCATGTTCATATGTTGTGGGGAGGTCAGTAAAAGTGAATTTGTCAATTTCATAATTGAGTGATGTAGTTGCAGATCTTGTCATGGTGATTTCTGTAAAATACAAATAGATGGTAAGTGTAAAACTTGCATTTTAATGAATTCATATCTGAAAAGACTCAATTGAAGACTTAATGCCTCACCTGTTCCTTCTTCTGTGACTGTTGCTTCAACTTGAAGAGACGACACACTTTCACCCGTGATTTACCAGATACAGGCTGCCCATAAGTGTATCTGTGAACAATGTACAAGTAAAAGATGGATGGAGGAAAACAATACTTTCTTTATGCTTTTAATACATTTAAGTAAGATGCTACTCACTTTCCACAAACCTCAACTGCCATTAACTCTTCATCTACGCTCACTGTCTTTGGTGCTGTCACAGTAACTTCAAACTTAGGCAAAACTACAGAGGATGAAAGATGTAAGATGTAGCTATTCCTGACTTATCAGTTTGTCCTGAACAGAATCCTGGGTTATTTCTCTTAACATTTTACTCCTTCACTCGAAACTATATATATATTCTTTATCTGACATTTCCCACTATACATTTCTAATTCCTGAGTTTAATGTTATATTTGTATATTTGTGGAGTTAGTGTCATTGAACTGTTTACATAAAGGCTCCAGCAGTAAACATCTTTGTTTTTTACACATCATTGATCTTCACATCCTCAATGTTTACTAAAATGTAGGGTATCAAGAATGTAGGCCTATATTTGATGACACCAACAGTATTTCTAGTTGTTTAACCTTTGAAACATTCACAGCTCACCTGTCTGTCCTGGAATATAGATGGGTTTATCAGTCTGGATAAAGGTCAGAGGATGGTAAGACCTGAACATGACTTTTCTCTCTTGAGTTCAACCTTCAACCAGATAAATGTTCATAACAATGCAGGACAGTTTCAGGAAATGCTGAAACGTTTTTTTTTAATCAATGAAAAACATCAGTGTTAATGTGTTGATTTAGCCTCATTGTAAAAAGCAACAGACAATTACACAGAAATAAAACAAACAATGTTTTATAGAAAAAACAGGCCTGGTGTTTGTCCGAAGGAGTCCTTTCCAACAGCATCTAATGTTCAGATTCATGATTAGTGATTATCCAGGTCTTGATATGAAATTGATTCTCATGCTAAAGGTGGTCCTTCAAAAACCTTTGTATTGATCATCTGATTAATGATTCAACCAAGTAGCCGATCTAAAACTGCAATATTAGTACTGTACTAAAGCCTAGAAATATATAATGCACTATAATGTAAGTATAATACAGTAAAATATAAATGATGCATTAACTTATACAGATACTTACAATTTTTTATTAGCAACTCAAATTTACAACAAATTTATGCCGACATTTTATGAGGAAAAGCATATTTATTTTTATACTTTAAATTATTTTTATTCATTCACACAACCTATAGAAAATGGTAAAATATAAACACTATACAAGAACAAAAAAAGCCCTACTGACTACTAAGGATACTTATCTTTTTCTAATCAACAAATAATACTAAAAACAAGGGTCAAGAATCCCTTACACCCACTCAGAGTAAATGTTTCTTCATATTTGCAAAGCCTTTGACCCCTTATTATATACAGCTCAGTTCATTAAACTTTGTCAAGTACTGCATATCTGTTAATACACAAGATTGTACACCATGATAAAGATTTTAGCTCTTGCATAGGAACCCAGAGCTTTACGTGTATTGACCCTGCAGGGGTTCTTCTTACGCTATTCCAGGGACAGCATTATCACCTGGTCGCCGGGAGGAGGTTGAGATGGAGCAGTCACAGGTCTGTGATGGTCTGAATCGCCTGCCACAGGCTTTGGGTGTCCCTGCTGTCACTGAAACAATGGGCTATCCTCTTGGAGTACTGTCTCTTAGCCTCTCTGATGCCACGGGACAGGTCGGCCCTAGCTACCTTCAGGCCCTACTCATCTCTTGCTTTAAAGGCAGCTTTCCAAGCCTTTAGGAGTCTGTAGACCTGCCCTGTCAGCCATGGCTTCTGGTTGGACCGGACAGTGATGGTCTGTGTAAGCAGTGACCATCTCTGCAAGTCTGCACGCATGGTTTAAAAAAATCAGCCGAGATGAGAAAATCATCTGGGTTGTCTCATCTCATGCTGTCTGTTGCTCACTGATTTGCTGGTACAGATCATTTAGTGACTCACTCCTGTTATTATTGTTGGAGATGGGAGGGAAGTATACAGCAATTAGTAAATTAAAGGTACTTATGAAAATGTTAAGGATTACAAAGAGGGTTACATATGAATACCCCCAACCCCACACACAGAGGATTCATTTCTTTCCAACTTAAATGATCTAAATTATAAGACAGAGGACATGTGTTTATTTGATAACTCTTTTATTTCCTACCTGGGTATATGTATACATTTTATTTTTTTCATTCCAAGGCATTGTTAGTTACCACTCCTTCCTGTCATAACTATGCAGAAGTGTGATTTCAAAAACAATTTTAAAGCTATTGAACTACATCTTGCTAGAAATCTGTATTTAACGTTAGAACAATCTCCATGTAGAAGGATATGCTGAAGTCTGATTTGTGCTGAAGGTGCTTTAAATTTTAATGATTAAAATCTTTAATTCAGGAGATAAAGGATTTTGAAAGTCTGACAGTAATCAGTATCGATTATTGGAAGGTTAACATTTTAAATAGGGTAACTTGTAATCTGTAACTTATTACATTTCCAAAGTAACTTTCAAAGTAACCAACAATGAATGTTGCCATAGCACAAAGCTTCTACACATTCAGTTTCAACAAGTTCAACTTAACTTGTTTTTAACACATTTTCTCAAATTTGGGTTGATGGATTTAAAATATTAATCATATTCATATTCAGAAACATTTGAGTGTTTAAAATTCATCATTCAAGCTAAAATATGAACTGATATGCTCCAGTTTTGCAGCTTCACTGGCAGTGGAAGGAATATTCAGTCTCTGACTGGTCACCTGAAGGAAATGGAGATTGTTAACATTCATACTACAATGGAAATCTGAACAATATGAATAAACAGTTGACATAACATAACATGATCAAAATTGCAATATAAAATCTTACTAGTTTGATAGTAATCATAAACTTTGATCACGGCTGGCCTGAGATTCTTCACTGGAAGAACCTGTTTCGTTTGTATCTGATAATTCATTGGAATATTTTTTGGGATCTGCATTAAGAAACAAACTTAAAGTCATGAACATTCTGCCAAACACAGTATTTGTAAATAGACCTATATTATTTGAAATTCTTTGAATGTTGCTATTATCTCACCTCCTTCAAATACAAGATGACATGATCATCTTTAGCATCGACCCGCTCCACAAGTGATGTGTTTGTTCCAGAAGTTTCAAGCTGTGTGAAAAAACTACTAATTAATCTCTAAAAACTGACACTGAGAAATTTTACAAGTTTGTGATGAAACAGTCAAATGCACCATTGATGTATCAGCTGTGAATCCAGATAAGAGTTTAATATCCACAATAACCATGTTAGTTCTTTCCTGTAGACCATCATATCTGGAAAAGAGCAAATCAAAAGGAAATGTTTCCTAAATGCCTCATAAAGTGACCAAATTAGAAATAAACAAGAAAAAAGCCAGTACATATAACAAACAACATATTGTGTTAATAACCAATGTTTTTTTTACTGTTAGTATTTAGTTCTTTGCTTGTAAATACTGAGATACTTTTTTAAATTCTAATTGCTTTTATAATTCGTATGATTTGTATTTATCTGTGAACAGGGATGCATTGATTATAGATTTTGTTGGATTATTGTTTGAGAAATAAATATGATTTAACAATTATGCCAATTATTATGCATTTATTCCACAACATTACATTATACTCCTTTAGTATTAAGGTGTTATTTATTGCTGGCTTTTGAAACAGAAATAAAACAGTAACCAACAATACAGCACTAACTAATAAGTCCATCTCATTAACTGTAATATTATTATAATCTACTGTCACCATAGGCCCACATAGGTTCTTGATTTTAATAATGTTTATAATAATACATAATTTAGTAAAATTGTCTGTTATTTTGGTTAGTGAGATTGAAGATCGCGCTCATATCCAAGCATTCAGGAGAACACAACTTCTGTGAAAGTGGTAAGTCCCAAAAGTTTCCTACAAAGAGCGGGTTTTAGTTATTAACAATTTGGTTGGTTTGCCCCTATGGCATAAACTAGCCTCCAAAATTGCTAAGAGAAGTTCGAGCCCCTCAGAGTGTTTTGTATTTGTCAAAAAAACATCAAAGAATTATCAAAGGACTCTCTCTTCTGGTTGTTAAATGAACCCATAATTCTTGGAGCCCAATTGGGCATTTCTGCCGGAGACCAAACTTTTCCTGCACTGAACAATTTGCTTTGTAAATCTAAGACCACCACGTTATGGTGCTTGTTAAAGGTGACAGGACCCAACTTCACAAACACCAAGAAAGTTGCTTCACAACTTGTTTTTTTTACTACTCGCAAAGTTAATCAATTACTGACAAAGTTGCAGTCTGTTTTATCAGCTGAGAAGGAATCCTTAACAGACTTTTATACTGGGGTGAAGACTCCTAATGCTAAGGACTCTTTTCCAGACATATTTTTACTACCTAAGCTAGATGATTTTATGTTGTTTTTTAAAATCTGGTAAATCATCGTGTTTCTTTCAATTAATGTAAAAGTTATATAAAGCTTGTGCTTTGGATTTTTAATAAGAAGTTCTTAAACAATAAGGTGGATACACCATTGCGTTCTTTTTTTAAAACAGATGAAGAGGTTAAGCCTGAATGGAGAGTGTTGTATAAACCACCATTAGAAAAGAGAGTTGGAGATATACAGTGGAGAATTCTCCATGGCTCAATCGCTGTCAATGCTTTTGTTTCTATTTTAAACCTTTTTGTTTTAAAAGAGAAAGGTTTTTTCATGATTTTATGGAGTGTTCCAGATTAGGTCCATTATTTTATATTTTAAGGAGTTTTTTTTGCTTGTTTTAAATTAAACCTTTTCGATAGAGACTTTAATTTTAGGGGCTAAATATTTAAAGAAGAGACTTCATAAATGTCAGTTACTGAATTTTATTTTGGGTGAAGCCAAATTAACAGTGTATCTGAGCAGAAAAAACAGGATCAAGAGCAATTAAAATTCAAACCCTCTCTTTCTCTCTCTCTCTCTCTCAATCTTTTTATAACTTCTAAATATTTAGAGTTTTACATTTTAGATTTTCTCTTGCTTTGGCTATGGTTATTAGTTTTGTCGGTCTGTTTCTCTGACCGGGCCGTGTGTTGCCGTTTCTTTTCTGGGCATGACAGCCCCTAAAGGTGTTAAGTAAACTCACATGGCGAAAACTGTTGTTTAGCTGCAGGGGAGGTTGTGGGGCATAAATATTATGTCAGCCTCTAAAATGAACAGCACTATTGTTATTTTTCTTTACTCTGTTGAAAAAGCAAATTGAGTTAGTGGAGACTGGAATTGTTGACAATCTCTTTACTCCAGTTCCTCCACTTTCCATGCTGTCCAAGAAAGTTCTGCTGTCTAATGTTCTGCTTTTAGGAAGAATCATGTATCTTTATGGAAAATAGATGTCACAGATTAAGATGATACCTAGTTAGTTGTCTGGCATGCTTTACACTTTGGCAGTAGAACCACTTCTATAGTAAATAAGGGCCAAATAGTATATGCTTGCCATATTGCGGAAACAGTCTTGTATTGTGAGGATATGCTGATGAGCTAATTGTCATGAATAACAGGCAAAGTGATTTTCAGGTTTTGTTAAGATTACTTAAAACTTTCAAAGATCTGTATTCTGCACATGTAAACTGGAATAAAAATGAAACTTTGCTGTGCCAGATGGGAAGCCAGAATTTCCTGAACTTCCTGGTTTAACTAGGGGAAAACGGAAAGGGCTCATTGAAAAAATGAATGGTCATCTGAATAAATGTTTGGTGCCAAAGATGTAAGACAGAGGTCATATTTTAAATATAAATAATTAGGTTGCATCTTCACTATGGCACAGGTTTGTCTGTGATGATCCTCCTTTGGATCGATTAGCGAACATTCAGGCACTTTTAGTAGATTTCTTTTAGTATAAGTTGCATTGGGACCCAAAAAATATGTTATTCTTGCCAAAGGAAGAGGGTGGGCATGGATTAATACATCTGCAAACTAGGATAGAAACCTTCAAGTTGCAAATTATACAAAAGTTATTAGTTGGTTCAACTGATTTTTGGGAAGAGCCTTTAATCCATGGAGCGTGTCTTGATTTGACTGCCAATGGACTTTTCCCAGGACTTAATAAGACAAGCCTGGGACAGTTGGTGGAAATGTCTGGACCCGATTTTAAGAATGAGAACATTTTAAATTGTAGTTAACTGCAAAAATGCTTAATCGCTACATCCTTATCTGTGAATCTTAAGTCATAATTATCCTCAATTATTCAATTATTCTCTTCTGACTTCAGGTCGTTTCTTACTTGACAGTGAAGTTCAAAATGAAATTTTGTTCCCAAGTTTTGCAATCTCCCTCAATCTTAGCATCAACGCTCAATGTTTTAGCTTCAGTAGGAGTGGGAATGTTGTAGAACTGAGCCACCTGAGAGAGTAAACATGAAAAAAAAGAATGAACCATATCATAGTTGAACAGTTGCAAAATGGAAAGAGGAAAAGTGAGTAAGTGAAGCTGAACACACTACAGACCTGCACAGACACACATGTCGAGCCCTTCACTTCAATGCTGTATTTGGCAGGAACGTTCTGCAGCTGTTTCTCCTGGTACAGTAACTTGTTGTCCTGATTGACATCAAAGTGGTGAGTGTCTTCTGCTGACTGTACAGTCACTGTGCTGGAGCCGTCAGAGCTGAACACTTTGGTGGCGTACAAAGACAAAGCCTGAAGAGCCACCACTGTGTCCTGAGAAATAAATGTGTTCAGTAATGTGACTTTTAGCCATTATTTAGCAATCATGTTTCAGATTTGGATAGTTTGAGGCACCTGTGTTGAGGAGAATCCTCCATAGGCATTCTGCTGCTTCACAAGCCAGCTGACGATCCTGTTAGCAAAGCCCAGATCAGCTGTAGTGAGTGAATCTGCAGTGAGAGAAGCTAGCAGCACATATGAGCTGATCTCCACTGCCAGAGAATCAGAGTCATCAGCAGATGTAGACTGAGACCAGTGGAGAGCAGACCCTTTAGGACACATGGACAAAAGAGACACCAGTAACTCAACTAAAAGACAACAGAAACTGATCAAATTGATCAGAAACAAAACTCTTACCATCTGAAATGGCAACATCATCCAGTTTCTTGAAGAGCTGCTGTCGAGTGTCTGTGTCTCCAGCCAGACTGAAAGTGTAGGCGAGTAGAGCAGTGGTGTATGTGTTTTTGACATTGTTGATGATGGACTTCAGGCATGACAAACCTTTAGAGACGACAGGATCCTGAGACAAAAACAGAGAAACAGCTGCTGTGAGCATCATTTTGTATAAGTTTATATTGTGTTCGCTGTAGATGAACTTACTGTGACTGGAGTTTCAAGTTCAAGCAGTGATGTAGTAATGTAAGCAGTCATGGTCACGTTATCATTCACTCCACCCTGAAATATATGTTAAAGGAACAATATGTTTTGTGATAGACAGTAATTGTTTCTGTAATAATGTTAAGAAATGTTTAGGGACAAATAACACACCTTCATTCTATTGTTGAACAGTCTTCCCTGTTGGATGAAACAGCCATCTGAATCCCGTCTGTTTATCAACCACGTCTTTGCACTCTGAATAATTTGTGGATCAATAAATATGTATTTCTGTGCTTTGCCAAAAGACCTCAGGACAAAGGCAGTCAACCTGGTGTTTGAAAGTTTTAATTTAAATAATGCCATTAGTTGTTTTATTCAATTAAATTAGGACTGTTAAACAAGTAATTGTAATTATTAACATTCAAAATAGAAGTCTGTGTATAATTTATTATGTATGCATGTTTATATTTAAAGCTGCAGTCCATAACCTTTTGCCCTCTAACAGTTAATAAAGAGAACTAAATGTACTCTAGCTCAACAGTCTCAGATTTCTGCTCTGCTCTGGCCTCCTGCTCTGCCTTGGTCATATCTCAGTCCATCTTAGTCTCCAGGCCCTCCTCCACCACATGGGCTTGGACCACCTTTCATCTACCTGTTCCTGGCTTTTGTTGCATATGTTGTCTTTTGTTTTTGGAGCATCTGGAATCCGCTAGTTAGGAGTTCCGCTTATATGTTGAGGTTCTTGCATGTGTTTTGTCCTTGCTTGCTTTGTGCCTTGTTTGTTTCCATAACTATTCTCATTAGTTGCCATAGATACTCATTGGACCACAGCCACTCCTTGTTAATTTCTAAAATAACTCATTTAGAAGGCTGTGCTCTCCAGAGGTTGCATACATCATTTCTGAAAAACTAGTAGGTGTCACGCACAAACTAGGGAGACAGACAAATTAGTCATCACAGAGGCCTTATTGTCAAACAGAGCCCAGAGTAAATGGAGAGAAAAGCAGTGAACTCTCTTCAGATCTGGAGTGGTGGAGACTAAGAACACACACAAGGCTTGACACAGTACACTGGCAAAAGTGATAATTATGAATGTGTCAGTGAAAAAAAGTAAGGAGACTGCATTAAATTTTAATATTTTGATACACTAGTGCTTTCTTTGAAGATGGCAACATTGACTTGTCATCTCTTCAGTAGTGATGTGCCTTTATGTACGTTTCAAATGTATTACACAATCTAAAAATATTTGTTTTGCATTTTAATTGATTCATTTTAAGGTTTACATTTCACTCTCAATAGAGTTATTTTTAATGTCTGTAACGCAAATATATACACTATGTTCCGCATTCATGTTTACAGACTGAGACGGCAGAAAGCACAAACTGATTGCTTTCAATATTTCACAAAAGTGAGATTTCTTTTTTTTATCATTGTGAGTGCACACAAGTAAACATAGTCCTTACTGATTAGAAAGATGTATTAATCTTATCTGTTTGAACAAAAGTGAGCAGTATTTTAAGTGCAAGTGAGTGCACGCTCTTCACGCTCCACACAGACACTTCAATAGCACATATTTTTCTGAGTTAACATTAGATTGAGGGGCCATGTAAAGTTGCTAATATGTACACATTTTAAATAAGTCATGTTTCAGGTCGATGAATGACAGGCGAGCGTTGGATGCACCTGAGGTACATAGACTAGCCATTAATGATCTGTTGTTAGTCACAGACTGCATGATTTCACCAGTTTTTTTTTTCCTCCTGCCTCTTCTGGTCGACTATTAGGGGGCAGCCCTAATCTTTCTTCTGGGCTATATATAACAGTAACTGAGGCTGTGTTTCAATGCTCAGTGTCCCCTAACAGTGGTGTCTGCTTTGATGCATTCAAGGAGGCCGCATTTGAACCCTCTGACTTCCTCAAGTCTATACTTAAATTGTTAAAACTAAATACCATCTATGTAAAGTAAAAATACAAATTTTAACTTTGTTACAAACGTATATTGCAAATATTTACCAAGTATTCTCAATTCCGTGTCCAAATGTGCTGTATGCACCACTTTTATGTCTGTAGTTCAGTTGCCTCTGGTATCCTGTTGAGTTTAAATATTCTGGGTTGATCAAGTGTTGCTGATGTCAAATATACTGTGACTTTTCTCTGTATTTCATTTACATGATTGATTTCTCTCACCACTCTTAAGGAAGCCGGTGGCTCTCTCTCGGATGGCTGCGGTTAGCTGTTCTGTATTTTCCAGATACTGCAGAATGTAAATATTGGGAGAAAGAATAGCCATGTTTTGTTCTCCACAGCCGTATGGCATTTGTAGTAATCCATGAAGATTTGTCAGTGCACGACCCAATATGTCTCCTACAAACCAAACACCAATGAAACACTATGTTTTAGAAACCCAAACACAAACTTCTCAGCTATGCTTGTGTATGTAAATGTTACCAATGACTGAAACAGAGGATCTGGCTGATCCCTCTATCACATCTTTAGGGAGATTGAGATCAACTTCCTCTGAGAGACTGTCACCTATGAGCCAGAGAGACAAACACACAAATCAGTGATCAGCAGAGAAACACTGTGATGCTAAATATTGTCTGCAAACAAACCCTTTGGACACAGTAACCAGCTGTATGTTTCCGTCTTTTCAGTTCCTTCAGCCTGCAGAATAAAACAATAACATCAACACATCATACTGACACAAGCAGCATTAGGATCATAAATAGATGACGTCTGAGAGCTGTTTGACGTGCGCTGACCTGTACAAGCAGACTTCTTGTGACTGTGTCAATGCGTCCTCTCTCTGGCACACTCACAATCTCGTTGTCACACACAGTCTGGGATGTCTCTGCTTCAGCACTGACTGTAATATTCAAGATTCCTACAACACAAACAAAGTTTTAAGTTTATAAATGATTAAATTCATGCATAAAATGGGATAATCATGAATACAAAATGAGGGTTCATCTTAAAGTTTTCACTGGAGTCAGGTGGATGCAATAGCACTCAGAAACTGTAATCATTTATTTAAAAAAAAAAAAAAAAAAAAAAAGAAGCCACAGACTTAATTCATTTGAAAAATGTGAGAATTGTAGACCTTCACAAAGGACAATTTTCTTTTTAGCCAGCAACACATTCTAGATTTGCATTTTGCACGATGGTTCATTTTGATTTTTGACTATCACACTCTTGTCTGTGATAGTAAAGGTCACAGTCTTTACAGTTTAGTGAGACCAATGTACAGAACAATACACATCACATAAAGAGATGCTCCTAATTTTGATTAGTCATGATTCTGTGTTTTCCTCTATCCATAATCCTAACACACAGCTCCCCGACATAGTCACAACAATAGATAAGACGGTCAACAAACTGCAGATAGCATAGTCACTAAACTGAATCAAACACATTCAGTAGAGACAGATTCAGTGAGTAGTTCCTCAAAAAATGTGTATATTTAGTATTCTCAAGAAACATTTTGAAGCTGCTCCCTGTTCTCCCTTCCCTCTGGCCGATTTGAATACCACATTACCCAGGCCAGACGAGGATGCTTATAAGTACCAGCTCAGGTTAAACCATGCAGTCAACATAACTGCAGAGTGGTTCAAAGAACAAGGTAAAGTACTGGATTGTCCGGGAACGGAGGTAACCTGCATGTTCATCAGACCCTGCCCTTGTTAAGAGCTTGTCATCATTTACATCTAAAACAACTGATGCATGGTCTGTGCGGGAAATTCACAATTTTTTAAAAGAATATCACTTTCAAAGGCTAGTCTTGTTGCCGCGGCAAGAAATGTTGCACCCACTAAAATTCACGTGAACACAACTCAATTGGAACTGGCAATTACAGCTCTTTCACCTACTTCAGATGTCCAGCAGTCCAAGTCTCTAGAAGTATCTGCATAATAACGAGTCATCAACCTGTTGGAAAAATTTCTATTAAAAAGGAGTGCACCAGCAAAGAGCCTAGTCGTCATTTAAAGCCCAATGAAAGTCTATCTCGAATCAAAGGCCTCAATGTCATGCACTGTATGTTAAAATCCTGATCATTCCGGCTTCATTCATTGTCGTCACAAAAAGTTGTGTTTTCAGTGTCACTCGTGCTTTGCTTGTCCTGAGAGAGTGAAATATCCATCTTTTTATGGTCTGGGATAGTAGCAGATCTACACTCAAGCGAGGGCAGTTAGATCATGAGAATATTCCATTTTTCAGAACATGCAGTACAGAGGACTGATAATCAATTTTTTTACACACCAGTATTGTGCCCTTCAACTGAGAGCTATGGTTGAGTTGCTCCACGGCGTGAACGTTGAGTAAGGCTGCTGAGCGTCACCTGTTGCAGCGTTCACGTGCCAAACCAGAAGTGATGTTTGAACTTCAACTCACAGTTTATACCTGTACAATGGTTGTTCCGGTTTTAGTCATTTCAGGTAAAACTGACAATTTAATCCTGAGTAGCAACGGCATCAAATGCTGATGTTGAATGTCACCAATTTCTGTCTATGCTTTTGAATGTGGAATGATGGAAGGGAGGAGATATGCCTGACAAGGTCGTAACAGCTTATTGGAAAGAGAGAATAATGTTAGAACCTCACCATCTTGCTTGGGCTCCTGCCCACATACTCAAATTTCTGGCTTTAAAGGGGGCCTTTTGTGAAATATGTACCAGGTACAATATTGTTGCAGATGCCTTAAGCAGAGAGCCTTTTTTTAAGTCTTGTGTCAGCCATCGTCTCTTAAAAGAACCGTATGTTTTTCTTCTGGATGAGGTCAATTGTGTTGTTACCGGTACAGTGCAAAATGCTTTTCGTGTCTCTAACCACTGTCAGAATGCATTTTTTTTGATACTGCTGAAGTTTCTACTGCACTGAGTGCTCACTCCGATGATGAGGTTAGTTTTTTACCCATAGCCAGTTCAACATCCATCTGAAGACCTGTTTGTAGTAATTCCATTTAGCAGACTTTCCAATCTCCATAAGTAGGATAACGTACTTGGACTATGTACTATGTTCTAAGACGTAAAAGTTCTTTAGAACATGAGAGAGCAAAGGAACCTTGATCTGTGACATACCTTTTAAATCACTGAAAAAGTTCAAGGTCCGTAATTGTGTGCTTGACAGCAAAAAGGAGAATTCGTTGTACCTGATTCCCTGAAGCAGGTTTTCTCCATGGTGTTCATGATGTTGCTGGACACCAGGGTAGTACGAGAACTCTCTCTCTCTTGCAACTGAAACATTCTTTGGGATTGGGTTGAGTAAAGACATTAAGCTGTATGTAAAGAATCGCCAGAGATGTGTTGTCGGAAAAACTCTGGAGCCAGATACTTATGCATGCTTAAGTGCATTCGAACATCTGATGTTGAGCTCATCTGTATTGACTTTTGGAGTGCTGATCAAAATTCAGGGAAGGTTGGCGATGTCTGTCGATGACAGATCATTTCTATATAATGGCACACACCTTCACCTGCCACTACAAGTTGCCCGTTGCATTTTGGATTTATGGATTTTTAAAGAGAATAGATTCAGACAAGGGTTAGAATTTTAAAAGCAAAATCAGTAAGAGTTTGGGCGTATCCCGAGGCTGCTAAGCGACATCATGTTTAGCATGACAGAGTGGTCAGTCATCATTGTTACCATACTGAGGAGAGACTTAAGCACAGCTGCTGAAATTACCTAGAAACACAGTCTCAAAGATCAGGCTCGTCATGCCGTTCTTTGCAATCGAAAGGTCAAAGGTACACCCTTAGTGGTGGGAGATAGAGGTCTGCTGGCTAACTGTGGAGTGACAGGAATAAAGAAAGTTGCAGACAAGTTAGATTCTGTTCTGTACAATAAGTGGGAACCAGAGATTATTGTGTACAGGATTAAGGATGCTCAGACTGGCAAAGAAAATATAGTGCACAGGAATCTGTTGTTTCTAGTGAATTTCTTATACTGGGATGATGATGAAGAGGACTCTTATTGATCAAATTCCACCTGTGCTGCCTGTAGCAGTGCTCTTGTTACGCTCTGAATGACGATTCCCAAGGCATTAGAATGGTTAATGCAAATGGATGGAACACATTGAACGAATGGAATGCAGGATACCACCTGTGATGAAGCTTTAGACGCCCCTGATGAGATGGTTGCTTCAGAGTGTTCTGACAATGATCAACACAATCTAGAACCCAAGCATTTTCCTGACCCTGTTACTAGTATGTGTGTTTACCCCGTTACTGAGTCAAATGAGTCTATAATTTGCGAACAGCCTACAAGCTTAAGGGGGGTTTGTAAACAAGTTATAAGAATGATTAAATTCATGCAGAAATTGGGGTAATAATGAATAATAAACTTGCCATTGGCTGTTGCATCACTCGTTGCTTACATGATGTTGTGGGGCAAAGCTATGTCATTAGCAAAAGAGTCTCTGTGTCTTCCTGCTGATAAGTCGCATCAGTGATTGCTTTGTCATAGACTGCTTTGAAACTACAAATAAGTTACTTAGATTGTTAGTCATTTGATATGAATTAATAAAACACTTTTCACATCAATATGAAAAGTGTTTTATTGGCCTGATTGTGAACTCTGAACCTCTGTTTATTTTATGTTAAAATATCAGCCACAGCTGAATGTTAGTTATAAGCACACATGCTGTATGCTTTCGCTGAAGTGTGTAGCAGCGCCATTTTAGGTCTGCATTCTTTCTGTGTTTCAGTCATACGAAATATTGGTATGGTAATAAGGTTATGGTTTTAAGGTGAATTGTTTGTATCAACATTTAGTTTTATTCTATTTAATGTATGCTTTATTTTAAGGGTTTTGCCCACTATGTCACACACACTATTAAGAAAATAGCAGCAGAGCCTCTTCCTGCTGTTAAGACTTCTCATGCCACATCGATGCAGTGTTTTCTAATCAGCCTTTTGGTTGTGTTTGCAACCTTGGATGATCAACCACCTGATCTCAGTGTAAATTACTTCAACATCCACACAGTCACACATGAACGTGAAGATACAACAGAGACTGAGAAACAATGATTCAGACCGGAAAACTCACCAAGAACAGAAGGAGTGAGGATCCATTTAAAGGTTTTTCTTCCATTAGCACACAGACAGGATGAATACTGATCATCAGAGGAGGCTTTGAGAGTGTACTCTGAAGAAGGAGCTGGAGTCACTTTAACCTGTCAGTTAAACACACATGATTAGTGGCATATTTGATATGATTGGATAAGACAGAGTCTGAAGTCTCACCATGATGCACTTGGACAGATAGTTGAAGACAGTGGCCTTCAGCTCAAAGATCTCCCCACGGATGATGGAGTAAGGCAGAGAGAGCTCCAGGAAGAAGGGCTGGAAAACTGTCAGCTGAGCAGGAGGAGCCAGACCCAGACCTTTAGAGGACAGACAGAAGACCTCTGTCTCCCAAGAGGTGATGGTGTCAGGAACCGTGACAGGAACCTGAGCTGATCCAGAGTCCCTGAGGAGAAATTACAGAAGTATTTGATTAGATATTTAAGATGCTGTTTCTCTTTTTACAACATTCAGCACAAAAAAAGTAGGTCTCTAATATGTCAGTCTGAATGAATCAAACTAAGGTTCTTTTTATATCATAAACCCTAAACTTTGCAACCCAGTTCACATATATGTGCATTTATGTATTCTGAACACAATCTCATTACATGCTCAGTGCCAAGAGAAGCATTACAGTTATTGTGGATTTAATATGATGTTAAATGATGCTGACAGATAATAACATTGTCACTAACCCAACTGTAGCAAGCTGCCAAATCCACGTTTCAGGAAAGACAGTACGAACTGAAGAGACTCCATCATTCAAATTAAGTGCTGAACTATCTAGCTCATCATAAAACACTACAAAAAAAGTACAAAATATGATGTTATACTTGAATCAGAGCATCTATTTAAATTAATACAGAATACTGGCTTGTATCTGCCACATATGTTCTGAAATATATAAACTATGTTCACAACATTAAAACTTCCTACAGTATATTCTTTTAGAATTACAACATTTTAACAATGATATTTTCCCTTTTATTGTTTATATCATAACTATTTCCAAATGTTTTATATGTAATATGCTAATAAATGTTTTTTTTTTTTTAAGTTTAAGGGGCCTATAAATAATTTATTACTTTATAAATAAAGTTGAATTAAAGAAGAAGAAAAAAAAGTTTATACTTCTAAATTATTAAACAGTGTGAAGAAAAAGATACACTGTCAACAAAATACAATGTATAATAAGTATAATAAGAATACAAACGCCAGTACATTATGCTTAAACATACTGACTTCAGAATACTGACTTTTCTTTATCTCTTGCAAGCAGTTTCTAGATGTCAAATTTGACACAAAGTGAGAACTGCTGATTTAAATTACTTTACAGATAAAACACAACTGTCAACAAAACAAATTTGTGCTCTTGCAGTGCCATTAGGAAAAAGTGCTTAATAATGGTGAATTCCAGTCATATTAAATCAATTGTAGCAAATGCATGCATTAATGATCTTATACATAACAGATATTACCTGTATCATCATATCTGTGATAAATTAAGCCCTTGTATGAGAGACACCGAGGGACTCGCACAGCCAAATTTGTTGCCATTTTCAGCCCCACTCGCTGTCAAACAGGAAATGATGAACCACATTAAATGCAACATAAATAAAATCCAATTTTTTGTGGCTCTCAGAATAAGAGAAATTTTAAGCACACACATTGATATATTTATGCATCTTTATTTATGATACATTAATTCACTTGTTACCGTTAAGGATTCGTAGGTGTTGTCTGTTGGTACAGCTCGACGGGGTCTCACAAGCAGACATTCCTGCTGATCTTCAACTCTGTAAGGATAACCTGATGCTGATTGCACTGGCAACATGTTGAAGATCTGTGATAAGAGCACATTCACATGAAATTATTCAAGTCAGGGTATCTCTTTATTTTTAGAAAATTTATTTTGCAGTGGGAAAAAAAAGAGGTTTAAATGGAAAATTTACTCCATGGTTTACTCACCCTCAAGCCATCCTTTTGTCTTTTAGATGAATACAGTTGGATGGATATTTAAAAAGGTCCTGGCTCTTCCGAGATTTATAAATGGTAGTGAATAGTTACAGAACATTCATCTATCATCAGAAAAGTACTCGTGGCTCCAGGGGGTTTTAGAGGAAGATAGTGATTATGGTTTATAAATATGTAAATATAATTTGTAATATAATAATGTGTAAATATAAGGTTTTTTCTTATACAAATGCACCAATACGCTTCAGAAAGCCTTCATTAACTGCCCAGAGTCATGTGGAGTAGGCCTGCCTTTTATGGAATGGATGCACTCAAAATCAAGACCACTGCCCACTGCCATTATAAAACTTGGAAAAGCCAGGATATTTTTAAATATAAGTTTGATTATATTTGTTTAATAATCAATAAGCCATATACATCTAGCATGGCTTAAGGTTGAGTAAATCATGTAAATTATGTGGTAAGTATTGCTTTTTAACTATCCCTTTATCACCTATGTCAGCAAACAGTAATACTGAACATAGTAGACAGGAGACTTATACATTCCAACTATGAAGATATTCAATCAACAATCAACACTGAATCTTAAAGCCTTTACACCTTGTCAGTATCCAGACGTTTTCCTGACTCCAGGATCAAGACGCTCTGATCTACAGCAGTGAGGGCGCACAGAGAACCAGGTTCAGCTGAGAGCTGGAGAGTGTTTTTCTCACCAGGAACTGCTTTAGGAGGAGAAAACTGCAGAGACACCTGTGACGACAACAGTAGGATGTAACATTTTAGTTCTGTACCAGAATGATTGTTATTGTCTAAATAGGCAATTTTTTAATTTTTACATACCTTGTTTTTGAAACACTTTTCAGTGTCAAATGTTGTGCTACGAGCAACAAGATTTTCACTGGGCAGAACACAGTAGGCCAAAATCTGCACAGCAGGAGACAGATCTGCACCAACAGACAGTCTGAATGACACTGTGCCACTTGCTGCTCCATTAGAAGACTTCACTTCAACTTTCTCATATCCATGATGAACAATCACTCCTCTGGACAAGACCTGAAACAGACAGATGACACTCAGATGACAAACTGATCAGTGCAACCAGTTAATACTGTTTATAACAATGAATTCATTAGACATTGAAAGAATTTACTTTACGTTCTCACCATATAGACAATGTCAGTTTTGTAGTCTTCAACAGTCTCTCCAACAAAATAATACTTTATGTTCACTGTAAACTCAGCATCACACTTTAATGGTTGCTCAATGTTCTCTATAATCAGTTCACTTAATGTTGGGGTGTATGGAGTGGCAGTCTGGAAAAGCTGAACTGTTTTACTGTCCGTAGAGAAGTAAGGTGTTTTGTAACCAGGATGCTTAAACTCTGGACACACACTTGTCTGGAAATAAAATAATGTGTCAATATTTTAATGTAATCAAAAAATGTACTGATCAAACACTTACCATATACATACCATCAGATTAATGTCTTTTTTAGAAAGACTAGACGTATTAAGAGAGAAGCTGGCCAGTCCATCACGGTCTGTAGTGAGATTTAGGAGCAGTTTTGAAGACCAGGTTTCACCCTCCAAGAGATAAACCACTTTGTTTTGAATTGGAGCGTCTTTGAAATTTGAGAGTTTGATCTGAAATATGATTGAAATAAGATTTTGAAGGGATACATGATTCCCTGTCTGTCAGCCACTACGATTTATGTTGTGATGACAGACTGGGGTCTTGCTTGGAGCCCTGATTAAGAGAAAACAGCAATGGAATTTTGCAAGCTTTTATCTAATCCTAAACCTCTCCTCATCACACAGGTACGCAGTTGATCTCCGATGGTGCCACTCGCAAGGAGCTTGGATGTGTGAATGGCACTGCCCAACCCTTTGCGTTGGCCTATCTAGACGATTTAGCTCAGCTATGCAATCCAATTCGACCAGCGACCTCCCAGGTTCAGGCATGGCAGTACAAAGTCCTCCCCTTCGGGCTTTCACTGTCTCAGTATGTCATTACGAAGTTCGCGGAGGGCGCCCTTGCCTGTTACAGGAAGTGGGTGTCACACTTCTCAACTATCTCGACAACTGGTTCATTCTGGCTCAGTCACTAGAGAAGTTGTGCGAACACAGCTACCTGGTGCTGCGGTACCTCAGCCAATTGGGGCTTCAGGTCAATTGGGAAAAGAGTAAAATCTCTGCTGTGCAGAGAATCTCTTTTCTCGGTCTGGAGTTAGACTCGTTATGACAGGTAACAGGTGTGGAGCTTCCTCTTGGAAGGTTGGAAGTCCTTCTGGTAGAAGTTTTCTAACTCAGGAACAGCAGGTTGGCTTCTCCAGTAGTCATGTACTCTGGTTCCCAATGGGCATCAAGGTCAGCAAATTGCTCTGGGACGATCACGACCTTTGTCGACCAAGCATCACTTGCCAACTATTGCAGTGCTATTATGTAGTAATGGGTTCAGGATGTGGCATTTTCCACTGGACCCCAGCCTGTTGTCAAAACATAACTTGTAATGACTGACAGACAGGGAACTTCTCAGTTACGTACGTAACCCTCGTTCCCTGAGGGAGGGAACAGAGACATTATGTCCCCTTGCCACAATCTCGAACCATCACTGACAGTTGAGAATCGGTTTTGGTTTCCCAGCAAATCTAAGCAGTGGTTACACCTGTCGCCTATTTACGTATACCCTTGTGACGGGGAGGGTCTCAGGATTAGTTAACCACTTGCCAAATTTCATTGCTGTTTTAGCTTAATTATTAGCTTAATCAGAGCTAATAAGGGATCTAAGAAAGATGTTGTCATGACATAGCATCTCTGTTCCTTCTATCAGGGAACGAGGGTTATGTATTTAACCGAGACATTCTGTACATATCACTGCTATTAAACTGAGACAACCTGATCTTAGACTTACTTTTCCTTCTAGAACTGACCCATGTTCATATGTTGTGGGGAGGTCAGAAAGAGTGAATTTGCCAATTTCATAAGTGAGTGATATAGTTTCAGATTTTGTCATGGTGATCTCTGTAAAATACAAATAGAAGTGTGAAAACTTGCATTTTAATGAAATTATATTTGAAAACTCTCATTTCAAGCCTCACCTGTTCCTTCTTCTGTGACTGTTGCTTCAACATGAAGAGAATTTTCCAGCTGATGCTCATGTGTTGAATTTAAAAAGGCAGATACATCTAAGGTATGGATGGCACAGCCTGAACTTGTCATCTAATGTAAAACGAATGAACACAAACATAATGCCTAAGATTGACTTAATCTGGATGTAGGAAATAAATGCCACATGCTTCAGTGAGACAGACAAACCTCAGTGGTTTCATTCACACATATTGGTTGGTGTTCATCGAGCCAGTCAGAGTACTGTGGAACATCACGACACACTTTCACCCGTGATTTACCAGGTACAGGCTGCCCATAAGTGTATCTGTGAAAAATGTACAAGTCAAAGGTGGATGGAAGAAAATAATACTTTCTTTATGCTTTTAATACATTTAAGTAAGATGCTACTCACTTTCCACAAACCTCAACTGCCATTAACTCTTCATCTACGCTCACTGTCTTTGGTGCTGTCACAGTAACTTCAAACTTAGGCAAAACTACAGAGGATGAAAGTTATAGTTATTATGACTAACATTCCTATTTTTTATGAAATCTGTCACCTGCAAACATTGCAAATCATTTATTACTTACCATATTTTTTCACCTCAAAATCATTAGAGATCATCCTGTCACCAATAAAAGCCTTCAGTCTGTATACACCTTGACAGGCCTCTGGATTTAATTCATAAGAACGCTGCAAAATCCATCTTGTTGAAGAAACATTTGTCCACTGACCAATTCTGTTACCTTTACTGTCCTATTTAATACCAAACATAAAATACAGTTAGTTAAAGCCAGCTAAACATATTCCGATCAATAATGAATAAATACAGAATAATTATTGAAAGCAATGCAAAAACCAGTCAGTGCCAGTGTTTGTCATGAATGACTCCACAGAAGCTTTTGTGTTTTTACCTCAAGCACCAATGTACTATACTGTAAAAAAAAAACAAAAATTAATTAAATAATTTGTAAAACTGATACAATTAAAAGTCAACATGTTTGTGTCATAAAAGAGATAAATAAAACATGGCAGACCTGCTGATCGAGAGGCGAAAAGGTTTTATCCAGGGTAACAACTCTAAAATTCACTGTGAAAACAAAAAGTGTAATAAATATTAGAATCTGTGTTTACTGTGATACCAGTATTTCAAATACAATGGACTGTAAGCTGTAGTTATTCCTGAAGCTGTAGTTTATCCTGAACAGAATCCTGGGTTATCTCGCTTAACGCTTTACTCCATCACTCGAAACTATAGATATACTTTTCTTCCATTTCACACATTTAACTTACAAGTGCATATTCAGAGCTACATTTCTATTTCCTGAGATTAATGTTCTATTTGTATATTTGTGGAGCTGGTGTTATTGACTTGTTTACATAAAGCTCCAGCAGTAAACATCTTTGTTTTCCTGCAGACTGTTTCATCAGGTTTTTCCTGAATGGTATAAGCATAAAACACTCTGTGTTTGCCATCAACATTTGACATTTTTCATTGGAAAAGCTAAAACTACTATTTATACAATGCATGGTTTTTCTATTATGTTTTGATATTTTAACACTTGACATCACAAAGGTGCATTAATATAATATGGTAATATTAGGTAATAGGTAATAATAGGTAATATGTGATACTCAATGTTTTACTAAAATGTAGGTTTGTCAAGGATATAGGCCTATATTTGAAACATTCACAGCTCACCTGTCTGTCCTGGAATATAGATGGGTTTATCAGTCTGGATAAAGGTCAGAGGATGGTAAGACCTGAACATGACTTTTCTCTCTTCAGTCATCTTGAAAGACTCTCCTTGAAGTTCAACCTTCATTTTCTGCACTGATTCTGCTTCTACCAGAGGAGCCTGATGAGAAGAAATATCATATATTCACAATCTCTGCAAACATGCAATCACAAAGACCTAGATGAATCACAATTAAACAAACATATTTAAATATATTTATTATAATGAGACTGTAATGAAAGACCTTGAAGTTAAAGCAGCGGTGAAACTCTTCCTCAGCCTCTTCCTGTAGCAGTAAAGTGCTCTGGTCATCATGAACCAGATAAATGTTCATGACGAGGCTTTCATTGGGATTGAGAAGACTTGCACACAGTTTGGCCTCAGATCCTGACTCAATCGTTGCAGGAAACGTCACCATGAAAGATCTGTCAAGATATAAAGCATTCAATCATTTGAGTGGTATGTTTTTTTTTTTTTTTTAGATTTTCAGGAAATGCTGAAACATATTTAATTGCAAACATCGCTGTTAATGTGTTGATTTAGCCTCATTAAAAAAAAAGTGACAGACAATTTATATAGAAATAAAAGAAACCATGCTTAATAGAAACACTTGTTTACTTACGGCCCTGGTGTTTGTCCATTGACACAAACAAGAAGGAAAGAGAGCAGAAGGAGTCCTTTCCAACAGCAGCTAATGTTCAGATTCATGACGATTAGTGATTATCCAGGTCTTGACATGAACTGAGTCGTCTCTTATAAAGGGAGTCTCATGCTAAAGGTGGTCCTTCAAAAACATTTGTATTGATCATCTGATTAATGATTCAACCAAGTAGCCGATGCAGTCTAAAAACTTGTGCAATATTAGTACTGTACTAAAGCCTAGAAATATATAATGCGAACACAGAAGATGCGGTGTTGTCTGGTGGCACATATGAGTTTTTATTCCGTCAAAATTAATAAACACAAGAAGAAATTAGTTGATTTCGCAGTAGTGTTTTAACGAAAGGCAGTGTGACTTCTTCATACGTAAGTGAAAATCCCGTTCAATAATCTCACTTCGCGCAAACTACCTGAAACAAAAACAAAAACGATAACAATACATTCCACCATACAGATTATAACTCACTGACATTAGCACCCTAGTAAGACTCAATGAAAACACCTGTTATGTACGGTTATGTATACTTAAGAAAAACCGAACATTTGCTATTCTCCCCCAGCATAATCATTAAACGGCAAAATTACCGAACGCCTTTATAAACAAATATGACTTAACTCTCTTTCATAAACAATATTGCGTACATTTTACGAATAATCTTCTTTGTCTATATACATAATTCTTTCATGACGCAATACGTTACCTCGCGCGGCAAAATTGGCCGCAATCCAGCAACGGCTGCGCCAATGCGGACAGATTTATCCATTCCGAATTATAAATGCATTCAATAAACATGAAATCCGCGTATGCAATAACTGTTATGTCATATAATTTATCTTACCTACGTCTTAACAACTAGTTGTTTGACTTCTTCATACACAAGTCCATGCGGCTCACCGTCGCCCCCTGGCGTCACTCGCCAGTACAGACTCGGTGGCCGTTCACATATCGTTCCTAAAAGCGAGTGAAAAACGCTAGACTCGCCGCTTTCTCGTTTTTTTCCCCCTCCAAAGCACTCCAGCTCTTGTGCTCCCGTCTGCTTTCGCAAAGCAACCATGATCTGCACTAAAAATCGCTTGGAGGTTTTTTTTTTTTTTTTTTTTTTTTTTTTTTTTTTTTTTTTACAGCTTTGACCAACTTTTTCTATGAAATGCTTTGAACAAATAACACAAAAAGGCATTGATAACTATTAGATTTACAAATGAAGACAGAGATTACACTCTATTTCCGTTCTGAAATTAAATACAAATAAATAAAGATATAAATTAAAATAAATAAATAAATATAATGTAGCAAGATGTTTTCACATTATGAAATCAAAATATTGCAAATTCTTTAAACACCACGAAAATGGGGGAGCGATTTATGAATGTACAAATTTAACAAAAGCAACATAAGATATCTTATCTTAACAAGCCAAATTTGACATAATTTCCCATGAAAGGACCAATCTTACAGGTAATCCATAAAATGCATCATTCCATAAAGTTTGCACTAAATGTACACTGAAAAAACAAGAGTTTGACTGTTTCTATCTCCAAATTGCATAATTGGCATATATTACAATCACCAACATTAAATCTTTTTATAAAAAATTGTTTTGCAGCAAAAAGGTGATTCATAATTTTAAGTTTACATTTAGGGTTGACAGGGAATTGTTTTTAGGAATTGTGAATTTTGGAATTGTGTTTAGACACCTCTTTTTTTTTAATAAAAATTTACTCTTTAATGTTCCTGGAAAACAATGTTGCAAGTTCTCCAAAATCTGCTTTCCAAGCCTTTAGGAGGCTGTAGCCATGGCTTCTGGTTGGACCGGACAGTGATGGTCTCTGTGACTGTTATATCACCAAGTGGATTGATGGTGTAAGCAGTGACCATCTCTGCAAGTCTGCACGCATGGTTTAAAAAAATCAAATCAGCATCTGGGTTGTCTCATCTCATGCTTCTGTTGCTCACTGATTTGCTGGTACAGATCATTTAGTGACTCACTCCTGTTATTATTGTTGGAGATGGGAGGGAAGTATACAGCAATTAGTAAATTAAAGGTACTTATAAAAATGTTAAGGATTACAAAGAGGGTTACATATGAATACCCCCAACCCCACACAAAAACACATACTGAATTAAAATCTTTACAAAATAAATGATCTTAAATATAAGACACTTGTTTATTTGATAACTCTTTTATTTCCTATCTGGGTATATGTATATGCTTTATTTTTTAAATGAACTGTTATTCTTTCCAAGGCATTGTTAGTTACCACTCTTGTCATAAAATACAAAAATGTGATTTCAAAAACAATATCATAGTGTCACGTCTTTTGGACTCTTTTGTTGTTGTTTTTGTCATGTGCTCTCTGTGCCCTACCTTCCCTTCATGTTAATTGTACTATTGTCTTCACCTGTTTCCTGCTAATTTAGTCAATTTCCTTGTGTATTTAGTCCTGTGTGTTTGTATTTAGTTTGTCTGATCGCCGAGGTCCTTAAACGTGGTTTATGTTCTGCCTGCCTGTTTATATTTATTTTGCCCGTTTAGAGGATTAAATCTGTTTAAGTTCATTTTACTTGTCGTGTGCTCCTTCCCGCCAAACCACAACCGTGACACATAGCTATTGAACTACATCTTGTTAGAATTTGAAATCTGTATTTAACCTTAGAACACATTCCATGTAAAAAGAGATGCTGAAGTCTGATTTTTGCTGAAGGTGCTTTAAATTTTAATGATTAAATTCTTAATTCAGGACATGAAGGATTTTGAAAGTTTGACAGTAATCAGAATTGATTACTGTAAGGTTATCTTTTAAATAGGACAACTTTTCCAAAATAACCCTCCCAACACTAAATGTTGCAATAGCATGTAGCTTCTACACATTCAGTTTCAACAAGTTAACTATAACTTATTTTCAACACTTCATATGTGTTGTGTTTTCATGATATGCGGCCACAAAAAAAAAAAAAATTGGGATTTCCTCAAATTTGGGTTGATGGATTGGAAATAATTTTGCCCAGCATAAAGAATAAACATGATCATATAAAACATTTGCTTGTTTAAACATCTTCATGCAAGCTAAAATATGAACTGATATGCTCCAGTTTTGCAGCTTCACTGGCAGTGGAAGGAATATTCAGTCTCTGACTGGTCACCTGAAGGAAATGGAGATTGTTAACATTCATACTACAATGGAAATCTGAACAATATGAATAAACAGTCGGCATAACATGATCAAAATTGCAATATAAAATCTTACTAGTTTGATAGTAATCATAAACTTTGATCACGGCTGGCCTGAGATTCTTCACTGGAAGAACCTGTTTCGTTTGTATCTGATAATTCATTGGAATATTTTTTGGGATCTGCATTAAGAAACAAACTTAAAGTCATGAACATTCTGCCAAACACAGTATTTGTAAATAGACCTATATTATGTGACATTCTTTGAATGTTGCTCTTATCTCACCTCCTTCAAATACAAGATGACATGATCATCTTTAGCATCGACCCGCTCCACAAGTGATGTGTTTGTTCCAGAAGTTTCAAGCTGTGTGAAAAAACTACTAATTAATCTCTAAAAACTGACACTGAGAAATTTTACAAGTTTGTGATGAAACAGTCAAATGCACCATTGATGTATCAGCTGTGAATCCAGATAAGAGTTTAATATCCACAATAACCATGTTAGTTCTTTCCTGTAGACCATCATATCTGGAAAAGAGCAAATCAAAAGGAAATGTTATCACTCATGTTAATAACCAAATACTGTTAGTATTTAGTATTTCTGTGGTTGTAAATGCAGAGATACATTTTTGAAATTCGAATTGCTTTTAAATTTCTTATGATTTTAAACATATATTAAAGAAAATGTTTATTTATCTGTGAATTTTAAGACATAATCATAAGTCTTTTCTTACTTGACAGTGAAGTTCAAATTGAAAATTTGTTCCCATGTCTTGCAATCTCCCTCAATCTTAGCATCGATGCTCAATGTTTTACCTTCAGTAGGAGTGGGAATGTTGTAGAACTGAGCAAACTAAGAGAGTAAATATGAGAAAACCAAAACAAAAACAAAAAAATTAATAAACCATATCATAGTAGAACAGCTGCAAAATGGCAAGAGAGGAAAGAGGGAAAGTGAGTGTGAGTAAGTGAAGCTGAACACACTACAGACCTGCACAGACACACATGTCGAGCCCTTCACTTCAATGCTGTATTTGGCAGGAACGTTCTGCAGCTGTTTCTCCTGGTACAGTAACTTGTTGTCCCGATTGACATCAAAGTGGTGAGTGTCTTCTGCTGACTGTACAGTCACTGTGCTGGAGCCGTCAGAGCTGAACACTTTGGTGGCGTACAAAGACAAAGCCTGAAGAGCCACCACTGTGTCCTGAGAAGTAAATGTGTTCAGTAATGTGACTTTTAGCCATTATTCAGCAGTCATGTGTTAGATGAGTAGTTTGAGGCACCTGTGTTGAGGAGAATCCTCCATAGGCATTCTGCTGCTTCACAAGCCAGCTGACGATCCTGTTAGCAAAGCCCAGATCAGCTGTAGTGAGTGAATCTGCAGTGAGAGAAGCTAGCAGCACATATGAGCTGATCTCCACTGCCAGAGAATCAGAGTCATCAGCAGATGCAGACTGAGACCAGTGGAGAGCAGACCCTTTAGGACACATGGACAAAAGAGACACCAGTAACTCAACTAAAAGACAACAGAAACTGATCAAATTGATCAGAAACAAAACTCTTACCGTCTGAAATGGCAACATCATCCAGTTTCTTGAAGAGCTGCTGTCGAGTGTCTGTGTCTCCAGCCAGACTGAAAGTGTAGGTGAGCAGAGCAGTGGTGTATGTGTTTTTGACATCCTCAATGACAGACTTCAAGCATGACAAACCTTTAGAGACGACAGGATCCTGAGACAAAACACAGAAACAGCAGCTATGAGCATCATTTTCTATAAGTTTATATTGTGTTCGCTGTAGATGAACTTACTGTGACTGGAGTTTCAAGTTCAAGCAGTGATGCAGTAATGTAAGCAGTCATGGTCACGTTATCATTCACTCCACCCTGGAACAGAGGAGAAATAGAAATGAAGACAGATATTACATTTATTTCCAGACCTGGTGTCTATTGATGATAGCAAACATTGAGAAACAAATAACACACCTTCATTCTATTGTTGAACAGTCTTCCCTGTTGGATGAAACAGCCATCTGAATCCTGTCTCTTTATCAACCATGTCTTTGCACTCTGAATAACGTCTGGATCAATAAATATGTATTTCTGTGCTTTGCCAAAAGACCTCAGGACAAAGGCAGTCAACCTGATGGTGTGGTAATTTAATTATTAGTTATCAGTCATTTAACTGAAATGTTAACTTAAAATCAGCTGAATTTTAAAAACAGAAGACAAATTAAATAATAGGCTATTTATTCCCAATTTGGGCCAATCCCAATTCAACCCCTTAGCCCCTCCCCTTTCCCCTCCCCCTCCGTTTTGTGCGTTCACATGAAAGGGTAGGGTGACCCAATTCTCTTTTAGCTGGAGGAGTAGAGAGGTAAGGGGAAGGGCCAGATAGCCCTTCAAACTAAGATTTTCAGGACCACACTACAAACGAAGGGGTATGATTTTCTCCTGATTTTCTCATTATTGACATTAATAAAGATGTTTTGTAAATTGTTTGCAAAAAACGCTTTTTGAAAAAGTTTTGATAACATTAAACTATTAATGTGACTGACTGTATGATAGTGCCACAACATATCTTGTTTAATCAGGGCGATTACTACCATAGACATTCGCTAAACCCTTTTGTCAATATTGCCAATCTGAGAGAGTGAGAGAGTTGTTTGTATGTGCGTCTGGGCTTCTCTCTTATATATATATATATATATATATATATATATATATATATATATATATATATATATATATATATATATATATATATATATATTAAATATAATAAAGCGAGTTTAGTTCGTTTTTTCAATATTTCAGTGAAAGTTATGCACTGTGTGTGTATAAATTGATATTAACATTGAACGGTAATGTACACCAGTAGCAGGTACGTGTATTGTAGGATTTTAATTTTTATTTATTTTTTTGTTTGTTTTTTTGTTTTCTATTCCGATGCTGGATGATTGTAAAAAACATTTCACTGCATGTCGTCCCATGTATGTATGTGTATGTGACAAATAAAATTAGAATTTGATTTGATTTAATTCCCATCACCCATTGCACTGACGACACACACACACACACCTAATTGCACTCATCACACGCTCACCTGCATTTAATAACTCTCACACCATAAATAGCACTTCCAAACTCTGTCCAGTGCCAAGTATTGTTTCAGCATTTATAACTGGCCTTGTGATAGCTACATTACGGAGACAGTTTAGTTTTCCTAGTGTAGTCTAGTCATAGTCTTGCCTTGTCTCACCTGTTTATTTTAGATTAACCCTTTTGTTTTGTCGTTTGGACTCTGTTTGCTCCTGTCTGAAATATCGCGTGTGTTTTCGGATTACCCCTCTTGCCTTGCCTATTTTGATATAGTTTGCCAATTATTGGATTTTTGTCTGATGTTATACAGCAGTGTCAGTAAGTTAGGCTTTACATATAAATTGTAGTTGGTGTCCAGAATTGTACACTTTATATTAAGTGGGCAGTTTCTGAGGAATTACCATGTAAGTACACTGGTATTACAGTGCAGCACCAACACCTGGGATTATTCATTTAAATTAACTTATTGGCTCTGATAAAAAAATAAGAGTGAACCATTTTTACCATGTATTCTCTTTTCCATGTCCAAATGTGCTGTATGCACCACTGTTATGTCTGTAGTTCAGTTGTCTCTGGTATCCTGTTGAGTTTGATAGTGATTAAAGTTTTGACTTGATTAAGTGTTTCTAAAGTCAAATGTATTGTGAATTAATTTCTTAGTATTTTTTTTGCATAATTGATTTCTCTCACCACTCTTAAGGAAGCCGGTGGCTCTCTCTCGGATGGCTGAGGTTAGCTGTTCTGTATTTTCCAGATACTGCAGAATGTAAATATTGGGAGAAAGAACAGCCATGTTTTGTTCTCCACAGCCGTACGGCATCCGTAATAATCCATGAAGATTTGTCAGTGCACGACCCAATATGTCTCCTACAAACCAAACACAAAAGCAACATTACATTTAGAAATCAAATTTTTGCTTATGTATAAATCTCCACACTAATTTTCAATTGTAATTTAAAGTTTTTGCTTTTGTATGTTAATGTTACCAATGACTGAAACTGAGAATCTGGCTGATCCCTCTATCACATCTTTAGGAAGAGTGAGATCCACTTCCTCTGAGAGACTGTCACCTATGAGCCAGAGAGACAAACACACATATCAGTGATCAGCAGAGAAACACTGTGATGCTAAATATTGTTTGCAGACAAACCTTTTGGACACAGTAACCAGCTGTAGGTCTCTGTCTTTTCAGTTCCTTCAGCCTGCAGAATAAAACAATAACATCAACACATCATACTGACACAAGCAGCATTAGGATCATAAATAGATGACGTCTGAGAGCCGTTTGACGTGCGCTGACCTGTACAAGCAGACTTCTTGTGACTATGTCAATGCGTCCTCTCTCTGGCACACTCACAATCTCGTTGTCACACACAGTCTGGGACGCCTCTGCCTCTGCACTGACTGTAATATTCAAGACTCCTACAACAAAAGACATGAACATGAAGATACAACAGAGACTGAGAAACAATGATTCAGACTGGAAAACTCACCAAGAACAGAAGGAGTGAGGATCCATTTAAAGGTTTTTCTTCCATTAGCACACAGACAGGATGAATACTGATCATCAGAGGAGGCTTTGAGAGTGTACTCTGAAGAAGGAGCTGGAGTCACTTTAACCTGTCAGTTAAACACACATGATTAGTGGCATATTTGATATGATTGGATAAGACAGAGTCTGAAGTCTCACCATGATGCACTTGGACAGATAGTTGAAGACAGTGGCCTTCAGCTCAAAGATCTCCCCACGGATGATGGAGTAAGGCAGAGAGAGCTCCAGGAAGAAGGGCTGGAAAACTGTCAGCTGAGCAGGAGGAGCCAGACCCAGACCTTTAGAGGACAGACAGAAGACCTCTGTCTCCCAAGAGGTGATGGTGTCAGGAACCGTGACAGGAACCTGAGCTGATCCAGAGTCCCTGAGGAGAAATTACAGAAGTATTTGATTAGACATTTAAGATGCTTTTTCTCTTTTACAACATTCAGCACAAATTAAAAAAAAAAAAACACTGAATACTGTATCTGATTCACAGTAGGTCTCTAGTATACCAGTTCTAATGAATCAAATGAAAGTTATTTTAATATCATGAATATTCACAATTTACATACATGTGCATTTTTATGTATTCTGAACACAATCTCATTACATACTCAGTGCCAAGAGAAGCATTACAGTTATGCTGACAGATAATAACATTGTCACTAACCCAACTGTAGCAAGCTGCCAAATCCACGTTTCAGGAAAGACAGTACGAACTGTCGCTGAAGAATCTCCATCATTCAAATTACGTGCTGAACCAACTAGTCCTTTATACAACAATATGAAAAAGCACACAGTATGATGTGATACATGAATCAAAACATGTTTTTTTTTTCTTTTTATTTTATACTATAACTTTATTTCTAATGTTTTTTTTTTTTTTTAATTAAATCAAGGAGCCTGTAAATTATTTATAACTCTATAAATAAAATAAAAATAAATAATAATAATAAAAATGAATTGGAGAAAAAAAGTTTAGGATTGTACTTCTAACTTTCAAATAGTGTGAAGAAACAGATACACTGTCAACAAAATATAAAGTATAATAAGTATACTAAGAATATAACAGCCACTTAAACATTTTGCCTTCATAATTGACACTTTTCTCACAGAATAAACGACCCTTTAGATTTTGGGAGCTGTATATTGTCAGACTTTCCCCCGTGCCCTGTGTGCTCCGTCATGTCCTGATACATTCTCCCTTCATTATGTCTTGTATAAAGTGTGTTCTGCCCTGCGTTTAATGTCTGGTATTATTTGTCATGTTTGATTCCATGTCCTGTGTCCTGAAGATTATAAAAGTTATGTTATTTGTAATACTACTCATCTCCTCTCTCCTTCGAGAGACTGTGACATAATGTGACATCTTCAGGCTGTTCTTTAATGTCACAAATTTGAGTGAGAACTGCTGATTTAAATAATTATAGATGAAACACAACTGTCCACAAAACAAATTTGTGCTCTTGCAGTGCCATTAGAAAAAAGTGCTTAATAATGGTGAACTCCAGTCATATTAAATCAATTGTAGCAAATGCATGCATTAATGAACTCATACACACATAAAATATATTACCTGTTTCTTCATATCTGTGATAAATTAAGCCCTTGAATGACAGACACAGAGGGACTCGCACATCTAAATTTGTTGCCATTTTCAGCCCCACTCGCTGTCAAACAACAATATTTTTAGCTGCCAGAATAAGAGGAATTTTAAGCACACACATTGATATATTTATGCATCTTTATTTATGATACATTAATTCACTTGTTACCGTTAAGGATTTGTAGGTGTTGTCTGTTGATACAGCTCGACGGGGTCTCACAAGCAGACATTCCTGCTGATCTTCAACTCTGTAAGGATAACCTGATGCTGATTGCACTGGCAACATGTTGAAGATCTGTGATAAGAGCACATTCACATGAAATTATTCAATTCAGGGTACCGATTAATCTTTATTTTGCAGTGAGAAAAAAACTTGAGGCTTAAAGGGATAATTCACAAGCCTCAGCCTCAAGCCATGTGTATAAGATTTTCGTCCTTCAGATGAATACAGTTGAAGCGATATTAAAAAATGTCCTGGCTCTTCCAAGATTTCTGATCGCTTTGTTAAGATTAAAATGAGTGTTTTTTTTTTTGTAGAAATGCATCAATTCACTTCAGAAAGCCTTCATTAACTGTCATGTGGAGTAGGCCTACCTTTTATGGAATAGATGCACTAAAAATCAAGACCACTGCCCACTGCCATTATAAAACTTGGAAGAGCAAAGATATTTTTAAATATAAATTTGATTATATTCATCTGAAATCAGTGTCATATGCATCTAGCATGGCTTGAGGTTGAGTAAATCATGTGGTAAGTATTGCTTTTTAACTATCCCTTTATCACCTATGTCAGCAAACAGTAATACTGAACATAGTAGACAGGAGACTTATACATTCCAACTATGAAGATATTCAATCAACAATCAACACTGAATCTTAAAGCCTTTACACCTTGTCAGTATCCAGACGTTTTCCTGACTCCAGGATCAAGACGCTCTGATCTACAGCAGTGAGGGCGCACAGAGAACCAGGTTCAGCTGAGAGCTGGAGAGTGTTTTTCTCACCAGGAACTGCTTTAGGAGGAGAAAACTGCAGAGACACCTGTGACGACAACAGTAGGATGTAACATTTTAGTTCTGTACCAGAATGATTGTTATTGTCTAAATAGGCAATTTTTTAATTTTTACATACCTTGTTTTTGAAACACTTTTCAGTGTCAAATGTTGTGCTACGAGCAACAAGATTTTCACTGGGCAGAACACAGTAGGCCAAAATCTGCACAGCAGGAGACAGATCTGCACCAACAGACAGTCTGAATGACACTGTGCCACTTGCTGCTCCATTAGAAGACTTCACTTCAACTTTCTCATATCCGTGATGAACAATCACTCCTCTGGACAAGACCTGAAACAGACAGATGACACTCAGATGACAAACTGATCAGTGCAACCAGTTAATACTGTTTATAACAATGAATTCATTAGACATTGAAAGAATTTACTTTACGTTCTCACCATATAGACAATGTCAGTTTTGTAGTCTTCAACAGTCTCTCCAACAAAATAATACTTCATGTTCACTGTAAACTCAGCATCACACTTTAATGGTTGCTCAATGTTCTCTATAATCAGTTCACTTAATGTTGGGGTGTATGGAGTGGCAGTCTGGAAAAGCTGAACTGTTTTACTGTCCGTAGAGAAGTAAGGTGTTTCATAATCATTATAATGAAACTCTGGATACGCACTTGTCTGGAAATAAAATAATGTGTCAATATTTTAATGTAATTCAAATATTAACTGATCAAACACTTGGTGGATGAGCTAACATTAGCATACCATCAGATTAATGTCTTTTTTAGAAAGACTAGACGTATTAAGAGAGAAGCTGGCCAGTCCATCACGGTCTGTAGTGAGATTTAGGAGCAGTTTTGAAGACCAGGTTTCACCCTCCAAGAGATAAACCACTTTGTTTTGAATTGGAGCGTCTTTGAAATTTGAGAGTTTGATCTGAAATAAGATTGAAATGATTTTGAAGGGATAAATGCATATCAGTACATATAGCACTGATAAGCGTATCAGTGCTGTTAAACTGAGACAACCTGATCTTAGACTTACTTTTCCTTCTAGAACTGACCCATGTTCATATGTTGTGGGGAGGTCAGAAAGAGTGAATTTGCCAATTTCATAAGTGAGTGATATAGTTTCAGATTTTGTCATGGTGATTTCTGTAAAATACAAATAGATGTGTGAAAAGTGTGAAAACTTGCATTTTAATGAAATCATATTTGAAAAGACTCATTTGAAGACTTAATGCCTCACCTGTTCCTTCTTCTGTGACTGTTGCTTCAACATGAAGAGAATTTTCCATCTGATGCTCATGTGTTGAATTTAAAAAGACAGATACATCTAAGGTATGGATGGCACAGCCTGAACTTGTCATCTAATGTAAAACGAATGAACACAAACATAATGCCTAAGATTGACTTCATCTGGATGTAGGAAATAATTGCCACATGCTTCAGTGAGACAGACAAACCTCAGTGGTTTCATTCACACATATTGGTTGGTGTTCATCAGCCAGTTC
This sequence comes from Puntigrus tetrazona, assembly GCF_018831695.1. Taxonomy (NCBI): domain Eukaryota; kingdom Metazoa; phylum Chordata; class Actinopteri; order Cypriniformes; family Cyprinidae; genus Puntigrus; species Puntigrus tetrazona. Next base: position 12,345,590 of record NC_056713.1, read on the forward strand.
ATCGAACCAGTCAGAGTACTGTATATCACGACACACTTTCACCCGTGATTTACCAGATACAGGCTGCCCATAAGTGTATCTGTGAAAAATGTACAAGTCAAAGGTGGATGGAAGAAAACAATACTTTCTTTATGCTTTTAATACATTTAAGTAAGATGCTACTCACTTTCCACAAACCTCAACTGCCATTAACTCTTCATCTACGCTCACTGTCTTTGGTGCTGTCACAGTAACTTCAAACTTAGGCAAAACTACAGAGGATGAAAGTTATAGTTATTATTACTAACATTCCTATTTTTTATGAAATCTGTCACCTGCAAACATTGCAAATCATTTATTACTTACCATATTTTTTCACCTCAAAATCATTAGAGATCATCCTGTCACCAATAAAAGCCTTCAGTCTGTATACACCTTGACAGGCCTCTGGATTTAATTCATAAGAACGCTGCAAAATCCATCTCGTTGAAGAAACATTTGTCCACTGACCAATTCTGTTACCTTTACTGTCCTATTTAATACCAAACATAAAATACAGTTAGTTAAAGCCAGCTAAACATATTCTGATCAATAATGAATAAATACAGAATAATTATTGAAAGCAATGCAAAAACCAGTCAGTGCCAGTGTTTGTCATGAATGACTCCACAGAAGCTTTTGTGTTTTTACCTCAAGCACCACTGTACTATACTGTAAAAAAAAAAGCAAAAATTAATTAAATAATTTGTAAAACTGATACAATTAAAAGTCAACATGTTTGTGTCATAAAAGAGATAAATAAAACATGGCAGACCTGCTGATCGAGCGGCGAAAAGGTTTTATCCAGGGTAACAACTCTAAAATTCACTGTGAAAACAAAAAGTGTAATAAATATTAGAATATGTGTTTACTGTGATACCAGTATTTCAAATACAATGGACTGTAAGCTGTAGTTATTCCTGAAGCTGTAGTTTATCCTGAACAGAATCCTGGGTTATCTCGCTTAACGCTTTACTCCATCACTCGAAACTATAGATATACTTTTCTTCCATTTCACACATTTAACTTACAAGTGCATATTCAGAGCTACATTTCTATTTCCTGAGATTAATGTTCTATTTGTATATTTGTGGAGCTGGTGTTATTGACTTGTTTACATAAAGCTCCAGCAGTAAACATCTTTGTTTTCCTGCAGACTGTTTCATCAGGTTTTTCCTGAATGGTATAAGCATAAAACACTCTCTTCCTCGTGTGTTTGCCATCAACATTTGACATTTTTCGTTGGAAAAGCTAAAACTACTGTTTATACAATGCATGGTTTTTCTATTATGTTTTTTTTTTAATAAAAGTGATATTTTAACACTTGACATCACAAAGGTGCGTTAATATGTGTCAAGGATATAGGCCTATATTTGAAACATTCACAGCTCACCTGTCTGTCCTGGAATATAGATGGGTTTATCAGTCTGGATAAAGGTCAGAGGATGGTAAGATCTGAACATGACTTTTCTCTCTTCAGTCATCTTGAAAGACTCTCCTTGAAGTTCAACCTTCATTTTCTGCACTGATTCTGCTTCTACCAGAGGAGCCTGATGAGAAGAAATATCATATATTCACAATCTCTGCAAACATGTAATCACAAAGACCTAGATGAATCACAATTAAACAAACATATTTAAATATATTTATTATAATGAGACCTTGAAGTTAAAGCAGCGGTGAAACTCTTCCTCAGCCTCTTCCTGTAGCAGTAAAGTGCTCTGGTCATCACGAACCAGATAAATATTCATGACGAGGCTTTCATTGGGATTTAGAAGACTTGCACACAGTTTGGCCTCAGATCCTGACTCAATCGTTGCAGGAAACGTCACCATGAAAGATCTGTCAAGATATAAAGCATTTAATCATTTGAGTGGTATGGAGGTTGCTTTTTTTTAGATTTTCAGGAAATGTTGAAACATATTTAATTGGAAACATCGCTGTTAATGTGTTGATTTAGCCTCATAGAAAAAAAAGTGACTGGCAATTTATATAGAAATAAAAGAAACCATGCTTAATAGAAACACTTGTTTACTTACGGCCCTGGTGTTTGTCCATTGACACAAACAAGAAGGAAAGAGAGCAGAAGGAGTCCTTTCCAACAGCAGCTAATGTTCAGATTCATGACGATTAGTGATTATCCAGGACTTGACATGAACTGAGTCGTCTCTTATAAAGGGAGTCTCATGCTAAAGGTGGTCCTTCAAAAACATTTGTATTGATCATCTGATTAATGATTCAACCAAGTAGCCGATGCAGTCTAAAAACTTGTGCAATATTAGTATTGTACTAAAGCCTAGAAATATATAATGCAATTTAATGCATAATACAGTAAAATATAGATTATGTAATAACTTATACAGATACTTACAAATAGTTATATGAGAAAAAGCATATTTATTTTTATACTTTATTTTAAATTGTTTTTATTCATTTACACGGCCTATAGAAAATGGTAAAATATAAACATCATCATCTGATCAAACTATAAACAAACAAAAAAAGCCCTACTGACTACTAAGGATACTTATCTCTTTAATCAACAAATAATACTAAAAACAAGGGTCAAGAATCCCTTACACCCACTCAGAGTAAATGTTTCATCATATTTGCAAATCCTTTGACCCCTTATAATATACAGCTCAGTTCATTAAACTGTCAAGTACTGCATATCTGTTAATACACAAGATTTTACAGCATGATAAATGTTTTATCATGTTCGTTTGATTGTTTTCTGTGTAGGATCTTGAATTTTATCTTTTTTTCTGAATTGTGTGATATAAAGTCTTGCAATTGTAACTATAATTTCCCAGATTGTGAATTTTGCATATTCAAAATTCAGAGTAAAATGCAAGACTCTGTTGAACCAAAGGTACTACATGTACTTTGACACTGCTATGCTGCAAATTAGATTTTTTTTTAAGTATCATCATTAAATGCCTGATTCTGAAATATAATGTTTCCAGTGTTGAGGAGTAACTAGTTACAAGCAGGGTTTAAATCGGCATATAGACTCCAGGGTTCGACACTAACGATTAATTAACACCAGACAAGTAATCTGATTAAAACACCAATAACTAAAAGTAACCATGCAAACACTAAAACACAAGTATTGTTCTGATTTTATTACATTTAGAGTAAGTGATGACAAGTGGATAAAGCTATATATGGTGGCTGATCGGTCATACGCTGCTGTCTGCGAAAGACAAGAAACAGAAAGTTACTGCCAGCTTCAGTGGAGTTCATCCTCACCCCTCTGGCGTGCCTCGTGACCTTTTCAAGCCTGAGGGGAATGAGTCACACCTGCGACCGATCAGCCTGTGATGAGTGGATCCAGGTGCTCCGTGTTTGTTGCCAGGGTGACGCTGATGGCTGCTCGGGATGCTCGTCATATCTCCCTTCAAGTGTCGTCCTGGTCCTGTAACGAGGTGTGCGAAAAGTGGGGGCGCACGACAAAGTGGAAGTCCTGGAGCGCTAGAAACCACCGGGTCTCCCTGGGATTTGTCTCCTTGGCCAGGGCCATCCATTGAAGTGGGGCAAGATCGGTGAACAGGACTGCCCACTTGACGGCCAGGGCTTCCTTCTCCACTGCAGCATAGTTTCTCTCGGCTGGGGTCAGCTTTCGGCTGATGTAGAGAACCAGATGCTCCTCCCCCTCCTGGATCTTGGACAGGACCACTCCCAGACCCATGTCAGAAGCATGGGTTTGTAGCAGGAAGAGGCAGCTGAAGTCCGGGGCTCCCAGAACCGGTTAGGAGGTCCTCCCACGCCTCTGAGTGGACGATGACATCATCCAAGTATGCGGCCACGTAAGCTTGATGGGGACGTTAGAACGTCATGGGGGCGCCATGTAGGCCGAAGGGAAGGGTCTGATATTGGCAGTGGCCTCTAGGAGAATTGAAAGGAGAATTGTTTATACAATCATGGAAATCTGTACATTAAAACAAATCTGCATAATCTGGATCACATGATAAAATCATCCAATCTTTCAACCAGCATATAAAGTCTTACTTGTTTGGTAGTAATCATACACTTTGACCACAGCTGGCCTGAGATTCTTTACTAGAAGAACCTGTTTCATTTGTATCTGATAATTCATTGGAATATTTTTTGGGATCTGCAGGGGGACACAATCTCATGAGTCCTAGACATTACAGATAAAATGTTTTTGACTTGACTTAAATTACATAAAATCAAATCCCTGTTGCTCTTCACTCACCTCTTTAAAATACACAATGACTTGATCATCTTTGGCATCGACCCGCTCCACAAGTGATACATATCTGCCGGAAGATGTTCTAAACTGTGTAGAAAATCCTTTTGTTAATTTCTAAATACTGACCCAGGGTTAGGTTAGGGGCATGTTTTGTAAATATATTTACAATACAATAGGTCTGTATTTGGTTGTATGATTTATTGTATGTTTCACTAACTGCATGTGTAGCTCCCTTTAAGATTACTGCTGCTACCTTGACTTTGTTGTGCTGTCAGCAGCTCATGATATGCAAAACAACAATTTGAGCTGTGTTTTGTTTTTGTGTTGATGTGCATATGTTAACTCTGTCACTTCAATAAAGTGTATAATTCCTAACTTATTATAGAAGGTTGTGTGACTATAAAGAATAATGGCCTCAGAATGTAGCACCTTATTTATATAAAAGAAATATTATCATGAAAAATACCAATGATGTATCAGCTGTGAATCCAGATAAGATTTTAATATCTACAATGACCATGTTAGTCCTTTCCTGTGAACCATTGGATCTGGAAAAAAAACAATAGAAAGTTTTATTTGTTAAGATGTCTGTTTACGGTTTTTCTTTTTGCTATGTTAAATGGCTAAATATGTATTTGTTGGTCAATCTGAAGTCAAATGGACTTTTGACTTGAATCCAAATCTGTTCTTACTTGACAGTGAAGTTAAGATGACATTTTGTCTGAATGTTGTGCAGTCTCACTCAATCTTAGTGTAGCGTGGCCACAGGAACTAATTCAGATTACAGTACGATTTTCAAAACCCTAGGAATTAATGCTGACTACGCCACCCCTTTAAAGTAAGGGGAACTAAGTGTTTAGATTGAGACACACAGGTTCGTGACCATGAAGGGCAGAGACAAGGACATTAGTATAGAAGCATATTTGTTTATTAAATCCAAATAGAAAAAAAAACCATTTACGACCAGAATAAAAAAAAAAAAAAATAGAACCACAACAATTCCAACAGGGACTAAAACGTACAAACAGACTAGGCTAGCTGTAAAGTGAATGTTAAACCACATGCGCACACACACACACGCACACACACCAGTGGAGTGAGTGATCAGACAGCAGTCCACACGTCGTGCTCCAAACACCACCACCAGGATATCATAACGGCAAGCCTTCTCATACAGGGCTGAACACTTGCAGGAAGCCGATCACTGAATGGGAGCCGGTCAACGCCGCCAAACGCGCGCACAGTGATGAACCGACCATCTCCGTTTCCATAGCCTTAGGTTTCAGCATTAAACACGGAACAGAGGAAATAGCAGCAAAACAGCAGCACAGTCTCAATCTGTTGGCTGCAATCGAAGCGTCTCCACGGAATATCCTGCTAAGATTTAACAATCCGTTAACCAAATTAACAAGTGTAATACATAAAAATACACTGATACCTACCCAAATCTTCGTCCAAATAACCTAAGTTGTATGATTGCTCACAGCATAATGTTTGACAATTCACACGGAAAGTGGACTCAACCCAGCTGAAATAAAAACATGCGATTTAAACAGATGTAATTGTTTTATATAAACCGTTTATCAAACTGGGCTTACCCGGGGATCAATGACAGCCTGCGCACCACTGCAAAACCGCAAACCAGAAGCTATTCCAGCTACAAGAGTGAATTCAATTAATTGATATACACTAACTAAAATTTAACACCAGACAAACTGCCACCAAACCATACCTTTTCCATGCGGAAACCCACACACACCAAGGGGCGGAGCTAGCGATGACGCATCCCGGGTAGCACAACAAGCGGCTTTTATATACGCAGCACTCTGCTCTGATAGGCTGTCTTCTAAATACAGGGGAGGAGCGTACTCACTCTGCCACAATCTACCCCCGCCAATTGAATCGTCGCCCCGACGATGGACCACTCAATTCCAGGGCCTAAACAGGGCAGAAACCGAATTCAATACAGAAGCCCCGGACTCTACCATTCCACCAACTGCCCTTGGGAGATGGTAACGATTAGAATGCAGACCAGCATTAGCCCTCCCTGTACGTCGCACAGAAACTTCACTCGCCGTAGGCTGCTCCACTAACAAAGGCTCCCCAAGCGATGAGGTTCTAGGCCTCAAACCGGATTGTCCAGAAGCCCCCAGAGCATCCAGGGTACCACCCTCAACTGCATCCTGTTGTGCAGCAGGCCTCAAGGATACAGCTGGATCTAAAGATGCAGGATTCTGCATTACTGGTCCACCACCCAGCTGAGGAGGTTCGGGTACCACGACCCACAAGTCTACTTCATCCACTGATGAGGACTCCTCCACAGGTGGTGCCTCCACAACGGCTGATGCTTCAGTTGGAACAAAATCGCGGGATCTCGTTGCACTCGGTTCTTTAACAGAGAACGATGGACATGCTTCACCTTACTCAAGTCATCTACAGGTGCTATGGTGTAAACAGACCCACCCGTTTTAGGTGCCCGTATGACCCGATACACTACTGGGCTCCAGAGATCTTGGATCTTATGGCGCCTCTCTACCTACCATAATTTCGTAGATAAACTAGGTGGCCCTCTCCCAGTGGTGCATCCCGAACACCAGAGTCATACTTCTCTTACGACGATCTGCAGCTGCCTTCAAATGTTCTCGGCTCCTCAAAAGCCACCTGCAACCTTGTTTGATGCTCCAACACCCACTCATTTATTCCTCTGGACTGCCTTTCCTGTCCTCTGCCCAACAAAAAGTCAACAGGAGCGAGGCTCTTGACCAAACATTAAAAAGTAAGGTGACTCACGGTAGTTTGATGGGGGGTAGTGTTGTAACAAAAGAGCAACTGAGGAAGTGCAGAAGGCCAATCCACTTTTCGGGAGTTTGGTAAGGTACGTAGGAGACTATGCAAGGTTCTGTTAAAACGCTCACACTGCCCGTTACCCCCAGGGTGATAGGGGGTAGTGTGAGACTTCTTAATCTGGTACAGACTACAAAGTTGTTGGATAAGGGAGGACTCGAAATTGCGCCCCTGATCAGAATGAATACGAGCAGGGACACCAAACTTATAGAACCACTCGTTTATTAAAACCTGTGCTACTGTCTCTGCCCTCTGATCCCGAGTAGGGACCGCCAATGTATACTTGGTGAAGACATCGGTCATAACCAAGACACTCTCGAGACCTAACCGAGAAGGCTCAAGTAAGGTAAAATCGATGGCCAAAATTTCATTTGGCCTTGCAGCCAACAAATGGCCCATAAAACTCTGAGCAACTGGCTGGGAGTTCTTTGCCACCTGACATCTCTCACAGTCTCGACACCACTGGACTACATCCGCCGTCAGGCCCGGCCAATAACTCGCGCTGCTGCACCAATTCCGTAGTCACGGTCCAACACCTTGGTGTCCATGTCCCTGATGCATTTGTGTGAGGACCTCTCCCCTCAAGACAGATGGAAGAACTAGTTGCAAAGTCTCCTCACCCCCATCTGGACGGAAGATTCGACGATACAAAATCCCATCCGTTTCCAACAACCGATCCCACTGGCGAAGTAGGACCAACGCAGTCTTAGATAGCCGTCTACGTTCCTCAAATGTAGGACGCATTCCCTGCCTCCAAAAAACCAAAATCTCTCCAATTACCGGATCTGCCTCCTGCAAGGCTCTCATATCCCCTGAAAAATTAGGCAAGGCTGAAACAACGGCTTGAGTCACCAGTGCACGTTTGGTTATCCCAAATGCCTGCTTCATAGCCACTGGAATATCAGTTCCAGGTAACAACTCCTTGACTTCAAGAGGGGCAGGGGGATATTGTCTTGACAATGCGTCCGCATTTCGGTTACTCTTGCCTGACCGATACCGGGTATCAAAATCAAAGACTGCAAGCTCAGCTGCCCACCGCTGTTCTGCAGCCCCAAGCTTAGCTGTCCCCAAATGACTGAGGGGGTTATTATCCGTAAAGACAATGCACTTATGCCCTAGTAGATATTCTCTAAATTTCTCAGTCATGGCCCACTTGAGCGCCACAAACTCCAACTTCATGGAACTGTAGTTTGACATGTTGCGCTCAGTGGGGCCGAGACTGCTGACTAGCATAGGCAACAGGTCGCACCCTACCTCCCTGCTCCTGAGACAAGACTGCCCCTAAACCCCCATAGCTAGCGTCTACCTCTAAAATAAAAGGCTGAGTGAAATCGGCATATGCGAGCACTGGAGCGGTGGTAAGCTTCCGCTTCAACTCATCAAAACTGCGCTGGCACGATTCAGTCCAGGCATCCGAAAAGCCCTGATTCGCTTGAATCCTGGGCCTAACAGCTATCCATTCTGCCACCAGCTTGTGCAGGGGGGCCGCCAACTTTGCAAATCCCTCCACAAACCGGCGGTAGTAGCTGGCGAAACCCAAGAATGACGCGCAATTCCGACACGCCTGTAGGGCGTTGCCATTGAGCTACCGCCTCAATCTTCTGCGGATCAGTCGAAACTCCCTGTTCAGAAATTACGTGTCCCAAATACCTCACTTCCCGCTGGAAGAATGCACACTTACCCAATTTGGCTTTCAGTCCCTCCCTTTCTAGCCGGCTTAAGGCAACTTCTAACCGTTCAATATGTTGTGACACTGAGGAGGAAAACACTATGATGTCATCAAGGTAGAGGAGCAAAGACCTACACTGCTGATCCCCGAATACCCGCTCCATTAAACGCTGGAAAGTACTTGGGGCATTACAAAGCCCAAAAGGCATCCGGTTCCATTCGAACAACCCGAAAGGGGTGCAAAAAGCAGTCTTGGATTTATCACTCTCAGTGACGGGGACCTGGTTGTATCCACTCGCCAAATCCATTGTGGAAAACCAACAGGCCCCTGTCAAGGAGTCCAATGTTTCCTCAATGCGTGGCAAAGGGAAGGCGTCTTTTCTGGTTTTTACATTTAGCTGACGGTAGTCCACGCACATGCGCAAACTACCGTCTTTCTTTTTAACAAGAACAATAGGGGAAGCATAGGGACTACAGCTCTCTCTTATAATGTTGGCTTCCAACAGCTGATTAATATGTGATTTTACTACCTCATATTCCGATGGTGGAATTCGCCGGTAACGCTGCTTAACAGGAACCGAATCAAGCAGAGGGATGTCATGAGAAATCAAGTTAGTACACCCCAAGTCACCATCATGGGCTGAAAAAACTGACTGGTATTTATATAAAAGGGTCCTAACCTGACCCTGTTCCACTTCTGACAGAATGGACAAATCAACTGCTTCAATCTGCTCCTGTACAGCAGGTGTCACACCTAGGACCTGAGAACTCACGGTAGCAACAATAGGTTTGACTTCAGTTACCCCAGGAGGCAGACTTACCACACTGACCCCAATTAGTACTCCTAAAACGGTGTTAGAATGCAACATCACATCCGCAGTTCCCACATTCACCACAGGTAAGTAGGCAGTGCCTCTTCTAACTTGAACCAGCGCTGGAGAAGCCAGTAAACCAGCAGGTAACCCAGACTCTGGGGCTCAAACAATACCACCTCCCAGAGTATTTCTCAGAACAGGTTGAGGCTACAAACTTCATTGTGCCACCGGAATGCGACACGACTTACGACCCGCGCAACCGGACAGGACCAGAATGCCTTTTGGGACCCTGGTCCTCCAATCGCTGGCAATGCTGAAATGCCTGAATGACAAAACCAGGAGCCCCAGTTACTGCCGCATCAAATAAAGCGGAGCCATGTCGCCCAAATAACTCCCGGTAGCAACGACTTAGGACATTCATCCCAAGCACCCTGGAACTTTAGTACAAATGCCGCGGAGGATCCCGGACGACAAGCACTCCACATTTTGAGATGACTTGCCCACACAATTTGACATCCAATTCCATATAACCAATATATGGAATTGAGAGGCCATTAGCTGCTCGAAGCTGCAACCACTGGCATGACTTAAGTCGATCCTGACCCCATGGTTCAAAGTGTTCACCAAAACAACTCTCTGTAATTGTAGATACCATGGAACCCGTATCGACCAAGCATGGAACGTGAACTCCCCCCATTTGAACAACAAGGTGTGGGCACGAAGACATCAAACTAGACGCACTCGACAATTTTGAGCCAGTCATTTCCCCAACCGCGCCTTGGCTCGGCAACACGGTGGGAACTAGTTTCCCGACAACCCAGATGGGCCAGGCTGTCCACCCCCAGACGGCGAAGCAGCAGGAAAAGGAAGCCGAGGGTGAGGAGAAACGCGCTCCCCATCACACTCTCTAGCAAAATGGCCGGGTCTTTGACACCTCCTACATATGACAGGGCCACGGTAAGGGGATCGACTACGTGTCTGAGAGACCTGCAAGTGAGCAAAATTTTGTGTTAATTTATTTAACTGTTCTTGTTGTAATCTCAGCATGTCCCTCAACTCAGTCAATTCAGATCGCTGTGGAGATCGACCCCTGCGTGGCCCGCCTTGCACACCATACTGAATTCCATAAGTGGATGGGACAGAATTACTCCGGCCTCTCGGACTCCCCAACATACCTTCCCTTTCCCACCTAAGAGCTTCGCTACGCACCTCTAGCAGGGTTAAGGTGGGCTGTTGACGTATTAATTGTTTTAATTCCCTACGAAGAGAAATATCACACACGTATTCTACAAATTGATCACGTAGCAAAAATTGTGAATTTGGCATGGCATACGGTGACTGCTGCTTAACACGTTCCAGGAGGCCCATCAGAGCGAGGGAAAACTCCAACAAGGATTCACCCTCCTGCTGTTTACGAGAAAAAAAGGCCTCCTGCAAAAAGACATGGGACTGTGAACAACCATACAACTCTCGTAACACTGAAATTATTTTATCTGGATCACTCCGCTCAGTCTCTGAACGATATCGAAGTTCCTCCCTTGCCTCCCCCTCCAAATGATCAACCAAGAAGAAAGCCTGGTCGGAAACAGATAGGTGACGGGCCTGCATACAAGCTTGGGCCTCCTCAACCCATTCATCAATGCCCAGGCCAACCCTGCCATTAAATTTTGGACACTTTCTGTCTCTTGGTAAGAAAACAAATCTTTCCGGCAAAACGGCTTGTGCATTACTTGGTTGAGGGGGGACGGCAGCAGAAGGACCAGACACCACAGAAGGTACATCACTAGGGTCAGGCTGTGCAGGGAAGCGCTCTTGACGCAACCGCTCATTCTCTGCCCGCAGCTGAGCTATTACTTCCCGGAGTTCTTGTAACTCATCCTCCATAATTCTAACCCCAATAACACTCACCAATCAGGGCAAGTAGACTGAATGAAAATTCAAATCCACTGGACATGTGCTGCTGCTCTGCTGCTACCCCTCACGATTGTCACTACAAAAAAAAACAAAAACCAACCAAAAAGAGAAACACACAAACCAACTACCAATAACCACGTCTCTGCCGAACACGGGACCCTGCCGACTACGCCAGATTGTAGCGTGGCCACAGGAACTAATTCAGATTACAGTACGATTTTCAAAACCCTAGGAATTAATGCTGACTACGCCACCCCTTTAAAGTAAGGGGAACTAAGTGTTTAGATTGAGACACACAGGTTCGTGACCATGAAGGGCAGAGACAAGGACATTAGTATAGAAGCATATTTGTTTATTAAATCCAAATAGAAAAAAAAACCATTTACGACCAGAATAAAAAAAAAAAAAAAAAAAAAAAAATAGAACCACAACAATTCCAACAGGGACTAAAACGTACAAACAGACTAGGCTAGCTGTAAAGTGAATGTTAAACCACATGCGCACACACACACACGCACACACACCAGTGGAGTGAGTGATCAGACAGCAGTCCACACGTCGTGCTCCAAACACCACCACCAGGATATCATAACGGCAAGCCTTCTCATACAGGGCTGAACACTTGCAGGAAGCCGATCACTGAATGGGAGCCGGTCAACGCTCGCCAAACGCGCACAGTGATGAACCGACCATCTCCGTTTCCATAGCCTTAGGTTTCAGCATTAAACACGGAACAGAGGAAATAGCAGCAAAACAGCAGCACAGTCTCAATCTGTTGGCTGCAATCGAAGCGTCTCCACGGAATATCCTGCTAAGATTTAACAATCCGTTAACCAAATTAACAAGTGTAATACATAAAAATACACTGATACCTACCCAAATCTTCGTCCAAATAACCTAAGTTGTATGATTGCTCACAGCATAATGTTTGACAATTCACACGGAAAGTGGACTCAACCCAGCTGAAATAAAAACATGCGATTTAAACAGATGTAATTGTTTTATATAAACCGTTTATCAAACTGGGCTTACCCGGGGATCAATGACAGCCTGCGCACCACTGCAAAACCGCAAACCAGAAGCTATTCCAGCTACAAGAGTGAATTCAATTAATTGATATACACTAACTAAAATTTAACACCAGACAAACTGCCACCAAACCATACCTTTTCCATGCGGAAACCCACACACACCAAGGGGCGGAGCTAGCGATGACGCATCCCGGGTAGCACAACAAGCGGCTTTTATATACGCAGCACTCTGCTCTGATAGGCTGTCTTCTAAATACAGGGGAGGAGCGTACTCACTCTGCCACATTAGCATCAATGTTCAGTGTTTTATCTTCAATAGAAATAGGAATGTTGTAGAATTGAGACACCTGAGAGAGTCAACGTAAAAAATAAATAAATGAATGAGCCAGATATAGAACAGTTTTAAAACATGCCAAGAGAAAAAAAAAATGTGTTAGTGAGTGAAGCTAAATGCACTACAGACCTGCACAGACACACATGTCAAGCCCTTTACAATGCTGTATTTGGTAGGAACAATCTACAGCTGTTTCTCCTGGTACAGGAACTCTATGTGAATGTGAACTTAATCATATAATATAATATAATATAATCAGTTCCAAAAATGTAAAATATTACTCTTGCGCACAGTAAAACATAAATAGTTTTGTTGTTAGTTGCAACTTGTTTTAAGTAGCCTCTATTAGGAATTTAATAGGAGCTTAACAGATTTCTAGCATTATTTACAAAAATCACTTAAGGTCCAAGACAAAACAATAAGTAGCCTATTAAATCTCTGGTTTAAATTTGTCTATTAAGACATACATTAAATATTTAATGTTTTTTATCCTTTGCAATTTATCCACTGCATCTTTTGTGCAACACATTATTACAATGCCAAGTTAAATCAAAAAGTTGTCCGATTATGATTGTGACTCCATAGGAGGAGATGGCAGGCGATGGTTGATGTTACGACACAGTCACAGTGTTGTCCGTGCGGACCAACACATGCTTGTCCTGCAGCAGTGGCCGGAAGTGCTGCAAGGCTAAATGCACTGTCAATAGCTCCAGGCAATTGAAGTGCCAAAGCAGACGGGGCCCTGTCCAAAGTCCCAAAGCTGCCTGCCCGTTGCATGTAGCGCCCCAGCCCATCATGGAGGCATCTGTGGTTACTATCACATGTTGCAACACTTGTTCTAAGGGTACCCCGGCCTGTAGAAATGCAAGGTCTGTCCATGGGCTGATAAGCCAGAGTGATTGTCACGTGGAGTGCCCCACTGTGCCATGCGCATCTCGAGACCCGGGAGTGTAACCAGTGCTGATGTGGTCTCATATGTAGCAAACCATGCGGCGTGACTGCAACTGTGGAAGCCATATGCCCCAGGAGCCTCTGCCCACTTCCCGTAACGAGGCAAGAGCGCCCTCCACAACCTTCGTAAAGACTCGTGGAGACAGGGAGAGCTCGAAGGGGAGGACTTTGTACTGCCACACTCCACCTTTGAATGATATCCACATAACCCCTCGCCACCCCGCCATTGAGGGCCATGATTTACTATCATGGGCAGCACCCAGAAACCAATCATCCAGCCACGAGGGACACCTCCATCCCGATACTTGCAGCAGCCCGGGCAAGCATGGCTTGCAGCTCTGGATCCAACTCAGAGGAAGCCGCAGCTCCCGAAGGCTGTGGCTCCTCCTCGTCATCCTCCTCAGCTGACGATAGCCCATCCCCCGATGCTGGGGTCAACATCAGTTCCTCCCTCTGTGTTCCTCTGTTAGCTGCTGAGAAACTGGTTTGGGTGACAACAGAAGGTGCCGATCCCTCTCGAAGGATAGAAAGGCGGGATCGCAGTACTGTCATGGGCATGGCCTCGCAATGAGGACATAATCCATCTGCGAACGCTTCATCAGCGTGCCGAAGCCCCAGACACTGAAGACAGTGATCATGGTCGTCATTTGCGGACAGATATTTCCTGTACCCAAGAGGGCACAGTCGAAACGGCATCTTTAAAAAGACGTGAAACGACTGCACACAGAAATTGCTCTTTTGGTGAGACACCCAGGGAAATTACTAGTTCAGGAATACCACTGATCGACACGTTGATGGCACCCAGAACAGCTTCTGTTTTTAGCTTCTCCTCTCTTTGTAGCACTTTAGGGTTTGTTGTCATGTAGACTCTTGGCACCGAAGCAAAATCTAACGAGTGGTTAGACCTGTAGCCTATTTATACCCACGTGACAGGGAGGGGCTCAGGATTAGTTAACCACTTGCCAAATTTCATTGCCGTTTTCTCTTATCAGAGCTAATAAGTGCTCCAAGCAAGACCCCAGTCTGTCATCATGACATAACTCGTAGTGACTGACAGACAGGGAACTCTACAGGGCTGTGGCTCTCCAGGAATGTCGTTCACCACCCCTGATATAGAGGGTGCTCAGTGTCATTCACACAAACACTAAACATCATCATGGTAAGATTCATTAAACTGAAATATGCAATAAACATAAAAACCTAATAAACATAACCGATACCAAAAACATAGTTATTTCAAAGAAAAAACATAAAATTCAAACAATTTGAAATGCAATGCAAGGAATTCTGGGAATGTCAGTTTACAAAGGGTATTCCTGCACAACCGGAGGCTGCAGTTTCAGGGCCACAGTTCACACGAATTATGAATTTGTGATACTTAATTAGTTTTAGTTACTAAGTATTGTGAGGAGTCGGCTGCCCCTTCCCTTTATTGTCATCATCACCCCGTCCTTTATTTGTCGCCCTTCACCAGGCTCCCGACGGGAGTGGGCGTGTCCTAGAGGAGGGGCGTGGTATTGGTCAGGTCTGGCGCCGTGTGACGAGGTACACCTGACACCTCGTCACCGCCGCCGTTAAATACCGAGCGCGCCTCTCCTCGAGAGACCGGCCTCTTCCCCGTGCATGCACGCTGGTGTCCTCGTGGGTCCAGGAAGGGTGCGTGAAGGAACTCGCCACGCCGCCAGAGATGCGTGTTGTCGGACACCGTAGTCCAGGCGATGACTGCACCCGTGTACCGCTGACGGGCCAGGATGCCGAGCTGTTTATCCCCTTCAACTCTGCCGACCGGAGGAAAGAAGCGACGGAGATGCCGCGGAAGAAGCCTCCGCCCCCGAGCCCCGGACCAGAAAGGGGAGCGCGTGCGTCCGCCGGACTCCGCCCCTTACCTGGACCCTTCCCCCTGGAGCACTACCTGACCTGCACTTGCCCTGCAGCACAACGAGGACACCAGTTCCCCCTTTTATTTGGATATTTTTCCCCCTGGACACTTGCCCCTGACGCCACGCCCACTGTGTCTGTCGTTGGCTCCTCCCGTCACAGTATTATAAGTAAATCTAGCCAGCACATCAATTAAACTTAACACCATGATAAGAGCATGTTGTTGTGAGGTTTGTAAGATTTATCTGCAGCTTAATGTATTAGTGTGAAACCTTGCTTAATACTCATTGTTTTACCATATTAGTTAAGCATAAAATATATTTTATAATTAAACTGCATCGACTACCTGGTTGCACTATGAGTTAACCTGTTGTAAAGTCCATTGTTATCGTGTGTTTATGGATTTGGTTAAGCTAATTGTAGGACAGATGATTAAAAATGTACTAGGGCTATTTTCATTGAGATGATCTCAAAATATTCTAAAGGGGGTTGTTTTGATGTATTGTTATATATAAATAAACATTCTTGAATCATTCTTGAGTCGTGTCTTGTCTCTCAACAACCCTTAAAATATCGAGTTGTAATTTAGTGACTGCATATGCATGATTCCATCTTGTGAGGCTGGGTTAATTCTCATCCAACACCCGTATGACCAATGGCGGCCCTCAGGGATGTGTTCTCTCCTCACTGCTCTTCTCCCTCCATCCTGCACATCTGAAGACTTATTAAACTAATGTAATATCAAAGTCTCGTTTAATGTAAATGAAACTGCAAAGTCTTATCACATTATTAGAACCAGCTTACATTAAGTAACCCAAAACATTCTCTTGGCTGTGTGAATGTAAGTATTCAAATATACAGTAGCTAGTACTGACAACTGTATTCTGTTGAGGTGTGAACATAATAATAGAAAATACACCTTGAATATGTAATCTTCTTGTGTGGTTAATTAAACGCTGGTATAGTTGTAACTTTTTTTTTTCAGCATCTGCAACTAAATTTTTTAACTTTTATCCAAAGCACCCATATCTGTACTCTACAAAAGGCACCAATTTAAATATCTGTAAGAATATCATAGCCCTTTTAAGTTGATGTTAAATGCATGCCCTTTTTACAATCTACCCCAACTCCTCTTAATTAGCTTGATCATCTGAACATGCTTCTTCTGAACTTTGTAAAAAAAATATATATCAATACCAATCAGCTATGTGGACAATGTATTTGTCTGTGAGTGTCAACCCTTTTTCAGTTCAGCCACCAATGTGGGCACTTAGCCACTACACGAGTCACAAAGACTTTTTCTACAAGCTGAAGATCACAAAGAAAATATTTTGGTGGTACTGCATGGTATGTACAACTTCATGTATTTCTTAAGCTAAGCCACTGAAGTTCTAGAAGAGGAAATCAACTATTGGGTAATAGTCAATGCAAGTTCTTTGGAAGACTGGAAGTTTACAAGAGTAGATCATTGGATGATCTTCACATCCGTCTGTCTGTGTTAATTGCCTTTCATTGTGTGTATATATATATATATATATATATATATATATACAGCAGAGGGAGCTGTCGCCGGAGTACTAGAGTACTAGCAGCACTCAATCCTTCTGCCTGCTCTGTGTGCATTTCCTGTTTATGGTCTTTATATCATGGCCCTCCATGAGCACGATGCGAAGTATTGGCAGTTCTACTTCCTTACCAAGCGTTCTTTCTCATTGTTCTGTTTACCTGCCATGTGCATGATCTCTGCCTTTTTGACCAATTACAGAGTCCTGACAAACACACACATATTATAGACATTTGCATGAGCCATAGAAAAGTGGTTAAAAAAATACTATTTGATTAATTTCCACAGGTTTACCATAATTGTTTTCAACATTTTTATTAATCATTTGGTTTGTAATCTGGTTTTCAAGAGACCAAAAGTATAACTAGAAATAAATTTACCAATGATAAAGATTATAATATTGAACTTCATCTATATCAAACATCTATATTCAATGAACTACCAAGTGAGGTGCTTCTGTTCTGCATCTTCATTAACAGTGGAAGGAGTATTCGGTCTCTGACTGATCACCTGAAGGAAAAAGTACGTTAAAATTCATACAACAATAGAAACCTGAACATGGAATAAATTTGAATAACCTGCATGAGGTGATAAGAACATTCACAATGGCATATAAAATCTTACTTGTTTGGTAGTAATCATAAACCTTGACCACGGCTGGCCTGAGATTCTTCACTGGAAGAACCTGTTTCATTTGTATCTGATAATTCATTGGAACATTTTTGGGGATCTGAAGCAAGAAATGGACATTTTATGGATAAAATGTTAATAAATGAACCTAAATGACCTAAAATCATATGGCATAGCAACATTTCATTTGATATTCTCTCACCTCTTTCAAATACACAATGACATGATCATCTTTAGTATCGACCCGCTCCACAAAGTATTGGTCAATTCCAGAGGGTCTAAGCTGTGTGTAAAAAGTGCTGGTTAATCTCTAAATAATGAAATTATACAATCCATGCAAACATACTCCTGTGGGGTCCACTATAGGAATGCCCACATTAATTCATTGTGGGACTGCGCTTTTGGGCATGAAGCAACTTTTGTACCTTTGGGCCACTACAAGTTTGTAAGCAGTTTTGTAATGCAACTAGGAGAAAATAAATAACATTGAATGGTAATTCTCACTCAATTGAACTAGAATGGGCTAGATTTGAGGATCTCTGATGTCCACCGTTTTGTTCAATGTAGAAGTAAGCCTGTGGTTTAGACTTCCGGGTCATTAGCCTGAGTTTCCGTTAGTTGTCCGTATTTGGTTGTTCCTATTCCTGTCCTTGTTTAGTTGATTATTAGTTGATTCCCTGCCCCTTGTTATCCTGTGTTTATAAGCCCCAGTCTTTTCTGATTATTTGTCAGATCTAATTTGTTTCTATGTGTGTTATTCCAAGTGGTTCAGTGATTAAAGAACGTTCAAAGTTTCTATGTGTTTTGCAGCAAGGTGGACAGCCATTGAAGCAATATGTGGAGGAGTTCTGAGCAAATGACATCTAATGAGTTGGAGAAATTCCTTGATTAATGTGTGCTTCCAGATGGGACTAAAAGATAACTTGTTCCAATTCCAGACTCCTGATGATTGCTGCAGACATAGTAGATTTTATACATTTATGTACTAGAGAGAAATTGCTCTAACATTATCCTCCTCCCATCAGGAAGCATTTGGACGCTCCATCTTACCATAAGCCAGTTCCCTCCACATATGGTTCCAATGAGTTTGATCTATCCTATCCTTCAATGCCTCCCTGAGTATTCAGAAGCTCCTTCCTAGTCTTCCGCCCAGAACTGCCAGCTGCGTCTCCCACAAGCCTGCTCTAATGTCAAGCCTGCCAGATTTTGCTCAGTCATGTTGGCTGGCTGCACCTTTTGGCAAGTTCACTGAAATTATATATATATGCTACCCCCAGAGTTCTCCGCTCCCATCTTCACCCCAGGGACCTTCACCCCAGGGTATTCCTAAGTGGGCCCAAAAAGGCTTGTTTGCAGGGAAGTTTATTTAAAAAAAACTCAAATTGCACCATTGATGTATCAGCTGTGAATCCAGATAAGAGTTTAATATCCACAATGACCATGTTAGTCCTTTCCTGTAGACCATCATATCTGGGAAAAAAGCAAATTAAAAAGGATGGTTCTTAAATGCCTCATACAGTAACAAAATTACAAATTAGTCAGTTGTCACTTGTCAGTATGCACTATGTACAGTATCCAACAAAAGTGAGTACACTCCTCACATTTTAGGAACAATTATATATATGTATCTTCTCAATGGACAATACTGCACAAATTAAACTTGTATATATTTTAAAGAAGTCAGTGTGCAGAAATACAAATTTACTGTCCTCTTAAAGTAACTCATCATATAGCTATTTTTGTCCAAATAACTGGCAAGAAAAATGAGTACACCCTAAGCGAAGATGTCAGAACTGTGTCGAAAGTGTCAATATTTTGTAGAGGCACTATTCTTTGTAGCACTGCCCTTATACTCCTGGACATGTCATTCACCAGAGCTGCACAGGTTGTTACTGACATCTTCTTCAACTCCTCCATAATGACATTACAAAGCTGTTGGATGTTAGACACATGGTGCTTCTCCACCTTCAACTTGAGGATACCCCACAGGTGCTTAAAAGGGTTTAGGTCAGGAGACAGACTCGGCCACTTCATCACCCTCATCCTCAGCTTCATCATTGCATCTTGGTGGTGTGTTTGAAGTCCTTATGTTGGAAACCTACCTTTTCGCCCAGTTTTTAAAGGGAGGACATCATGTTCTGCTTCAGAATTTTGCAGAACATGTTGGAACAACTTTGTTACCACTTAGGGTGTACACACTTTTGCTGACAATAATTAGTTATTTTCAGAGGACAATAAATATTAACTGCTAACCAAGTTGCACATTGACTACTCTAAAATATATCCAAATTACATTTCTATAGCATTATCCTTTGAGAATATATACTAAAATGGTTCCTGAAATAAGAGGAACGTACTCAATTTTCTGACCCTCAATAGTTGAGTTAAGGTGAATATTATGACACATGTTTAGTACAGAGCTGTGTTTGCAAGATAATAGGTTAGCAATTAAATGTTATATTGCAACCACAGATTCATGTCAAATGAGAGAGATACATGAGCCATAAACAGTATATTATAGACATCATCGGTATATCAAATTAGTTTTTGTTTTGCAATCTGGTCACCCTACTAAGATCTGTTCTTACTTTACAGAGAAGTTCAAGATGAAATTTTGTCCCAATGTTTTGCAGTCTCCCTCAATCTTAGCATCAATGCTCAATGTTTTAGCATCAGTAGGAGTGGGAATGTTGTAGAACTGAGCCACCTGAGAGAGTAAACATAAAAAAAAAATTCTAAATCATCTCATAGGAAAATGGCCATATACGAAATGTGAGTGTAAGTTAATGAACACACTACAGACCTGCACAGACACACATGTCGAGCCCTTCACTTCAATGCTGTATTTGGCAGGAACGTTCTGCAGCTGTTTCTCCTGGTACAGTAACTTGTTGTCCCGATTGACATCAAAGTGGTGAGTGTCTTCTGCTGACTGTACAGTCACTGTGCTGGAGCCGTCAGAGCTGAACACTTTGGTGGCGTACAAAGACAGAGCCTGAAGAGCCACCACTGTGTCCTGAGAAATAAATGTGTTCAGTAATGTGACTTTTAGCCATTATTCCGCAGTCATGTGTTAGATGAGTAGTTTGAGGCACCTGTGTTGAGGAGAATCCTCCATAGGCATTCTGCTGCTTCACAAGCCAGCTGACGATCCTGTTAGCAAAGCCCAGATCAGCTGTAGTGAGTGAATCTGCAGTGAGAGAAGCTAGCAGCACATATGAGCTGATCTCCACTGCCAGAGAATCAGAGTCATCAGCAGATGCAGACTGAGACCAGTGGAGAGCAGACCCTTTAGGACACATGGACAAAAGAGACACCAGTAACTCAACAAGTACGAAAAGACAACAGTAATTAATCAGAAGCAAATCTCTTACCCTCTGAAATGGCAACATCATCCAGTTTCTTGAAGAGCTGCTGTCGAGTGTCTGTGTCTCCAGCCAGACTGAAAGTGTAGGCGAGTAGAGCAGTGGTGTATGTGTTTTTGACATCCTCAATGACAGACTTCAAGCATGACAAACCTTTAGAGACGACAGGATCCTGAGATAAAAACAGAAACAGAAGTTGTGAGCATCTTGTGAGTATATATAGTATTTCCTGTAGATGAACTTACTGTGACTGGAGTTTCAAGTTCAAGCAGTGATGCAGTAATGTAAGCAGTCATGGTCACATTATCATTTACTCCACCCTGGAACAGAGGAGAAGTAGAGGTTAATAAAGTAACACATTCAAAACTACTAGAGGAAGGTTTATCTAGACAATGTTAATTTTAAGCAGACAGGCTGACCTTCATTCTGTTGTTGAAAAGTCTTCCCTGTTGGATGAAACAGCCATCTGAATCCTGTCTGATTATTAACCATTCCTTTGCGATCTGAATAATATGTGGATCAACAAATATGTATTTTTGTGCTTTGCCAAAAGACCTCAGGACAAAGGCAGTCAACCTGGTGTTTGAAAGATTTAATAAAAAAAAAAAAAGTCATCAGAAGTTTCAATGAAAACAAAAAAATCTTTTTTAACAAATGATTTGAACAGATTAAATTTTTTTGACTATGTTATTGAAGATTACAAAAAAACTTAACAAAGGAGTAAAAAAACATTACCATGTATTCCCATCACCATAACCGAATGTGCTGTATGCACCATCGGAATGCTTGTAGTTCAATTGTCTCTGATATCCTGTTTAGTGTGATAATAGTTTACTTTAACAATTTGTTTGGGGTGATCCAATGTGTCTTGACTATTCAGCTTAATTCAATCACAATCAGAGGTGTTGAAAAATCATTTTAAAAGATTATCAGTCTCAGTATTTTCTTGATCCAATTGATTTCTCTCACCACTCTTAAGGAAGCCGGTGGCTCTCTCTCGGATGGCTGAGGTTAGCTGTTCTGTATTTTCCAGATACTGCAGAATGTAAATATTAGGAGAAAGAACAGCCATGTTTTGTTCTCCACAGCCGTATGGCATCCGTAATAATCCATGAAGATTTGTCAGTGCACGACCCAATATGTCTCCTACAAACCAAACACAAAAGCAACATTACATTTTAGAAATCGAATCTGCTCATATATCATTTTCCACACTACTTTGTAATTTACTAATTACAGCTTGTGTATGTAAATGTTACCAATGACTGAAACAGATGATCTGACTGATCCCTCTATGACATCTTTAGGAAGAGTGAGATCCACTTCCTCTGAGAGACTGTCACCTATGAGCCAGAGAGACAAACACACATATCAGTGATCAGCAGAAAATGCTAAATGCTGTGATGCTAAATATTGTTTGCAGACAAACCTTTTGGACACAGTAACCAGCTGTAGGTCTCTGTCTTTTCAGTTCCTTCAGCCTGCAGAATAAAACAATAACATCAACACATCATACTGACACAAGCAGCATTAGGATCAAAGATAGATGACGTCTGAGAGCCGTTTGACGTGCGCTGACCTGTACAAGCAGACTTCTTGTGACTATGTCAATGCGTCCTCTCTCTGGCACACTCACAATCTCGTTGTCACACACAGTCTGGGACGCCTCTGCCTCTGCACTGACTGTAATATTCAAGACTCCTACAAACAAAAGACATGAACGTGAAGATACAACAGAGACTGAGGAAACAATGATTCAGACCGGAAAACTCACCAAGAACAGAAGGAGTGAGGATCCATTTAAAGGTTTTTCTTCCATTAGCACACAGACAGGATGAATACTGATCATCAGAGGAGGCTTTGAGAGTGTACTCTGAAGAAGGAGCTGGAGTCACTTTAACCTGTCAGTTAAACACACATGATTAGTGGTATATTTGATATGATTGGATAAGACTGAGTCTGAAGTCTCACCATGATGCACTTGGACAGATAGTTGAAGACAGTGGCCTTCAGCTCAAAGATCTCCCCACGGATGATGGAGTAAGGCAGAGAGAGCTCCAGGAAGAAGGGCTGGAAAACTGTCAGCTGAGCAGGAGGAGCCAGACCCAGACCTTTGGAGGACAGACAGAAAGCCTCTGTCTCCCAAGAGGTGATGGTGTCAGGAACCGTGACAGGAACCTGAGCTGATCCAGAGTCCCTGTTTTGAATTACAAAAACTATTTGATTCTGATTTATCATTAAACATCCATTTTTCTTTGTTATATATAACATTCAGCACAGAAAAAAAACTTAATCACCTGGACATTGAGGGAATGTGATGTATTAAAGATATATATCAATATGGCGTTAAAACTAATGATTATGTTTTACAAACCCAACATCAGCAAGTTCCCAGATCCATGTTTCTGGAAAAACTGTCCGGATCGTCACTGCAGGAGAATCTCTGCTGGGTGCACCAAAACCAGAGTCTGCCAGTGAAGACATCGCTAACACTGGCACTGGAGCATGTTGACGATACATCACTAAAAAAAATTGTATATATTTATTTATTTATAGAACTACATGTGAAAAATCTGTATGGTATGTGAACAGGACATTAAAATAACCAAGTTTATTTAAAACAGTTAATTATTTTAGTGTTGTGGAGTTAATTTTTTTTCCATTTTAATTGTTTTAGTTTACCAACAGTTTTTATATTTTAGAGCAGTCAAAGCCAATGTATTAACTTAAATTTTAGTTTACATAAATACTTTTTATTTAGATTTTATTGTTCAATGATAATGATTAAAAAACAAAACTTATTTCATATGTAAAATCTAATAAGCCAAAAAATGTTTGCCTTTAAAAAAATTCACAACTTTGTTGAACAAATTCAGCATATTCTATCTTTGAAATATATTTAAAAAATAAACACCTACATATTTAAAAATGACAGTGAATTATAAAGATACTACATGTACCCATATCACTGTATCTGTGATAAGTTAAGCCCTTGTATGACAGACACTTTGGGACTCGCACAGCCAAATTTGTTACCATTTTCAATCCCACTCTCTGTAAAACAATAAAAAATGACACTTTTAATATTTGTGCAATTACTTGTGCATGTACAGAACTTACCCAATCAATGTCTCGCACTCATTATATACTGCACTGCCACTCCACCTACCTTTAAGGATTCGTAGGTGTTGTCTGTTGATACAGCTCGACGGGGTCTCACATGCAAACATTCCTGCTCATCTTCAACATTGTAAGGATAACCTGATGCTGATTGCATGGGCAGCAGGTTGAAGATCTGTAATGAGAATGAATGTTTATTCTCCTGAGATCAGGAGGATGTCATCCTAAATACTGACAGATCATAGTAAGGTCTATCTAAGGATAGTCTGGTCTCACTTGATGCATCCTGTAGATCCCCAGACTAAAAACACAAATAACAATACAAATCTTGAAGTATTTACACCTTGTCAGTATCCAGACGTTTTCCTGACTCCAGGATCAAGACACTCTTATCAACAGCAGTGAGGGCGCACAGAGAACCAGGCTCAGCTGAGAGCTGGAGAGTGTTTTTCTCACCAGGAATTGCTGTAGCAGGAGAAAACTGCAGAGATACCTGTGACGACAGTAAATATTATTTATTTTTAAACTGAGACAAAAATACAGTTTTAAGAGGCTTATTTCTCAAGATACAATACATACCTTGTTACTGAAGCATTTTTGAACATCAAATGCTTTGCTACCAGCAACAACATTTTCACTGGGCAGAACACAGTAGGCCAGAACATTCACAGCAGGAGCCAGATCTGCACCAACAGACAGTCTGAATGACACTGTGCCACTTGCTGTTCCATTAGAAGACTTCACTTCAACTTTCTCATATCCGTGATGAAGAATCACTCCTCTGGACAAGACCTGAAACAGACAGATGACACTCAGACAAACTAACCAGTGCAACTAGTTAATACTGTTTATAACAATAAATTCATCAGACAGTGTAAGAATTTACTTTACGTTCTCACCATATAGACAATGTCAGTTTTGTAATCTTCAACAGTCTCTCCAATAAAAAAATACTTGATGTTCACTTTAAACTTAGCGTCACACTTCAGTGGTTGCTTAATATTCTCTATAATCAGTTCACTTAAAGATGGGGTGTATGGCATGGCAGGCTGGAAAAGCTGAACAGTTTTTCTACCCATAGAGATGTGAGGTGTTCTGTGGCTTTGATAATGAAGCCCTGGATCAACACTTGCCTGAAAAACAAAGAAATTACAATTATTTAAGCAAATGAACCCTTCAGTGAACTAGGTAAAGTGAACATACCATCAGATTAATATCTTTTTCAGGAAGACTAGACGTATTAAGAGAGAAGCTGGCCAGTCCATCGCGGTCTGTAGTGAGATTTAGGAGCAGTTTTGAAGACCAGGTTTCACCCTCAAAAAGATAAACTGTTTTATTTTGAATTGGTGCATCTTTGAAATCTGAGACCTTGATCTGTTGAAAACAATATTTTAAAAGAATAAATAATAGAACAATTCAGTACATATCAATGATGTTAAACTAATTTCAGACTTACTTTTCCTTCTATAACTGATCCATGTTTATATGTTTTGGGCAGGTCAGTAAATGTGACTTTTCCAATTTCATAAGTGATTGATATAGTTTCAGATTTTGTCATGGTGATCTCTGTAAATGGTAAAAGGATTGCTTTTTTATTAAAAAAAGGAAGAAAGAAAGAAAGAAATGTGAGTAACAGGGATCTGACCAAATCCAACAGCTCACCTGTTCCTTCTTCTGTAACCACTACTTCAACATGAAGAGAACTCTGCAGACTATACTTTAGTGTTGAGTTCAGAAAGGCTGATACATTTAAGGCATGGATGGCACATCCTATCTTTTTTATCTAATTGTAGTAAACAAACACAAACATTAATTAAAGAGTGGTTTATTTTAATAAAAAAAAATATATATACATACAATTACTTGTACTGAATTAAACTCACATACCTCAGTGGTTTCCTCTAAACACAATTGATTTCTATCAGAAGCAGGAAGGTAGGGCAAAGTATGACGGCACACTTTTACCCATGATTTACCAGAAACAGGCTGCCCATAAGTGTATCTGTAAAAAAATGTACAAGTAACAGACACACATCCCTGGGTTGAGTTAACAAAATAATAAATTAGGATGGGGTTTACAGTAAATGATTCTAGAGATGAAAAAAATACATTAATGCAGGAAATAAAATAAACTCACTTTCCGCAAACCTCAATTAACAGTTCTTCTTCATTTACACTCACTTTACTGGGTTTTTTCACAATAACTTCAAACTTTGGCAAAACTAGAAGTAAGAAAATATGAATTAGACTTTTAGTAGTCAAATCAGAAATGAATATACAATGATATTACTGAAATTCACTGCAATATTTCAAATGGTTTGTATTTTTGACGTACCATATTTTTTCACCTCAAAATCATTAGAGATCATCCTGTCACCAATAAAAGCCTTCAGTCTGTATACACCTTGACGGGCCTCTGGGTTTAATTCATAAGAACGCTGCAAAATCCATCTTGTTGAAGAAACATTTGTCCACTGACCAATTCTGTTATCATCACTGTCCTATTTGGAACAGTTCAGATATTTAGTTACAGTCAGCTATTAACTTTCTGAGCATCATTCACAAATTGCAATACAATATCTGCAATTATAGGCTACAACAGAATTTCTGCAGAGTTAATATTTAAAGGTTGTGTTTGTTATAACTGTACAGAAGGAGGTTTTGTGTTCTTACCTCAAGCACGATAGAACCATACTGTAAAAGATAAATGTAAAAGTAAATTTAGGATATTAAAATGATTAAAAGCCAAAAAATGTGATATTTAATGTTTACAAAATAATATATTTAGACTGCAAATGAAAATGAGAAAGATAAAAATCCAAGACAAAACACATCAGACCTGCTGATAAAGCGGTGCAAAGTTTGTATCCATGGTGACAACTCTAAAGTTCACTGTGAAAACCGAAATGTGCATTAGATTATAACCTCTGCTTTTAACGTTTAAATCAATAGCATAAAAAATAACAAAATAGGCTTACTTACTAAGAAAAATTCAATTGAGCAGCACATGCACTTTAAGTAAAATTAACAGAACTAAATGAATGTAATATCAAATAAAACAATGTGAATTAAACGTTTTCATGACAAATTCACGCTGCAGCACATCAAAAATGCATTGAATCTAAACTTTTCTAAAGCCTACTGAATCCTACTATTGCATCACAATAGCTAATACTGTTTTAGTACTTGCCTGGTTAGTGGGCTCGACTGCTATAAAGGCAACCCTGAATGCTATCTCATCTCAAACATAAATATGAATCTTACTAACCTTCCTAACCATCTCCAGTGAACGGTGCGTGTATTACCACTTTGCACAACATTCCGGTATGACATCTTTTATATTATGAAAGTTAAGCTGTCGCTCTTTTTCACACGGCAGAGGCATACAATGACACAATGAGATTAGGTGTTTAGGTGTGGAGTCTGTGATGGGGCAATCCCCTTTTCACCTAAACCTCCCATGTCTAGCCTTTGGGAAGGATATTTGCTCTCTCTCTACCTGGGCCGTTCAACACATTTCCAGTGCTATGTATGTTATTTACCCTCCAGTGAACAAATTATTTTTGAAGAGACTTCTCAATAACACACACAATTTCTTATTTTAAAGCTGTTAGCAACCCTTCATCCTTATCTGCTTTCTAACTTATCTGCTGCTCTTTTCTGTTTACAAACCCACTGAACTGTTTACTTAATTACCATATGCTGGATTTTGCAACAGTAGTCATTATTGACCTATCCTTCTCAGTTCATTGCATGAAGATAACATGCTTTACTTGAAACATTCACAGCTCACCTGTCTGTCCTGGAATATAGACGGGTTTATCAGTCTGGATAAAGGTCAGAGGATGGTAATGTTTTAACATGACTTTTCTCTCTTCAGTCATCTTGAAAGACTCTCCTTGAAGATCAACCTTAATTTTTTGCACTGATTCTGCTTCTACCAGAGGAGCCTGATGAGAAGAAATATCACGTATTCACAACCTCTGCAAACATGTACTATAAAAATGATGATATGATTATGATGATACAAACATATGTATTATAATGTGGTGATGGCAAACCTTAAAGTTAAAGCAGCGGTGAAATTCTTCCTCGACTTTCTCCTGTAGCAGTAAAGTGCTCTGATCATCATGAACCAGATAAATGCTCATGACGAGGCTTTCATTGGGATTTAGAAGACTTGCACACAGTTTAGCTTCAGATCCTGACTGGATCACTGCAGGAAACGTCACCATGAAGGATCTAATTAAAAAAAATAATCAAACAATAGTGCCCCAATAATTGGTTATGTATGTTTCTTATGCTATAAGTTGTCTTTTAAACAGAAAACATTTATCATTTATCTTGCAACACAGAACAGTTAAATAAATAAAGGTGCCATTAGTAGATAGTCCCAGTACAGTTTTCCATTTAAAAACACATACAACTTTTTGAATATTTTAAATAAATGTTATTTAGAGGTTAGTTATTCCATTGTCATTAAAGCAATAGAAGCACCAAATACTTATGTCAGTTCTATTCACACAATGGAACTTTGATTACAAAATTCTAAAGATTTTGATATTAAAAAACAACTTCCTATCTTCTGCCAAAATCATTAAAAACTTACGGCCCTGATGTTTGTCCATTGACACAGACGAGGAGGAAAGAGAACAGCAGGAGCCCTTTCCAACAGCAGCTAATGTTCAGATCCATGATGATGAGTGATCGTGAGATTAACAGGAATGTCTCTTATAAAGGGAGTCTCATGTTAAAGGAGGTCCTTCAAAAACAGTTGTATTGATCATTCGATTAATGATTCAACCATGCAGGCAGCACAGTTTAAAAAGCGTGTGTTAGTGAGTGTTGGTTGGTTGTTTAATTTGTGATGATGAGTTTGAACAAGACCAAGCATCAAAATATCCCTTACCAAAAATAGTATACTATTTGTTTTATTAAGCATACTTAAGTACAGTTCAAGTATATTTTTAAATATACTTTATGTAGTAAGTATACAAATATCAGTGCACTAGCAGTATATTCGTAAGTGTATGATTTCAAAACTCTGACCCACTTTCTAGTGTGTGAATGTATGCTTTTAAAGTATAATTGTAGTAAACTCTGAGTACACAAGTAGTGTACATCAAATATTTAGCTTGTTTAGCAACCATCATTAAAATTAACTTACAGTATTCTGATAGTTTACTAATTAAATACAGTAGGAGTTTTAGTACACTTTGAAGTATAGTCTCAGTAAATTACTAGATCAGTAGTTTCATATTGCAACTATACTCTTTCAGTGAACTTTACATCATATTGTAAGCATACTACTATGTCCCTATATATGTATTGATGTGTATATATTTTGTTTTATGAATATGTGAATATACAAAACATCAAAAAACGTGGATATCTACTTCTAAACAAAAACTTTTTTTTCTAGCGTCATGCATTCCTTTTTAAACACTTGAATGTGTGTAGGTTTCAAAAAGAAAAGGAAGAAAGTAAAAAGAAAATAACATTTAAAACAAAAAGCTGAAAAAAAGACTATGTATTGAATTTGAAATGATAATCAAAACGTAGATGGGGTCAATCAACACCCCAAAGCTTGACAGTCATTATTACCTCTTCATTGGCCGACATTTTATTCCATAACGTTTAACAGTTTTGATGCTGTTTTATGTTTGATGATCTAAATGTTCAAGCATAAGTTTCTTCTTCGGTTGTTTTTTTCCGGTTGTGTTTCTGTGTACTAGCGCCCCCTGCCCCCTTGTAGGATCACAAATATATATTCAGGCTTTTTCTAAGTCAAGTATACTTCAGTGCCATTTTAAGTATATTTTTGAGAAGTAAAAAGGAAGTAGACTAAAAGTATACTTTTTCCATTTTTACGTATACTAACAGTACACTTGAATACATTTCTTTTTCATAAAGGATTACAAGCAGGTTGAGTTCAGGTGAAGATATAAAAGAAACCTTACATGCCTAAAGGCATAAAATAAATCTTATTCTTCATGAATCTTTCTCACAATATAATTCTGAGTTGAACAAATGTTACATATTGGAATGTCCAAGCATGTAAACAATCTGCATTTAAAAGAGAAGTTGATGAGTTCAGCTCTTAGTAAATAATGTGTAGGCACTCAACTCAAATCTTTAAAGTACAAAGTACGCACTGTTGCCAACTCAATTTGAAAAATAAGCAACCACAGCTTCAGATACAATCCTTAAACAAGCCTTAAACAATGTTATTTGAATGTTATTATGTGTTATTTATTACCAATAAATGAGCCTGCAACATATTCAACTTGAAACCACTCTTTTATTTGAAAATCAAAAACTGAAGTTTGGAAAACCTAACATGCAAAATGTAAAAATTCATAAATACAAAGAAGAAGCACAATGTCACGTATTATGCTGACTTGGCAACTCGTAAAGTAAGTGAATTCATGTGATCTGAAAACATAAAATCCTATTCTTATCCTCAGCTACATCAGGAGTCTCCAAACTCAGTCCTTCAGGGCCAGTGTCTTGCAGACTTTAGATCA
Source organism: Puntigrus tetrazona (assembly GCF_018831695.1). Taxonomy (NCBI): domain Eukaryota; kingdom Metazoa; phylum Chordata; class Actinopteri; order Cypriniformes; family Cyprinidae; genus Puntigrus; species Puntigrus tetrazona. The sequence continues at coordinate 12,376,465 of NC_056713.1, forward strand.
AACCCTAATTTAATTCACCTAAACCAGCTAATAAAGGTCTTGTGTGCTAGAAACTTCCAGGAAGGGGTGTTGAGTCAAGTTGAAGCAAAACTCTGCAAACAGTTTGGAGACCCCTTATTTACATAGAAATGCACAGCTACTGACCTTTATCTCTGTGTAGACAAATAGTGGGCTACAGCAACTGATAAATACTGTCCAGAGGTACATACACCCACTCAATCTGAGAGACCAGAGAACTGGGAGAGTTACTGTAAGTTACTGTTCTGTTCATTTCAGTTTTTGATATAATACTTAAAAACAGAAACATGACAAAATTACAAACCTAAATATTTAAACAAGAATTCACCTTAAGGGGTAGAAAAAGGATAAATAGCTTAAATATTCAATCTACTCATGTGGGCGGTAATGAAACACCCTTTCCGCTGGTTGGTTAAACATTGGTGCCGTCATCATCTTTTTTATTTCCGTGCAACATAATAATAGTTCTCCCATTATACATATTTGGTGTGCTATGCGAGGGGATGGCTCCGAGCTCAGGATTTTTGCCTGAACCCTGAATACACCCTTGCAGGTTAGAATAGGAATAAATGGAAGGGAGGAGATGGCTTGGTGGAGGGATGCTGGAAAACTGTCCTAGCCCTGGGTCCTACCAGATTCTGAGTCCTACCACTAATATTTTTAAAACTTTTTATAAGCTTTAGATTGCAATTGCTGAACACATGGAGAAAAAAATCGGCAGAGATTTAATTGAAATTGACAGGTTGGAAGGAATAACAATAGTAAACTAATATTAATAAAGTATTTATCACCTCCAAATGTTGATATAGAATGTTATAAGTTGTGGAGGAATTCAGGTGAAGAAAATAGATGATAAATACATAAAGGTAACACTTTAAAATACTGATCCGTCATTAATGATTAACTACACAGGAAAAAATGACTAATGCACTATTAACATTGTAGTTACTACTATTACCGAACAGGTAACTCTGATTAACTATTTAGTAAGTAATAGCACTCATTTGAAACTATTCATTACTTGGATCAGTAGCCTGAAGTGAAAATCATCATAACTCACTAATGTCAGCTGACGTCATTGTAAGCTTTTGAGATGTATCTAAGGTTTTGGATAGTAATGACTCAGTACTACATCCTTCGGAAGAAACCACTAGTTATTTAGGTCCGTATTCTTAATTGAAGATCATGGTAACCTGCTAGTAATGATTTAAATCTAAACAAGTTATCATAATCTTTGGTAATACTTGAATCTAGTTTTTTTTCTATGTGGAGTAGTGTATCAGACCTGCCTGTTAGTTTCTGACCTGAAGCCTGAAGATATCGGCGAGATAACGTAACGTGAAACTTAGCATGTCAGTCTCAAATCTGCCCACATGGCAAGGAGGAAGAGGAGGAGGAACTTTTTACCACAGATTTATATTGTAAGATGTGTGAGGCGTCTGCCCCGCTTAAGTATTCTTTCTGAGCATTATAGCTAAACGTTTTGCTGCTGCGCTCAGAAGAATTCTGTGTGAAAAACCCATGACACGATTCTTGTCATTCCACCTATAAATTTGAGACATCGTTAAATTTTTTTTATTATTATTATACCAATTAGCCCTTGTTTATTAAAAAAAAAAATACTTAAGCAGCAGTGTGAGGTGAACCACCTATTTTCTTTTTATCCTGGCTCTTCCAAACTTGGTAATGCTGCTGGATAGTGACCATTATTTCGAAGCTTTGTAAATGGAAAAATATTTCTAGTTTTAAAATGATAATTTACCTATACTTCAACATCAGTTCATTGCACAATGATAACATGCTTTACTTAATGTATGTGGTACATCAGTTGTGTGATCAGGGTTTAGATGTCAATGACACCAGAGTTATTTACAGAGGTTTACCTTTGAAACACTCACAGCTCACCTGTCTAAAAGGGTTTGGATCAGTCTGGATAAAGGTCAGAGGATGGTAAGATCTGAACATGATTTTTCTCTCGTCAGTCATCTTGAAAGACTCTTGAAGTTCTACCATCATTCAGTATACACAATCTCTTCAAACGTTATCTTAAAAATCTACATGCATCATGATGAAACTAAAATTTTTGGTTTTACTTTCGTAAACTGCTGATGACAGACGTTACAGTTAAACTGAAACTCTTCCTCATCTTCTTCCTGTAGCGGTAAAGTGCTCTGGTTACCATTAACCACATACATTTTCATGATAAGGCATTCATTGGAACTGAGAAGACAGTTTGCACACAGTTTGGCCTCAGATCCTGACTCAGTCATTGCAGGGAACGGTATCGTAAAATATCTCCTGAAAGATCATAATTATACAAAATTGCCACATTTGTTTTATACTTTTTTTGGTTGTTTTTCAAACAGCAAACATTTACTTTGCAACACAGATCATTTGAATAAATACAGGAGAAATTACATCTTAACCTAGACAACAATTAACGGTATAATAATAAATTTACCATTAACAAAACATGGTAAACAAAACAAACTACAGTGGATTACGATAAAAAAAAATCTTCAGCAGAAATGATTAAAAACTTACGGGCCTTTTGTTTGTCCACCGACACAGAAAAGAAGGAAAGAGAACAGAAGGAGCCCTTTCCAACAGCAGCTAACATCTAGATCCATGATGATGAGTGATCATGTGACTAACAGGAACGCCTCTTTTAAAAGGTCTCTCATCCTAAAAGAGGTCCCTCAAAAAAACTTAAAAACTTGTGCTAGTGTGCATTGATTGGTTAATTTGTGATAATGAGTGAGGATGAGTTTAATAAATACTATAAGCATCAAAATAATACAAGCAGGCATAATTAAAGATATACAGATTGTTCACTCTTGCACAAAATAAATATGAAAAAAACATTCAGTTGAATGAACATTTAAGTTGTTATATACATATGCACATACATGTAAACAATCTAAATAGTAATTTGCAGTCAAAAGAGAAGTTGAAGCATTCGATCCTAGGTAAATAATTACTCAACTTAAATCTTTAAAGTTGAAAGTGTAAACATGATTTTCTAAAAACATCCTTCTACTCTTATCTAAATAGAAACGCAGAATTACTGACCTTTAACTATGTGTAGACAAGTAGTGGGCTACAACAACTGATAATTACAATCCAGAGAGGTACATACACTCATGTATTCATGCACACACAGACATGCATAACTATGTCACTGTTTTTAAGGCCCTTTGTGTCAATCCAGTTGTCTAGTCTGACTGGACACTGGAAAAATTGGGCTATTCCTTAAATCAAAACTCACAACTTTTTTAGCATTTCTGGCAAGTCAAATCAAACTGCTTGACTGGTAGCTGGATGTATACAAATTAGCGTAGCAAACGGAACGAAATTCAAAACTCAAAAAATGGGCATAACCTTCCAAATGAGGCGGGGTCTCTTCGTACAAATACATTCATCATTGGCTGGTTTCAACCAAGTGATATTGACTTTTCAAAATAAAACTGGAAATTAAACCTAGTTTGTAGTTTACCTAAAAATATGCTATATAATATATATATATATATATATATATATATATATATATATATATATTGTATATCAATATACTGAGCCCAGAGCTTGTGGTCAGTGTTGTTCGAGAGCCATATCAGGGGGAAGATTTAACTCTATTGCATTGTTTCAGGCAATGGGGGTGTCTCGTGGCTTAGAACTTGCAGAATAATATGGGGTAGGGATGCTGGATGTAGCTGAAAAAGGTTCCATTGTCTGGTGAGGTCCGGATGGGGAGTTATAGAACGTGCCGTCTCTGTGATCTCATATCGTATAATCTTTTTAACTGTTTATCTCCTGAACTACAATTAACATTATTTGCCCCCCTCTATCGTCGGGCCCTTAGAATCACCCTAACTTTCCTCCCTCTAGCGGAGCCCCTGCATATATTATGATTTTTGTCATAATCCCAAAGCCCTACTAGAAATGTGTGTTGAGTTTGTTTGCAATTTTTTTTAAATGAATACCCACAACAGTAATAACTTTTAAATGTCTGCTTTTAATGAAATATAAAATGATTAATGATAACATTAATGAAACATGTATTAAGAAATTAACTTCTTTATCCAAGCTGCAAAAGTAAAGCATGACATTTCATTCACAGTGTGAAGAGTACTCGGTCTCTGACTGATCACCTGAAGGAAATGTTGATACAGAGAAATTAGCTTAATCGCAGCATATACTTAATAACGTAATAACAGAGAAAATGGCACATAAAAACTTACTTGTTTGGTAGTAATCATACACTTTAATAACAGCTGGTTTGAGATTCTTCACTGGAAGAACCTGTTTCATTTGTATCTGGAGATTCACTGGAATATCTTTTTGAACCTGCAGGATGTTAAACAGGATTATGTAAATTGACGATTTTAGATAAAATGTGAATGAATTCTCTAAATTCTTTTTCCTCACCTCTTTCAGATACACAATGACACGATCATCTTTAGAATCAAGACGCTCCACAAGTGATATTCTTGAAAGCCTTTGAGTTTCAAGCTGTGTGAAAAAAATATTTTAAAAAACAACAAATGTATTATTTGGCACATACCAAGAACTGAACCAGACAATATATCCCATCTTATTCATCTAATGATGAATAATTTTACAGTGAAACACACCATTGATGTATCAGCTGTGAATCCTGATAAGAGTTTAATATCCACAATGACCATGTTAGATCTTGCCTGTGGACCATGATGTCTGGAAAAGGGAAAATACGAACAATAAAAATTAACGCTGAATAAAATAAAAGCCATAAAGTTACTGTTCTTACTTGACAGTGAAATTTAGCAGTAGGGACTGTCCAAAGGTTTTCTTGCAATCTCCCTCGATCTTAGCATCAATGCTTAATGTTTTAGCTTCAGTAGGAGTGGGAATGTTGTAGAACTGAGCCACCTGAGAGAGTAAACACAAAAAAAAACACATTTATAAACCACCTCACAGCAAAATATCAACAAACGCTAAGAAAAGAGTAGGACAAAGCGGGTGAAGCTGAACACACTACAGACCTGCACAGACACACATGTCGAGCCCTTCACTTCAATGCTGTATTTGGCAGGAACGTTCTGCAGCTGTTTCTCTTGGTACAGTAACTTGTTGTCCTGATTGACATCAAAGTGGTGAGTGTCTTCTGCTGACTGTACAGTCACTGTGCTGGAGCCGTCAGAGCTGAACACTTTGGTGGCGTACAAAGACAGAGCCTGAAGAGCCACCACTGTGTCCTGAGAAATAAATGTGTTCAGTAATGTGACTTTTAGCCATTATTCCGCAGTCATGTGTTAGATGAGTAGTTTGAGGCACCTGTGTTGAGGAGAATCCTCCATAGGCATTCTGCTGCTTCACAAGCCAGCTGACGATCCTGTTAGCAAAGCCCAGATCAGCTGTAGTGAGTGAATCTGCAGTGAGAGAAGCTAGCAGCACATATGAGCTGATCTCCACTGCCAGAGAATCAGAGTCATCAGCAGATGCAGACTGAGACCAGTGGAGAGCAGACCCTTTAGGACACATGGACAAAAGAGACACCAGTAACTCAACTAAAAGACAACAGAAACTGATCAAATTGATCAGAAACAAAACTCTTACCGTCTGAAATGGCAACATCATCCAGTTTCTTGAAGAGCTGCTGTCGAGTGTCTGTGTCTCCAGCCAGACTGAAAGTGTAGGTGAGCAGAGCAGTGGTGTATGTGTTTTTGACATCCTCAATGACAGACTTCAAGCATGACAAACCTTTAGAGACGACAGGATCCTGAGACAAAAACACAGAAACAGCAGCTATGAGCATCATTTTCTATAAGTTTATATTGTGTTCGCTGTAGATGAACTTACTGTGACTGGAGTTTCAAGTTCAAGCAGTGATGCAGTAATGTAAGCAGTCATGGTCACGTTATCATTCACTCCACCCTGGAACAGAGGAGAAATAGAAATGAAGACAGATATTACATTTATTTCCACACCTGGTGTCTATTGATGATAGCAAACATTGAGAAACAAATAACACACCTTCATTCTATTGTTGAACAGTCTTCCCTGTTGGATGAAACAGCCATCTGAATCCTGTCTCTTTATCAACCATGTCTTTGCACTCTGAATAACGTCTGGATCAATAAATATGTATTTCTGTGCTTTGCCAAAAGACCTCAGGACAAAGGCAGTCAACCTGATGGTGTGGTAATTTAATTATTAGTTATCAGTCATTTAACTGAAATGTTAACTTAAAATCAGCTGAATTTTAAAAACAGAAGACAAATTAAATAATAGGCTATTTATTCCCAATTTGGGCCAATCCCAATTCAACCCCTTAGCCCCTCCCCTTTCCCCTCCCCCTCCGTTTTGTGCGTTCACATGAAAGGGTAGGGTGGCCCAATTCTCTTTTAGCTGGAGGAGTAGAGAGGTAAGGGGAAGGGCCAGATAGCCCTTCAAACTAAGATTTTTCAGGACCACACTACAAACGAAGGGGTATGATTTTCTCCTGATTTTCTCATTATTGACATTAATAAAGATGTTTTGTAAATTGTTTGCAAAAAAACGCTTTTTTGAAAAAGTTTTGATAACATTAAACTATTAATGTGACTGACTGTATGATAGTGCCACAACATATCTTGTTTAATCAGGGCGATTACTACCATAGACATTCGCTAAACCCTTTTGTCAATATTGCCAATCTGAGAGAGTGAGAGAGTTGTTTGTATGCGCGTCTGGGCTTCTCTCTTATATATATATATATATATATATATATATATATATATATATATATATATATATATATATTAAATATAATAAAGCGAGTTCGTTTTTCAATATTTCAGTGAAAGTTATGCACTGTGTGTGTATAAATTGATATTAACATTGAACGGTAATGTACACCAGTAGCAGGTACGTGTATTGTAGGATTTTAATTTTTATTTATTTTTTTGTTTGTTTTTTTGTTTTCTATTCCGATGCTGGATGATTGTAAAAAACATTTCACTGCATGTCGTCCCATGTATGTATGTGTATGTGACAAATAAAATTAGAATTTGATTTGATTTAATTCCCATCACCCATTGCACTGACGACACACACACACACACACCTAATTGCACTCATCACACGCTCACCTGCATTTAATAACTCTCACACCATAAATAGCACTTCCAAACTCTGTCCAGTGCCAAGTATTGTTTCAGCATTTATAACTGGCCTTGTGATAGCTACATTACGGAGACAGTTTAGTTTTCCTAGTGTAGTCTAGTCATAGTCTTGCCTTGTCTCACCTGTTTATTTTAGATTAACCCTTTTGTTTTGTCGTTTGGACTCTGTTTGCTCCTGTCTGAAATATCGCGTGTTTTGGATTACCCTCTTGCCTTGCCTATTTTGATATAGTTTGCCAATTATTGGATTTTTGTCTGATGTTATACAGCAGTGTCAGTAAGTTAGGCTTTACATATAAATTGTAGTTGGTGTCCAGAATTTTACACTTTATATTAAGTGGGCAGTTTCTGAGGAATTACCATGTAGGTACACTGGTATTACAGTGCAGCACCAACACCTGGGATTATTCATTTAAATTAACTTATTGGCTCTGATAAAAAAATAAGAGTGAACCATTTTTACCATGTATTCTCTTTTCCATGTCCAAATGTGCTGTATGCACCACTGTTATGTCTGTAGTTCAGTTGTCTCTGGTATCCTGTTGAGTTTGATAGTGATTAAAGTTTTGACTTGATTAAGTGTTTCTAAAGTCAAATGTATTGTGAATTAATTTCTTAGTATTTTTTTTGCATAATTGATTTCTCTCACCACTCTTAAGGAAGCCGGTGGCTCTCTCTCGGATGGCTGAGGTTAGCTGTTCTGTATTTTCCAGATACTGCAGAATGTAAATATTGGGAGAAAGAACAGCCATGTTTTGTTCTCCACAGCCATACGGCATCCGTAATAATCCATGAAGATTTGTCAGTGCACGACCCAATATGTCTCCTACAAACCAAACACAAAAGCAACATTACATTTAGAATCATTTTTGCTTATGTATAAATCTCCACACTAATTTTCAATTGTAATTTATTATAAAATTTTAATGTTACCAATGACTGAAACTGAGAATCTGGCTGATCCCTCTATCACATCTTTAGGAAGAGTGAGATCCACTTCCTCTGAGAGACTGTCACCTATGAGCCAGAGAGACAAACACACATATCAGTGATCAGCAGAGAAACACTGTGATGCTAAATATTGTTTGCAGACAAACCTTTAGGACACAGTAACCAGCTGTATGTTTCCGTCTTTTCAGTTCCTTCAGCCTGCAGAATAAAACAATAACATCAACACATCATACTGACACAAGCACCATTAGGATCAAAGATACATGACATCTGAGAGCCGTTTGACGTGCGCTGACCTGTACAAGCAGACTTCTTGTGACTGTGTCAATGCGTCCTCTCTCTGGCACACTCACAATCTCGTTGTCACACACAGTCTGGGACGCCTCTGCCTCTGCACTGACTGTAATATTCAAGACTCCTACAAACAAAAGACATGAACGTGAAGATACAACAGAGACTGAGAAACAATGATTCAGACCGGAAAACTCACCAAGAACAGAAGGAGTGAGGATCCATTTAAAGGTTTTTCTTCCATTAGCACACAGACAGGATGAATACTGATCATCAGAGGAGGCTTTGAGAGTGTACTCTGAAGAAGGAGCTGGAGTCACTTTAACCTGTCAGTTAAACACACATGATTAGTGGTATATTTGATATGATTGGATAAGACTGAGTCTGAAGTCTCACCATGATGCACTTGGACAGATAGTTGAAGACAGTGGCCTTCAGCTCAAAGATCTCCCCACGGATGATGGAGTAAGGCAGAGAGAGCTCCAAGAAGAAGGGCTGGAAAACTGTCAGCTGAGCAGGAGGAGCCAGACCCAGACCTTTAGAGGACAGACAGAAGACCTCTGTCTCCCAAGAGGTGATGGTGTCAGGAACCGTGACAGGAACCTGAGCTGATCCAGACTCTCTGTTGTACAGCACAGTATAGCAAAGCACAGCGTAAACTTTGAGGGGCTGGACATTAAGTTGTAAGATATATAAGTATCTAAATGTTCATTTAAACAATAAATTGCATTGGTCAGATAACATTAGTGTTTTGTACAGGAAGGTAAAAGTTGCCTTCAACTGTTGATGCATCAGCTACTATTTTTCTGTCATCTCCTAGAGTGGTAGTGTCACGGTTGTATTTATGTATTTATTCATTTTTAGAATATACAGTATTTTTTGTGAGTGATTAACAATATATACATATATATATATATATATATATATATATATATATATATATATATATAGAGAGAGAGAGAGAGAGAGAGAGAGAGAGAGAGAGAGTCTAAATTTCCCTTGGTGATAAAATAAACCTTGTAACATGCCTCTTACAAAGTCTATTGAGTGTCTTTTAATGGCATTTACGTACCCCACTTCAGTTAGCTGCCAAATCCATGTTTCTGGGAAAAAGGTGCGAACTGTCTCCACAGGTGTTTGAGATGATCTTGCTAATTGATATTCAAAGCTATTTCTCTCTGAAAAATAAATAAATAAATAAAAATAATAATATAATAAATAAAAATCTGAATACATTTTAGATATCAACTGTTAACATTAAGAAACTACTATTTCAACAACAGCAGTACAAAGTGATATTGCATACATTTTAAACTTTTCTGCAATTTAGGCCTATATATAACAACAAAACATTATTATATAACAAATTAGACGTACCTAAGTGAAAAGCTCTGTTATAAGTTACACCATAGTATGTCAGACAAAGGGGTTGTCTCACATGCAAATTTGTTGCCATCTTCACTCCCGCATTCTGTCAATCAGCAATTATAAATTACATGAAATAAAAAAAAAATGAAAATTTTAAAAAAGTCAATCTTAATATATATTGTTTGCGTATGGTATAATACCAAAATGCTACATTTAAATACTATCTTTATTTTCCATTATATCCCATTTTCTTTTCTTTATTAGTAACATCAGTGGTTTTATGAGCAGTTTGTTACCTTCAAGCTTTCATAAACATGGTCTAGTGACACAGCCCGACGAGGTCTAATTTCCAGGCACTCTGGTGTATCCACAGTATTATAAGGATAACCTGTTAAAATCTGTACTGGCAACCGGTTAAAGAGCTGTGATTCAAAAAAAATAAAAATCTTTTGTAATGTAGATGGCTTTCTATAGTAAGATCATTTTAACCATGTAAGGTATACAGTTAAACCTTGTCAGTATCTAGACGTTTTCCTGACTCCAGGATCAAGATGCTCTGATCTACAGCAGTGAGGGCGCACAGAGAACCAGGTTCAGCTGAGAGCTGGAGAGTGTTTTTCTCACCAGGAACTGCTTTAAGAGGAGAAAACTGCAGAGACACCTGTGACGACAACAGTAGAGTGCAACATTTTAGTATTTCTATGATGAAAATGGAGTTGTTTAAATGAGAAGACAGTAATATTTCAATTATCTCAGAACTTTTTGTGTACCTCATTTTTTAAACACTTCTCAGTTCTGAATAGTCTGCTATGAGCAACAACATTTTCACTGGGCAGAACACAGTAGGCCAGAACATTCACAGCAGGAGCCAGATCTGCACCAACAGACAGTCTGAATGACACTGTGCCACTTGCTGCTCCATTAGAAGACTTCACTTCAACTTTCTCATATCCGTGATGAACAATCACTCCTCTGGATAAGACCTGAAACAGACAGATGACACTCAGATGACAAACTGGAAAACTCACTGTAATATACTGTACGTAGCCAATGAACATGCATCGATTGTACTCACCATATAGACAATGTCAGTTTTGAAGTCTTCAACAGTCTCTCCAACAAAATAATACTTTATGTTCACTGTAAACTCAGCATCACACTTTAATGGTTGCTCATTTTTCTCTATAATCAATTCACTTAATGTTGGGGTGTACGGAGTGGCAGGTCGGAGAATCTGAACAGTTTTTTCTTCTGTAGAGAAGTAAGGACTTTTAAAGCTTTGATATTGAAACTTTGGATATGCACTTGCCTGAAGAACAAAGAATGTTTGTTAATTTTTAATTGGCAAAGACATTTGATCAAACATCGGGTTGCACGAACATTATCATACCATCAGATTAATGTCTTTTTTAGAAAGACTAGATGTATTCAGAGAGAAGCTGGCCAGTCCATCACGGTCTGTAGTGAGATTTAGGAGCAGTTTTGAAGACCACCTTTTACCCTCCAAAAGATAAACATCTTTGTTTTCATGAGGTACTCCATTTAAATTTTCTAATTTAATCTGTTCAACAGGAAAAAAGAAATCAAAAATCAAAACTATACTTCAATACAGCATACTATTGCTGTAGAAAGAAATAAGACATACCTTTCCCTGTATAACTGCCCCATGTTCATAAAATTTGGGTAGATCAGTAAACATAGCTTTACCGATTTCATACGTCAGACTTATAGTTTCAGATTTCTCCATTGTGTTTTCTAATGAAACAAACAAACAATTAATTGTATTATTTAATATTACTGTTCATTTTAATATTAACGCAAGTTCTGCTTGGATGCGAGTTGCTAAGATCTGTCACCTGTTCCTTCTTCTTTCACTTTCACTGTTACAGTAAGTTGTTCTTTTAAAAATCTCTCATGTGTCGAGTTAAAAAAGACCAATGTGTCCAAAGTAAAGAAGGCGCAGCCCGTTGCACTCATCTGCTGGCACAAACACACCCATTAAAAACATGCAATACAAAGTTGGACTAAAATGTTTTCAAAAATTTAACACAATATACAATAATACAGTCACACACCTCAGCAGTTTCAGCCAAACATGGTGAAATCAAGTCTATGTCAGTAATATATTTTAAATGTTCCCGGCATACTTCCACTCTTGCTTTACCAGCCACTGGTTTACCAAATGTGTATCTATAAAGTACATGCTTTGAGTAATTAATTAATTAACTAATTATGTTTTTTTTTGTATTTTTATGCAATAATTGTAGCGCAATAAAATATAAGAAAACTTCACTTACTTTCCACAAACCTCCATAGTCATGTCACTAGCACCAAAACTTATTTCTTTTGGAGGATTTATTGTCATTTCAAACTTGGGTAAAACTGGAAATCAATTGCAGGGAACAAATTCAAAAGGTTATGATTGAAATCTAACGATGCAAAGACATCCCGTGATCTTGTCACTTACCATACTTCTTCACCTCAAAGTAATGTTGCATAGACAGTTCACCAATATAAGCGACTAGCTTATAAATGCCTTGACGGGCCTCTGGGTTCAACTCATGAGAAAGCTGCAATATCCACCTTGTTGAGGAAATATTTGTCCACTGACCAATCCTGTTATTCTTACTGTCCTGTTTAATTCCAGAGAACACACAGATATAGCCAGCTGTAGTAATCTACATACATCCTCACTATTAATTAATACAAAAAAGTGTAATGTGCTTACCTCTAGCAAGACTTTACTGTACTAAAAACAAAAAACAACATTATTTACTTTTTTTTTTTTTATCCATCGCAAATAATATATTTATTGCAGGGTGCATTAGTGGTACAGTGCACAAAAAATATTGCTATTGCCTGATACAAACCTTTTGATCAAAGGGAACAAAATTTCTATCCATGGTGACAACTCTGAAATGTACTGTAAAAAGAGTGAAATGTTAAATTATAGATTAGAATCTTGCAACTTTAGAGGCTCTGAGAAATGAGGGAAGAAAATGTTATTTGTATCCAATTTGAAAATGAAGGTCAATTTGATTAAATAAGCATTAACTAAATTAAATTACTCCATAAATACCATAAAAAAGTAAGCCAGAATAAATAAAACTACCATACTATTTACTGAACTTCAAATCTCAAATTAAAACGTACCTGTCTGTCCTGGAATATAGATGGGTTTATCAGTCTGGATGAATGTCAAGTTATTGTAACGTCTCAGCATGACTTTTCTCTCTTCAGTCATCTTGAAGTTCTTTCCCTGAAGTTCCACCTTAATTGTCTGCACTGATTCTGCTTCTACCAGAGGTGTCTGTTGGGTGATATGTTATTTTAAATATTGACTTGAAGTGTTCAATGATGTGTGAATGCACATTTCTTGCTGGCAAACCTTAAAGTTAAAGCAGCGGTGAAATTCTTCCTCAGCTTTCTCCTGTAGCAGTAAAGTGCTCTGGTCACCATGAACCAGATAAATGTTCATGACGAGGCTTTCATTGGGATTGAGAAGACTTGCACACAGTTTAGCTTCAGATCCTGACTCGATCACTACAGGAAACGTCACCATGAAAGATCTGTTGAGAGATATCATAGCATCAAAAGATTCGTTTGCCCATAGTTCTACTCCTTTTGTACTATAATACATATAGTATGTATTATGTAATATTTACATGTAGATATTATAGAGGCATTACTAAACAGTAACTATTCAACATTACTTACGGCCTTGAGACTTGTCCATGGACAGAAAGGAAGATGAAAGAAACTAAAAGGAGCCCTTTCCAAATACACAGCGCATTGAAAGCCATGATGAAGACTGATCGTGCAGAACACACTATGAACAAATCTTTGACTGTGTCTTTATCTCAAAGGCTGCTCGTCCCAAGCATTGAGAAATTATTTGCATTCGTCATCAAATTAATGATTAATTTTCTGGCATTCCCTCTATTTGTTAATCCTAGCAATCCAATATCAGATCATTACTAAACATGCCTTTTCAATTGGTGCTTTGGGCCTGAACGTGCAAAGATCTCAAAAGGTTAGTTAAAAATGTAATTAGTACCAGGTATCATCCAATGATGATACATATATATTTGTTTTTACTGGGAAATATAAATATAATATAAACATAGAAACATGTGATAAAACATAATGTTGCATTCATATTTTAGTTTAATTGCATGTTGCAATCAGTGAAAAACCATGGTCACTGACCTGCAAGCCTTATTTACACAGTTCACTCACATGTGTGTAAATCAATCTGTGCAGCACTTTTCAACCATTTCTAAAATAAAAAATAAATAATGTCATGAAAAACATATAAGTATGCATTTTAAATAATTTTACACCTAAAGAACTGCCATGTTAACAGAATAGTTCACCCAAAAATGAAAATGACCTACTCACTCGAGTTTTATTAAATGTATCCTGGCTCTTCCAAGCTGGGTAATGCTGGTGGATAGTGGCCATTATTTTGAAGCTCTGTAAAATCGGATATATCTGCAAGTACTTTGAAGTAAAACTAAACTATACGCCTTAGGGGGGTTATCACATATCCTCAGAAACAGATCGACATCTTTTTGTAACAAAAATATTTTTAGTTTTGAAATTCTAACATAAACAGACATAAATGAGTATTGCCATGGTTATTGCCATCATGGCAAAGTGATATTGCAAGACATTTGCAAATAGTTTGTAAAAGGTGTTTTTATGCATGTTTTAAAAATAATAATAATAATAATAACACTTTAACAATAACAATTTGTAGAAATGTAGCATTACATTACTTGCTCACCAATAGATCTTCTGCAGTAAATGGGTGCGATCTGAATGAAAAGTCAAACTATAATTCACAAGTGACTCCAAGCAGTTACACAAGTGGATGGGACAACCAGGTAGGTGAAACAACAAAGATGTTTATTGACACAGCAGAGTATTGAATTGATGAATAATGGAATACTGAGGTGAGTAAACAGTTCGTAGAAGGTTTTTACTTGAACTGACAGGAACTTGACTTGAGTTTGTCTCTTGACAGGACCGATGGGTTCCAGGAGCAGGACACAGAGATCGACTGAACACACACCGCAGGAGCCAGGAGCCAGGAGTCTGACCAGGAAACAGAGGAGACAACTGGAACTGGAGAAGAACACGAAAGGTAAGTACAAGGTAAATACGAACATGCTTAAACTCAAAAGAGCGCCAGCAATAGTCCGATTCATTAGTAACAAGACTGGACACTGAGGGATCTGTGGTGTGTGCTTAAATACTGGTGCTGGTGTATCTGAATAGAACACGGTGTGCCTGTGTGCGTTGTGGTTAGCTGGTGGAGGAGCCTGGCTGATCTCTAACACAAGCCCTTTTGGTTAGGTTGGAGCCAGCCTTATCCATTTTTCTATGAGGTTGTGAGGGGGTTCAGTTTAATCCTATTCAATATACACTATATCCTTGAAGATAAAAAATTTGTTTTATGTATTTAATAAAATTTACATTAACATCAAATTTATACTTACTGCATGTTTTCTGCCTTTATAGCAAATGTGTACAAGTCACGCTTAATGTACTAATCACTATGAAATGTTGCTGTGAAGTAGTTATTGTATGCACATAGATGTTTTACCTGTACATACTAGCACCACAGCTGCTGTGTCACCATTCCTTGAGACACGATACACAGCTGTCGAAAGTTGAGATGTTTTCAATGACAGTGTTGTCTTTGACTTTGTCTTTTACTCCTAAACATGATCAAGCTGCTCGTAATACTGAATGGTGCCTTATATTGCGATCCTGTGATAAGTGTGAAATTTCTTTTTAGGTACACATGGATCAGCTGAGCATTAGCTGGTACGAGCTTGACTAATGTGGCCCGCTAGAACTAAAGCTTGGTAATGAATCATTATGGTCGATATACAATATAAGAGAGCAGTAAACTTTGGTGGATTACATACCTCTCCTGTCTATAAAACATTTAAATTATCGAGGACACTGTTTGTCTACCAGGATTCGAACCCATCTCGACCATTGACAGGCCAAAACATGGCCCCCTTTTATGGAAGGGTTTTCCAGACTATTTTCAAATGGAATTGCAAATTGTATTTTTAACTGCATTTCCAATATATGGACGCATAAACATTTCTTGTTTGATGGTACGAAAGACACAAGAATTGCAAGCTCATACAATGCAGTGATAAACAACAATTTTCCATTCTATACTATATTTAAAGTATGTCGACTCCTTATCAAAAACCATGCCAAGATTTACCATAACCGGACCAAGACTTATGTTTGCGCTCTAAAGAAGAGTAGAAACTCACTGTGGATTACACTGGGAAAGGTTAGTGACATTCTTAAAACTTAACCTCAACCAATAAGTAATTTCACACCTAATGCTTTACTTAATTAATTACATCTATTTATGGAGCAGATGCTTTTATCCAAAGCGACTTTACTTTACTTGACTTGAAGTCATTACTAGCTAGACAGAAAAGAAAGAGGCTAATCGGTGTTTCATATTTCATCAACAGCAAAAGAGTATCATAAAATGTGATCCACTATTCAACCGAATGTTTGTTTTACAAGCTAATAAAGTTACATGTAGGCTATAGCCTAAGTTGCATGCTCGAAACCTTCACAAGTTTAAACATTTCCCATTCTCACATTTAACAAAAGGCGAATGCATTGAAGAAGTTACAGAAAACTTTGCCTATTTTTTTTTAACAACTAACGTTAACCAAAAAACGTGACTTTCCAACTACACTCTGTGATGATAGTGCCGCTCCACAGTGCTGTCCTACTGGAGTCGACTCTCTGCGCATGCGCTGAAATTGACCGCTCCGGTTGCTCCTGTTGTAAACAAGACGGTACAACAACAGTAAACGGTAAGATATAAACGAACTCACACATTTCTTTAGCTTATTCAAACAGCAGAAATATGATGGCTGCATGCAGATGCCAGTGATGTATTCGTGTACGCGGCGCATGTAAAACAGGATTTTTTTTCTCTAAGCTTGCAAGATAGCACTGGAAGCTAGCTAGCTATCCTTTCAACTGAATGAAATATTATCTTAATTTGTATGGATCCTAAATTGTTTTGTATGCACAACTTAGTTTTTTTGTGCATACAATATAATATGTATATATTTTTATGTAATACACATCTCCAGTGTTAATGTAAGGAGTGACTCCTGTTGGCCAGTTTTGTTAATAACGGCTGTTATTATGTGTATTTTATAAAGCACGCACACACATTTTCACGAGTATTTCATGCTAACGTTTATATTGTTGGTTACCTCTGTTGGATCCGTTGCAGGTTTAATTTTGGCAGCTGGGAGTGAAGGCGCATTTTACCTGTTACGTACTGACTGTGGATATGAAAGGGTTTGTAGCAAATAACTAAATATTTGTGCTAAGCAAATTGCAGTTATACCATTTTAACTACATATTTAACCACGTAAACTGTGTTTTTAGACAACAGAAAAGTTCTGAACCTGATGTCAATGTTCCAGTCATTGAAGAAGGTATTATAAGATTAAGCAGGATGCATTAATACGAGTTCATTTTTACCTTGTTTTGAGAATTTGTGTGTGTGTGTGTGTGTGTGTGTGTGTGTGTGTGTGTTCTCTTTCTCAGGGGCAGTTGCTACTGCAGAGGACCCATCAGCAATCACAACTATTCAGTCTGCTTCTACATTCTCCTCGGAGCAGCCGATTAAATACCTCTTCAAGACTGAGGGAGCTGGGGGGCAGGTAGGGGAGCTGTACCCTCCCTCAGGGCAGGTAGGAGATGGGGAGGAAGGGTTACATTCAAACCTGAGTGCGAACGTAGGCCCAGTTTACACCTGGTGATGACAATGGAGAACAATTTCTCAGCGCCATTTAGTACTGTCCACTCCAGACAGATGTCAATACCAGGTTTAAACCAACCTAAATTGTTCCCGAAGAGTGTGTAATGACTCAAGAAAGATTTAGCAGTGATCACTTTTTTTTGCTTTAGGTAGGTTCTACAGACAACTGTAAGATTGTATTGCATAATATAACTCATCCTCTTAATTTTCCTCAGGTTACATATCGCGTAATCCAAGTTGCAGATGGACAGCTGGAAGCTCAAACTGACGGCGCAACAGCTGTTAGTGTAGTGACTGGGTTTCCTGCTACAACACAGCCTGTTACGCAGGTGGAGTATTGCTTTACCTGGCATAGTATAAGTAGAATTTAACGCAATTACATATTATTTCATTATTCGAATATGTTTTTCAGGCAGTTTTCTCTCAGTCAGAAGGCTTGGAGGGCGATGGCACAGAAACCCATTACACATACTATCCTGCTACTATCTCAGACGCAGCGGCTGGCACCATGGTGACCGGTGTTCAGGCCTCAGATGCTCTGCTCAGTCAAAGTGCTCCTGCAGGTATATCATCAAACCTTTTTTTTTATTGATATTACGTACCTGAACAACAGTGCATCACTTCTGTTGCAAAACAGCCTGTTTTTTTTTATGTTTATTTGTTGTTGTTTTTTTACTCTCATTTTAGGTCAGTTGTATGTTATGATGTCCCCGCAGGAGGTCCTTACTGGAGCCAACCAGAGGTCTATTGCACCTCGTACACAACCTTACAATGCGTAATGTTGCTTCTTCCAGCCTCGTTTAATACATTTCTCTTTTCAGTTATTGCTGTTTTGCTATCTTTATTTGCAGTCTTATTTTAGCGACCACAAAGAGTAATAAGGAATTAATTTAAAATAATGGACTCAGTTTTTTATTTTGATGTCAGTATAAGTATGTCGCAAGTTTATTTTATATTAAACCGTAAAAAGTATGTGATAATAATAAAAAAAAAATTGCATGTTTTTGAAAAATTCTCTTATGCTCAACAAGGCTGCATTTGTTTTGTTAAACTGCTTTCTATTATAATACATTTTAAAATGTAATTTATTCCTGTGAGGGCAAAGATGAATTTTCAGCATTATTACTCCAGACTTGACCCTTCAGAAACCATTCTAAGATGCTTAATATGCTGTTGTAGAAACATTTCTTATTATTATCAATGATGAAAATAGTTGTGATGCTTATATATATATATATATATATATATATATATATATATATATATTTATTTATTTATTTATTTATTTATTTTTTTTTTTTGGAAACTGTGATAACGCAATCATTCAAAGCTTTGAGGTAAGACAGATAATAGAAAAAAGTTTGTTTTTGTTAAGGATGCATCAAATTGATCAAAAGTGACAGTAAACACATTTATAATAAGATTACAGCAGATTTCTGTTTCAAATAAATGCTTTGAATTTTCCATTCATCTAATCTGGTTTTCACAACAGTATTAAGAAGCAAAAATTATTTTCGACACTCATAACAACAAGGACCATTATTAATAATTATTCATTAGGAAGTAAGCACCAAATCCGTGTTTCTGAATGATTATTGAAGGATTATGTGACACAGAGGACTGGGGTAGTGGTTACTGAAAATTATTTAAAAGAGTTTTGTAAATCATATTTTGTAATCGTAAATTGTAATCAAATAAATGCAACATTGCCAGCATAAGAGGCTTCTTTCAAAACAGAATTAAAAAAAAAAGTAATCTTTGATCTGTAGTGCACAGTGTATTTAGATGAGTGGTTGACTGAACATCTGAATTAATGGATTAGCGAATAAAATAAACACATTTGTTGTAACATAGTTTTATAAATATTTGCAGTAAGACAGAAGGGCCAAGGACTTCAAGAGATGAGAAAAGACGAGCTCAGCACAATGAAGGTAACTGAAAGATCATTGAAAATTGCTTACGGTTAGTTGTATAAATGATTTGCAGGTGATTATTTCCAAATGACTTTACAGTGGAGCGAAGACGCAGAGACAAAATTAACAATTGGATTGTTCAGCTCTCCAAAACAATTCCAGACTGCACCATGGATTCCACTAAAACTGGCCAGGTATTTGTTAGTTTTGTGAGCGTAGTTGTAGGACGTGTATGAAGTACTGGATTATTTCTGATTTGGCTGTTATGCGTGTTACAGAGTAAAGGTGGGATCCTGTCAAAGGCCTGCGATTACATTCAGGAGCTGCGGCAAAGTAACAGTCGGTTAGGAGATGAACTGAACAGCCTTGAGAGGTTAAAGATGGACAACCAGCTGTTACGGCAAGAGGTATTTTACTGGTTGCACCAATAAGGGATAACTTTTATCTAGATTCATTAATATGATAATTTAGGTATATATAATAATTCGCTTTCACTTGAATTCACTTTCACTTTAAGCTCATTTAAATCTCCAAACGAGACCTAGTTAAAGGTTTCATTCTCATGATTGTTTTGATTCTTTTTTTTTTAAAGGTGGAAGATTGGAAATCTAAGAATCAGATTTTGAGGAGCCAGCTCCGGCAGCATGGCATAGTTGCAGCAGCGAGTGCAGATCCCCAGTGAAGAGCTCAAAGGATGTTGGATTTTTTTGGGATGTCGAAAATTTAGATTGGAAAAACACTCAGTGCAGAGGATTCGATTTTCTGATGTTTTTAAACAACCTTGAACAATGCAGGACTTATATAATGCAGTATTCAACAAACCGGTGATGATTCTCCATTGGGATCTTGCCTTATGTACATATTTTATTTTTCTTTTATGTGTCCCATGCTTTCATGTAACTTAGCATTCTTTTTTTATGTACCGAAACAGGTCAGAATTTTTTTTTTTTACTTTGTACTGTTACTTCTAAACTTTGTGGAAATTATTAATGTTAAATCTTTGTGTTATTAATGCATTTTCATATTTTTCATACTTTTGAGGTTCTGGTTTTTCAGCTTAGTTTGTCCGAATAATGAACATGTCAAATAACTGCCTGTTAACTGACAATTTACAACATATTTCACTATGCAGAGTACTGAAATAAATGACACATTTTCCCACTAGGCTATTCTCTAGAATCTGTTGAACATCACAGCATCCATAAGTGTGTTGTTATGCTGTAATAAGGTTTTTGGTTGCCGAATATCAAGTATTTAACAGAAATATACACACAATCTCCCATTCGTGGAGATATTCTTATCTGTTCTTAAAAAAATATCAGGCAGCTGAAAACACTCAAGACTGGAAAAATCGAGGCTAATGCTTTTTAGACCCTTGTTGACGTTAACATAATGGAAAGCCATTTGGATATTTATTCCTTAAAACTAGTCTATTTTTATTAATTGGTAGGATCTCTAGGCGTCGTAGTACCTGTTAAGTAGACACAATGATTTAGATACGAGTGTGTTTAACTTAATACATATAAATAGACATTCTGACCAGTTAGCATTACTCATTAAAACCGACGAGTAATGCTAAGTGAACTATCATTAGTGACATTTGGGATACATTTTTATGTCTATTCAGTAACACGTCACTACTGTAATATTTGCTAGTGCTTAACATAAAAGTATAGTACAGAAACACGGGTTGGTTTAAATAGTTGAATGCTAATTTGGCTTGCCATATTACAAATAATATGAATATCTCTTTAAGGATTTGCAGGGTTTCCGGTGACGCGATTCACCGCCGTTGTGACCGTGTTTTTAGTTGCACTATGGACTTTCCGCGGACCTAGAGATGAAATGTTTATGCTTTGCCATTTCTAATTACTAATAAGCCTAAACAATGATTTGCATACTTTTAGTGGCAGGACACGGCACGATTTTAGAGACTCAGATCAAGGTAAATCGACTAATATAGATGTTGCCGCGCGAGCTACAAAAAGCTGTTACGATGTCTTAACTTTGTAAGATTTCGCAACCGGCGCTCGTGCGGCTTTAATGCGCTTATATGAAACGCTGAGCTTCACCAAACTTGTCTCTGTATCGCAAGAGTGATGTTACAGGTCTGTATGCTCACCTGACCGGGGTGCCCAAAGCTCTGTTGCCTGGAGTTGGGGGGAAGAAAATACTGGATTTCTGGTGGGAAACTGTCAACACGTGAGTCACTGTATTTGTTGTTCTGTACTTTAGCGAAATTGTGAGAGGCGTTTTCCGTGCAAACTAATGCAACGCAGTATTTACCCCCTCACTTAGGCGCCAGCTCTTCAGTGAAGTCTATCTGGTTACAAATGCTGATAAGTAAGTCATGTTTGCCAGTCATTGGCAACTTTGTTTACGTTTTCCTTTGTTTAAAGAAGGGCAGGAGACTTGCTCTGTTTTGAATATTTAGAACTTATGTAAAATGGTATATTGGTTCAAAATGTATTCAATCCAGATACAAGCACTATGAGCGGTGGGCAACAGCGAATGACTTTCCAGTGGAGAACGTTGTGAATGATGGCAGCACAACTTTGGATGACAGACTCGGGGCTGTCGCGGATCTTGAGCTGGCCATCAGAAGCCGACAGCTACAAGATGACATTATGGTGGTATGGGATTTTTTTCAGAAACTGTTTTATTGGACCAAAGTAAAATCTCTGCTTCAGGCAATCTCAGATGTAGATGATTTTGTTTCTTCATTGCAACTTACTTGAAGAAACTTACCATTTAATCACTTTGTATCCTTTGCAGTGAATGGGTGCCGTCAGAGTGAGAGTCCAGATAGCTGATAAAATATCACAATAGTTCACATGTAATCATGTGAAAAAGTCCATCCGCTCTTGAGCTATGTAATATTGCATGTTTTAGACTGACGGCACCCATTCACTCCAGAGGATCCATTGGTGAGCAAGTGATGCTAAATTTCTCTATATCTGCTTTAATGAGGAAACAAACATATCTGCACTTTGGCCTAAATTAATAATTTTTCAGCAAATTGTATTTTTTTGTTGTTGTTGTTATTTATTATTCTTTTAAATCTTGAGTTGTTTTAAGTTGTGAACTTACATTTTGCCCTTGCAGATCGCAGGAGACATGCTTTGTGCTGATCAGAATTTTGATATTGCACAAGTCATTCGCTTTTTCAGATCTAAGGTAAAAGAGACTTAATCTATTGATTGTGTTGTTACTAGTTTATTCTAGTGGGTAAAATGTCATACATGACTTGACCACTCATCTACCTAATAATTGGTCTAATTCCTACTCACTTCTAATTCTCGTTAACTATTTTTGATACTTCAGCCTGGAGAACTTGCTATATATTATGAGCTGGAGTCAGGAGAGAAGAGCTACACCAGAGGAATTGTTCAAGTGTGTCCAAACACCCACCGGTGAGACATGACATGTTGCAGTTTTCATGAAAGAAATATCCTCTAATATGGTATTATAAAATTGGCAAAGCTTAGCAAATTATTTCTAAATAATTGTCATGTGATCATGCTGTGAATAGCAGGGTTTGTTTATTAATTTTGTCATAAAATAGAAATAGAAAATGTTTTGACATTTATCATAAATCACACACAGGCAGATATATACAGGAGATATATAATAAAATTGCAAAGTGACAACAGTTATTGAAAAAACTAAAATAGCCATGAGAAATGTTTATATGTGAACAAATGGTAGAAATACCCTCTGATATTATAAAATTAGCCAAGCTTATTAGATTCTTGCTGGTTTTTAGTCATTTAGGATCAGGTGGCAGGTTCATGTAACTTGGTTTAGTCTATCCAGTTTGTCATAGAATGGAAATATATATTTTGGCATTATAAACTGTAGACAGGACATAACCATTGAATATAAACGTTTCTAAAATAGTGACAGAGAAGTTCAGACAAACATCTATTTATTCTTACTTCTATGTATAGAAGCAAGCATAAGCATGCACATTGACGTATGTAGAAAATGGTAATTTAAAAATAAAAGTGACAATTAAATTTAATATGTGTGTTCTATTCTTGGAGGGCCAAGATCTTGCAGAGTTTAGCTCCAGCTTCCCAAATTGGACGATTCTAGTAATTCTAAAGGCTTTGGTTACTTTGGTTCAGTTGTGTTTAATTGGTTTTGGAGTTTACTCTGCAGGAGAAGGTTTGGACAGCTCAGTTTAAGCGTTCACTTCAAGTCTCTAAACCTGTCACCAGGGTCACGCGATTCTTTGAGAAGCCTCAAGAGGGCATCACCGCTTCTCGTCTGGCCAGTGTTGTGTTCTACTGTCTGCGCAAAGAGTCCTTACCATACATCTCTGAATTCCTCATTCAACACCCAGACGTTAATGATAAAACTTTTGGCAAGTTTTGGGTCAGTGTTTAAGTTATCTTTGAATTGAATAACGTAAAGCGTCAAGCCTTTGTGTGACATGTTTACTGTTTTTAGGAATGGCTTATAAACGAGGAGAAAGTTCCTGTTTATGGGATGAAGTTACCAACAGGATTTCAACTAATTGGACAAGTGGTGGGTACAAATGTAGAATTATTGTGGGTTCATTTTATATATTTATATGAATTTACAATTTTTTTAGTTTATTTCCCCCCAGGATTCTTTGATGAATAGAGAGTTCTAAGGGACAACATTTATTTGAAATGCAAAACTTTTGTAATATTATAAATGGCACTTGATGAATTTAATGCGTATTTAGTATCATTTTTATTCATCAACAATATTGCATTATTATTATTGCCATCGTCACATGACCAGCATTTAAATTGCATTTCGTCTCGTTTTCGTCACGTGAAAAAAGTTAGTCACAGACGACATTTATGCATAATTTTCATTTTACGAAAGCAACACTAGTTCTGTGCAATAAAATGCAATGACACCGGGAATGTGTTTGTACAAAAGCCTTTCCTGTAACAGCTTCAAGACACCTACTGTATGGAGAAACTGCATTGCTCAGGTTTCATTAAATTTTAATGTTAACAGCACCTTTAGAAATACATTTATTGAGGAAAATGGTAACGTGTTTAAGACTTATTTTACCAGCTCTAAATGTTTCATTAACATTTTAACATCTGTTATTACAGGGTCTGTCTGATTACACAAAATGGCTCACACACTATTCTTCAAAGCAGCAGCTGTCCCCGTCTAAACCCATTACATGCCGCTCATATGCCAGGTCAGGCAGAACACATTAGCTGGGATCCACAAAGTATCCTAATTTTCATCACTGTACATAGGTCTGTGTGTTGACTCATAGGGTTGGACTCATGGGGAACCCCTCTGATGGTTTTAATGGAAAAACCATTGCTATGACCATCACTAACTTCTGGGCTGAGGTCACGCTCATGGAGAGCCAGACTCTGGTAAATAAGAACAGATTAAGATAAGATATCAAATGCACTGTTCTTTACTTGTCTCATTCATTTGATCAAGGTCCTTCTACCTCATCCTCTGAATGATCCCACGGAGTTCGGAAGCTTGCAGGATCTTTTTCGGATCAGCCGGAAAGAAGGGTTTGTCCAATCATTTGTCTCTGAATTTGATTGCTTTGTTTTGGAGATGGTTTGCATACGGTTTGTGGTACAACAAAAGTGATTGTAATTAATATTATTTATTGTCTTCCAGGTATTTGGGAGGTCTGAGACTTCTACAAGCCACCTGTAAAAAGTTTTACCAGTTCTGCTCTGAACAAGGGTGAGATGCTGCAGTAAAACTGTGAACCATAAGTTAGCTGAAAATTCACCTTCTTATGCTAAGACAGTGACTTTTGTGTATTTTATACCTCTTTTATGCTAACAGCATCGCTCTGTCCAAGCAGAACTTTACTCTCAAGTATGACACAAACATTCCTCGGCAAGTGGTGAGACTTAGTCATATTATTTGCAGCTGTTTATTTAGAGAGTTCATTTTCTGAAAGTTTATTTTAATGACATAACTTTGTGCTACATTTCTTTTTACTTCTAGGGTTTAGCTGGCAGTAGGTGAGTTGAACAATGATTACAAACTAAGCTCATGCATGATATTATTTCTACCTAATGCATGATATTATTCAAGTTTTCGTACACTTGGTGTTTCGTACACAATGTTTGGCTTGAAACACTGTTATTAAGGGTCAAATTAAAATTTTCTACCATTATCTTTTTTTTCTGTGTAGTGCGATTGTGTCTGCCACTTTGAAGTGCCTGATGAAGTTCTACAACATCACAGACAATGTATTTGCCAATCAGTGTTTAATTTAAAGCTTGCTTTTATGTTGAAAAAAAAGTACTAGCTACATTTTATCCTGGGACAGGATCTTCCTAAACCAGTCAGAGCCAACTTCATCCTCAATGTAGAGACCGATGAGCTGTTCATCACAGCTGGTCTACAGGATAGAGTTGTGCAGGTATGTACATTCATATTAATTTGACTCATCAATTTGACTTGCGGTGTGTGGAATATGGTCGTCTCTGTTAACTTTCTAATAGGTCTATGAAGGATTGGTTTACATGGACTTCAACAAACAGCTGATGGATGAGAGGGGTTACGGTACCGTTTCTGAACCCAAATATTATTCAGGGCGATAAAAATTACATTACAGATTTAAGTGTCACATGATCCTTCAGAAATAATTCTAACATGCCAATCTGCTGCTCAAAAACATTACATTACATAATGTTGAAACGATACTGTATTTGCACAGCAACAGAAACGTTTAAGTTATATGTGAAAATATTAATCTCTATAGGAGAGTACATTCCCTTGGACATGAGTGAACTTCCCTTGTTCTGGCTAGCCTATTTGGGTGATCCAAGTGATTCTGGACGGATTCACAGTAATGTTAGACAGCGCTGGTTGAGCGGTACGTCCTACTTCATGTCCTGGTTTATGTGCTAATTGTGAAAGAAATGAAGCCTCTTACAAGTTGTGCCTTTTTTGAACAGGTGAATCTGCTGTTGTTGAAGCTATGAAATCATTTGCTGAACTCACAGATCAAGCCAGGTAGGTTAATATTTAAGTATTTGTCCCTCTGTGATTGTAGTGTTTTTTTCATGCTGTATTAGCGCTTGTAGCATGTAGCTTTTAGATACATGGGGCAACGCTTTGAGCAGTTTTGGCAGGCAACGTTTTTTAAGCAATGTTGTTTGGGCGCTTTCCCTGGATACTTAAAGAGTTAGTTCACCATCTGAACAATTCTGTCATGAATTACTCACCTCCATGTTGTTCCAAACCGAAATTGAAATGAACCCAGGTCTAGAAATGTAGCAAGGACAACGGTAAAATAGTCCATGTGACATCAGTGGTTCCACCATATTTTTAATAAGCTACGAGAATATTTTTGTGAGCAAAGAAAACAATAATAACATAATTCATTCAACAACTCTTCTCCCTGAGGTACCGCCTTCCACTATTTTGGACTTAATCAAGGTAATCAGCATTGTTTGCATTCAGTAGACAGTGCCTGCATGCTGAATATAAACAGTGCTGATCACTTTTATTACATGAACTTGTGTCTGACTTAGTTGCCCATTGATTAAAAAGTTGCCACGTGTATCATTGCCTTACTGTTCTTTCAGGATAAAAAGTGGTCAACGGAAATGATTCTTTTCTTATTGTATGCAGGGCTGCATTTCAGTGTAAAGACTGGCCCAGACTTGCACAGCTCATGGATGAAAACTTTGAGCTTCGGCGGTATGATGCTTTAGTCCTTCCATCGAACTCTCATACAAAGCTGAATAAAAGTTGGACAGCCCTTTTTTAATACAATTTAGTTTACCACTGTTGAGATTGCAATTCTGTCCATCAGGTCAGTGTATACTGATGACTGCTTGGGTCCTGGAAATCTCAGAATGGTGCAACTTGCGAGACAGGTGAATAAATATCAATGATCGCGTAACTGATACCTCCATGAATTTCTTAACTTGTGGCATTAGAGGTGATATGACATACAGAAAACAAGTAGTACACCTGAGTGTTTCCTTGTCTGTGTAGTATGGATCTGCAGTCAAACTGCCTGGCAGTGGTGGTGCTGTGGTTGGATTGTGTATGGACCCTGAGCGGCTGGTACGGTGGATCTTTTGACTTGTTCTTAATTTATGTGTGAATTACCCTAATTAGGAGGAAACAACCTACTCTAGATATTCTACTCAGAGATCAAGTGCTATTGGAAGTTGTTTCAATAACTTTCAATAACTCGACCCCATATTTTGACTCGTACATTCTTTTTAACATAAATATCTCATGCTCACTAAGGCCATTTTAGTGGATTAAAAATACAGTAACAGTAGTCATTATGAAATAATAATAAAGTTGTTACTAGATTAATATATTTTAAAATGTAATGTGACAGGATTCTTCAGAAATATTTCATATGGTGTCCCAAAAAACGTATCTTACTATTATCAGCGTTGAACATTATACTCACAAAATCTTTGTCATTGTGTATAAATCTTTTTGTTGTTGTTGTTGTTGTTTTACCACTAGGTGGATATGAAGAGGGCTTTCCAAGAGGCAGGATGTGTGTTTTGTCTTATCGTGCCTTATGACCCATCAGTGCAGAGTCAAAACTGATCACTCTGTGAAAATGTTTAATTGTTTGTTTGCCAAAATGCTGTAAAAGAAACTCTTTATAAGCGAACGCTTACAAAACTCTGCTAGACGATCATTCCTTAAAGAGACAGTTCACCCCAAAAATAAAAATTCTGTCATTTACTCTCATGTCAATCTTAACTTTTTTTTTCCTTTTGCCCATACACTGAAAATCAAAGGTAACCTTTTTATTGGTCACTAACAGTCTTCAGAGTGTTTTCTTCTGTGTTCCACACAAAAGGTTGGAAGTCATACAGAGGTCTGAAATGATTTCGGGGAAAGTAAATGATGGCAGACTTTCACTTGAAGTTAGTTTTCAGTTTTAAACACGAGGTTAAATGAAGTCGCCGCTGTTTTCCTGCTTCAGACTCATTTATCACGGGTCATTGTTCAGCAGGAGGTGGGGCTCCAATTGTATGTTTCGGATAGAAATGAGAAACAATTGACTTTGCATTGGTAGCCTTTCACACCCATCCTGTTCTTGTGTCGTAAAGGCATTTTTGTGCAGAGACGAAAGTGTTTATTGCAGCAGACATGGTTGTGAATAGACTTAATTAAACCTGTATTATAGTGAACATGCTAATTGGAGAATGTCTTTGTATCTATATGAATGGCAATATGTGGATTAATTAAACTCGCTTCACGTTGAAATACAATATAAGGTAAGCGACGGTAAATGCGTGTAGTTATCTTGTCTGTTACTTTTACTTTACGGCTTAGACTAGGTAAATTAGGCTAATTATAGCAGGTTGTCAAGCGTGACGAGTAAACGGGTTATGTGTTTGAGACGCATATTACTTGGGCTGTGTCTCAAAATCTCGTGACCTGCCTGCTTGAAACCCACCAATGATGTCCGAAACGCTGTTTAGTAAGCAGGCGGCTCAAAAGCCTTTGAAACGCAGCCATTATCTGTAGCTCGTTAATCTACTGTATAACTACTGTATACAAACATACGCCGCCGCTGTCAGGAGGAGGGACGGTTATGCCTGTAGTCGTGGTGTAAATCGCTCAATAAGCAGATGTGGATGTGTCGTCCTCGACTGTCGTCAGTATTATTTGACGGGACTGAAGGATGGCAGCAAAGGAGGATCTCTACTCAAAGATAATTCCGCGCAGACTGAGACAGAACAGTTGCGTCTCGGTCAAACATGGATCCAATCTGGACGTGCTGCTTTCGATGGGATTTCCTCAGCAGAGAGCGTGAGTGCCATATTTATCATACAACGACGCTCTTCTTAAAATATTCATTGCACAAATAAAGATAATGTTTAATTCCTCAGGGTCAATCCGAAGGGGCGTCTAAACACGTTAATGCACCCAATTAGATTGTCAGCGAGGTGGGCTATACTTCAATTTCAAGTCGTCAAAGAGTCACAGAGCTGATAACAGCTCTGCGAAGTGTTTCTATTACGTGGTTTGCTCAAGGAATACTTTTAATTGTTTGTCGTTCGGATCAGTGATGTGCTTTTTGCAGTCACGTTCAGCATGAGAAAAACACAAGAGAAAGTCTGCAAGCTATTTTTGGTAATTGTGTCAAAAATCCCACAGAGAGATGAGAACTAGAAGATTATGTCTAAATCAGGGCTGGCATTGTCATTTGCTATTGATTTAACATATCTGAAATAGGGGCTATATATGTAATTAATTAATTTATCGTCGCAAACCTAAAATTAGAGAAAGAATGTGAATTAAACAATTTAAGTTGTTTTTTTTTTTTTTTTGCATTTGTCAGAAAAACGTCTTGTTTAGGCTATTAGTGTGACCTGCCAAATAATTTGAGCCTTCGATGTGATAAAATTCAAGATAAATATTGTATGTAAAGGCACCTATTTTTTTTTTTGTATTAACCAGCATTAACCAGTCGTATAGTCACAGGAGTTATTAATATGATTTCCTTTTGTCTCCTTTATGAATGTATTGACCTATATAACAACAGTGAACTGCCCTGTTTTCCTGTGAAAGACTCTTTTAGAGTTAAAAGCCTTCAGACTAGTCAGTTGCCCTGATGGCCTGCTTAATGGTAATGGGTTTTTAATTTCATTTTTCAAAATAATTAGATCAAAAAGCTCTAAAAATAAAGAAATTGCTGTAATTATTTCATTGTACATTACAGACATATCACAACCAGTATCGTGTTTTTCTGATTTTGGTGTTATACCTAAATTTGAATTAGTAAGATCTGCTGAAGGCCACCGAACAAGTGCTTGTTTCTGTACATCATGTTCTTTGTGTTTCATTAACAGCGTGGGCTATTTTTTTATAATATAGTAAAAGTTCACTTTACCTAATCATTACTGTAATTTACAGATTGCAATTTTATTATCCTCAATGTTATCTTCTATAATCAGTTTTAACCAGTGTAGTAAAATAAGATTTAACACTGGGATAATAATAATCATTTGAAAGTTTGGGGGCCCACTTACCATGCAGATGGGCCCTTATGCCTGGCAAACTCGGAGACCTCTATATCAACACCCCTACCTGAGATACGACCACCGTCATGCCGATCTGTTCATGTAATGAGGGTTAATGTGTCCTGAAACATGCGAGGAACAACATCTGTGCTCTTTACAGCATGAATGATTTGTAAGTCACAAGGTGGGTTTTTTTTTTCGTTCTTATTTTGGCACGTAAATGAGAAAACCCAAGACTGTGCAGCTGTTCAAAATTAAACTGAATGCAGTCGATGTGCACTCACTCTTGTGTGGGAAGATTCTTTTTTTGTGGTCCTGGTGTTTACTCGTACGGCCCTGATGCATTTGGAAATCTTTTTTTTTGATTGATGAAAACTGAAAATTCTGTCATGCTTTGTTCACCTTCATTATGTTCCAAACCTGTAGCACTTTTTTTTTTTTCTTCAGTGGAAAAAAGTAATTTAGAATGAATTTGAATAATGAAATTGAATAAGAGCTGAAAATGTCAAACTCCAAAATGGAAAAAAAGCCTCCTAATAATAGTTAATACAACTTGTGTGTGTGAATATTAATATTAATATTATTATTAACTGAATTATTCTAATGAGCATCATTCTGTTTATTTGAATTATTCCATTCAGTACCACTTTGATCATTATATAATCATTGATTCCATTCATTTAGATCAGTAGAATAATTTCAATCAGCAGAACTGTCCCAGTCATATTCATTCCTATCAAGTAGAATCATTCCAGTCCACAGAATCATATTAATCAGTAGAGTCATTCATACTAGTTTTTGTCAACTGTCTAAACAGATTATTTACAAAAGTATGATTCATTCATAAATTGAACAACAACTCCGATGAACTCAAGTTCATGCTGGTATAAGTTAAGGAGGATTTTCAGTGAATAACAGCATCAATTTGTGGTCTATTTTATAGTGAATTTGTCATTTTAGAGCTTGACAGCTTTAGTCCACTCTTCTTTCGTTACATTAAAAATTTCTCCTTTGTGTTCAGAGTAGAAAAAAAATGATACAGGTTTGAAACAGATGTTAAATTCTTGGGTAAACTGTCTGGTTCCACGGACTAGTCTTTCTCATCATATTATTGCTCATCCATATATCACTGTTACCGTCTTTTCATAAGCTAGCATTTACCAGTAGTCAGTCTGTGCATATAATAACGCTGCATCACTGTGGTTTTGTCTCAGGGTCGGTCAGGCTGTGTAAATGTCATCAGCTTCCTTCCTGAAATATGACACGCCACGCAAGAGATGAGATAACGACCTCCTGGTGCATAAATACACATATCCTGATCGTTTTCCATATTAAAAGGCCTCGTTATATCCCTCGCAGTCTGTGAGGATGCGTTTCGTGTTCTGCGGAAACAAGTGGGCCATCAGTTTGGCCACACAGTTGGCCACATTTGCCGACAGGCCTGCAGGTGTTGGCTGGCCATATTTTGGGATGGACAGCTGTGCGCTCTTCTCTTCGTCTTTCCCCCGTGCGGCAGGGATGGCAGCTGGTACTTGCGGGCCTTGGGGCTTATGGGATAGTGTCTGTTTGTTGCTCTTGCCGGGCGTCAGTGAGATCAATCGTATCTTTTTCTTCTTCCTCTTTGGCTCAGCTCCCTCGGTGGCTGCTGGGATAAAGGAAACAGATGTAGGCCAGCACGCAAGCATCAGTAGAGCGCAAACCTCTCCTTCACCGCTGAAAAAACAGTCACAGGCACAAGAGTGGGATCCACAAAGGCAGTTGTTATAAAGTCAGCCTACTCTTCCACTCCTCCACTGTTTATAAGGGGCCTGTATCAGTGTGTGTTCTCTCATTTGTGAGTCCACCATCTGTGGCAGTTGTGTGGTTGCCAGAATGAGAGCCGTGTGTCCAAATGCGGGTGTCCTTCCACCCTCCTGCTCACACTCAAGCTCTGCAAGGCACACAAGGATACAGCTCCACCCTTCTCTGTGTTGGTTATCATTTTGGAAAAGGACTGTTAATTGTGCATATATACTGTACACAAGTATTGAAATATTTGGGATTGGTAACATTTTTACAAAGTCATTTTTTAAGTGTTTTATGGCTGCAAAAATACAATTAAATGGTAATTCTGCTAAATGTTATTACAATTTAAAGTAAATGCTTATAATGTTATCAACATTTTTGCATCAAAAAACAAGTAGTAGACCATTTTCTGTCCTGTTTTTAACCCCCCTCATCAGAACGCCCTTTTTATTAAGCATGGATTGTAATATCGAAAGTAAAAGCCAACTGCTATTATTGGCCAGAAGTTGTTTCCTACATCCTTTACAGATGGACGCTGCTGTGGTTTAGGTTTAAAATGCATAAATACTCATATCAAGCAATCAGTAAAGACAAAGCAATAGTGATCATTTTTTATCAAAAAAAGTTACGCTTGTGTGTTGCGACATTATTGTTGGACCGAACATAATCAGCACAGCATTGTCTTTTAGTTTTAATCTTTCTGAAAATTCCACATCGACTTGTTCCGTGTTTGTAAACTGAAGTGGTAAAATGAAGTGATCAAAGTACCAAGTTTTTACTGATGCTGTCCGGATCTTTATAAAAAATAAAAGTCCATCCACTCTTTCCTAATGTTGGGATCAGAAGTAAAGCAATGCAAAGACGTTTTTTTCGACAGCTTGGCACTGCAACAGTACCTTATCGTTTGGTTTCTGTGTAAACCTGCGTTCACCTCTCATTATTAAATCAATGTGTGTGAATAAGTGGGCAGGGCTAAATGGCAGCCATGTAGAAGCAGGCGTTGATGGTCTTCTGCGGAGGCGGTGATTAGCTACACTGTTACATCATAGAGTAGAACATTTCAAAACGGGCATTTTGGCAGACTACCTTAAATATAAGCTGTTTAGACTAACAGGTTTTGATTTTTGAAATGTACAAGATGTTTTTCTTAAGCACAGTGACCTCTTATGTCACAAGATTAAAGTAATTATGGTTTCTCGGTTCATGACACCTTTAAATGCAATTTATTTTTGTGATGCAAAGCTGAATGTATTCACATGATCCTTCAGAAATCATTCTAATCATTCTTTTATAAACAGCTCAAAATAGCTGCATGTATTTGGAATACAAATCTTTTGTAGCATTATAAATGTATTTACTTCCACTCATTATTAATTGAATGCATCCTTGCAGAAAAAAAATTAAATCTTAATCTTAAATTTCTTTTTTTTTTATTTTTCCCTAACTTTTTAATATATTGTTTAGGTACATTGATAAACAATTTTTCAATAAACAATCAATTTACAGCGATACTGATAAATTTCACTGTAGACATTGGAGCATCTGTCTGTAAAACTAGTTGTAGGACATGTTTTTTTGGATTGCAGTGACTCTCTTGAGCGTCTTGGCAAAGAATCAGGCTAAACGGAGGGTCTGTAAACAGGAAACTTGAGGATGCAGAGGTCTGAGCTGTGGGATTTCCCCAAAGAGCCGAGTTAAAGGTGTGTTCACGCCTGTTTGGTCAGCTGGAAGTTAATGAAAAGACACTTTGTTGGGATTATCTGGAGTGAATTATATAAAAAAACCCAAATCATTAAATAAGGAACTGAATGAAATGGAATAAAAAGTAATTGTGTTAAAGGCTTACTCCACAACAAAATGAAAATTTTGTCATTAAACCCCTGTGCCTTTCCAAACCCTAAAAAGCTTCGCTCCTCTTCGGAACACAATATGAGATATTTTGGATGAAAACCGAGAGGAACCCTTTAAGACAGTAAAACAAAATAGCATCTCTAGACATGTCATATTATATATCACAAATATCACCCAAAAAAATCTGGCCTTAGTGAGCTGTGGCAAAAAGCAGTAATACTAAATTAGTCAAATTTTAGCAATCTTCTTTATTTTACATCTATAGTTTTGCTTCATTGAGCTATATATATATATATGTGTGTGTGTGTGTGTGTGTGTGTGTGTGTGTGTGTGTGTGTGTGGAACACTTGCTGATTACACATTTCCATGTTCAGTCATATTTAATTCAATATTGGATGTGTCACCGGAATTTGTAAAGAATCACCCCACTGCACCTTCATCAAATTGTATATGAGTAATTTAGGGTAAATTGGAAAGAGTAATGCATTTGAAGACATGGCAGTTTGTGAGTGTAGTGTGTGTGGGCGGTTTTTCTTTTCTTTCTTTTTTTTTAAAATCTTGATTAAAATACACATTTGGTTTTTTGAAAGGAAAATATTACAGTATGACCCACTTTAAACTTTAATGGGTGGATCTTGCTTGGTATGCGTGTGAATTATTCATGTCGTCAAGAGTTTTTCCATTAAACAAAATAAAAATGAATTTGTTGTACAGTGCATGAAGAAGTAAGTTTTTTTTTTTTTTTTTTTTTACAGTAGTAGCTGATGACTTTTACTATGAAAAAGTGCAGGTCTGTTTTGATAAAATGGAGAAAAATGCATGTTAAATGCAAACATAACATGCATCTAACAATATGATATCAGACTTATTATATCATATTATATATATTTAAAATAGCTAAATAAACTTGTCAGGAATTAAAGAGCAGATAATGCTATTTGTGCTTTATTTTTATATTTTATATTCTAAATATCTAAATATCTAGCTAATACAAATACAGTATTTAGGCCAGTACTCCTTCTTGTGGGTGACTTTTTTTTGACACTTTTATATAAAAAAAAAAAAGAAAGAAAGAATTTACATTTACTATATGCCATAATTGCTGCATGTTGTTGTTGTTAAGTGATTATAGAAATATTATACATTTCAATGTTAGAACTTACGTTTTTTTTGTAAATTTATGTTTATATATGCCACATGTTGACTGCTGTTAAGCCACAGTAATTATTAATAATAATACCAATAGCAGCAGTCAGCCTTTCTCATATACTTTTAAAGTTTTTGCGATATTTGCCTATTGAAAATATGATTACATTTATTTCAACTTTATCACATTACAATTGTGAGAGACCTACCGTACTTTGAGGTAAAGACAAAATGTTTTTGATTCTCTGTGCATTGTCTTAGAAAAAATGATTTCAGCTGCCTTTCTGGCTTTGTTGTCTATCATATCTGCTTAACCTTATTACCTTGATTCTGCTTTCTACAACAACTGAATTCTTTATTTTAAGAGTTCATATTTACAGCGAGCAACTATACAGACTGGCTGCGGCCTTTGGTGAACAATTCCTCTTTGAGGTAGCTCAGGGGAAGTCCTGGTGTACTTTAAAATGGTATATATGTCTTAAAATGTTATACATGCATATATATTACAGTGCATAGTTTTATTAACTTTTAAAATGAAGGCAGAAATGCATCCCGTATCTTTTGTTGTTTATATCAAAGGTTGTGTGTCCAAACAATATTTTGGCATAAACTCATCTTGTCACCTAATAGAAGCTAATCAAATGGAGGAAATATGTTTATCATCAAAAACCATTATCAAAATAATGCAGGATCAAGAAAGATGTGACCCAGGCTGTAATACACTGAAACACTTTTTAAAGTTCATGTTAAAACATTTTCTGCTTTTTAAAGCAGTATTCTCAGTTCCAGAAGCATCCGCAGTGTGTGTGTGTGTGTGTGTGTGTGTGTGTGTGTGAGACAGTGATGTGTGAGAGAAGTGTGAAGATCTCACGCAGCTTCTTCTCTGGCTCATGTTAGAAATCATAAAAATATAATCTCCTCTCATTTTACGCACGTATATGGACGTTTATGGAATTAATTTTTTAGTATAATAAAAAATCAATTCTTTCTTTCTTTTTAAATAAAGTCAAGTCCAGATTTTCCAAATGTTCTAACTATATTCCCACATCATTCTTTGATTTTGGATGCGGAATGAATGAAACTCACTTGTAGATGCTAATAATTCTAAAAATATGCTCTCTTTTCAGACTGAAAGCTCTGGCATCAACTGGAGGCAGAAGTGTTCAGCTTGCGTGTGACTGGTGAGCCTTCCCACAAAGCACCCTGCCTGAGCTGGCTTTTCTTGAAGAATAGTACCTCCCTCTAGTGGCTCATATGAGTCAATCCAGTTTTTCTATGCACAAAACAGTTCTGGTTCACAGTTAAAATTACACAGGCTTTATTTGCTGGTTTAGCTATACTGTATCTCCATAGGCTTTTCTCTCACTTGGATGACCCTTTCCTGGATGACCCTTTGCCCAGAGAGTATGTGCTGTATCTGCGCCCAAGCGGGCCTTTACAAAACCAGCTTTCTCATTTCTGGCAGCAGTCTCGCTTGACTTGTGGAAAAAACAAAGCTCACAACATATTCCCACACATCACACTCTGCCAGTTCTTTATGGTGAGTCACAGTTTCTATTTTAATCTCGATTTATTGTTCTCAAGTTGCGTCGTTTGACATTTCTTCATTGTATGTGTTTGTAGTGTCCAGACAATAAACTAGTGGCTCTGTGCGAAGCTCTGCAGTCTGCAGTGAATCAATGGAGAGGACGCTTCCCCAGTCCTCTGCCCCTAGAGCTCTACACCTCCACCAACTTCATAGGCCTCTTCGTGGAGGAGCAGGTGGCTGAGACGCTGAAGAAGTTTGCGGCTGACTTCGCGGTGGAGGCTGCAGCTAAAGCTGGTGGGGAGGCGTGATCAGAGCATTTGTCACAGATGGTGCCTGCATAGTGCTCACGTTTGACTTTTTTTCTAATCGGCTCATTATTCATCCTCATGGCATTCGTTATCCATATGACTTTCTTTTTTTTTGTGAAACACAAATGAAGAAATGTAGCAATTTTATACATTATATATAAATATAATGAAAAAGGGTATTACAAAGCTAAAACTGCAAATCAACAAATAATGACATGCATTTTACCCTATTTTATGTTGTTACTATAAAAAAAAACAATGATTAGTTTTCACTTAATGAAATGATCAAAATACATTAAATACTGCCTTTGCAACTTAATTGAAGTACTTAAATTTAAATAAAGCTAATATTTCAAATGAATTAAACAAACATTATTAAAATTGTAAATAAAATTCTGAAAATATAAATATAAAATATGAATTTATGCTGCAATAGTATATAAATAATACAGAAATAACACTGTTCTGTTCGTTACAGAAAATATTGTGTTTATTTGCCTTTTTTTAGCTTAACATCCCCTGAACACTATATGTTTTCAGTGCATGAATTGCAAAAACTTACATGCAAATAACATGAGAAAAATATATCTTAAAAAAATAAAAATAAATAATAATAATAATAATAATTAAAAAAATAAAAATTATGTATATATATATATATATATATATATATATATATATATATATATATATATATATATTTCTATTTTATATATAGTTTTACTGAAAAGAGAGAGACTTGAGGAATTTTCAGGAATTTTAATTTCAGATTCAACTATCCCTTTAAATCTATATTAGAAAAACTGTAAATTAAACATTCTAGATCTTTTTTCCCCCTTTTCCCAGTTTGAACAGTTTTCTGATAAACGGACACTTTCATTGATCAAAAAGCTGTGTATTTGAATAGAGAATGCTCATGACACTATTTATTTCATAGATGTTCATGTGGAACCCCATAAAAAGCAGCTTCATTTGACTCTAGCCTATCACTTCCCAACCAATCATTATTCCATCTTGGAAAAGTTGGCGCGAGGGATTGAAGTCAAGCTGGGTTGTGATTGGCTCGCTGCTCTCTTCTCACGAGACATACGATTTTCAAATCATGAGGTAGGTTGACCCTTATGTCTTTTTTTTTCATCAGTTTGTATCATGTTTTGCTGC
Source organism: Puntigrus tetrazona (assembly GCF_018831695.1). NCBI lineage: Eukaryota > Metazoa > Chordata > Actinopteri > Cypriniformes > Cyprinidae > Puntigrus > Puntigrus tetrazona. The sequence goes on from NC_056713.1 coordinate 12,414,764, forward strand.
TTCACTTGAATGCACTTTAATCCAAACTTAACCTCTGTTTCTTTGTCAGAGTTTGCGTGTGATGTACCCCTACACTCCTCAGAATGACGATGAGCTGGAACTGGTGCCTGGAGACTTTATCTTCACGTCTACAATGGAGCAAATGAGCACTAGCGAGGGCTGGGTGTACGGCACGTCTCTGGGCACAGGCATCTCTGGCCTGCTGCCTGAGAACTATGTGAACCCTGCTGATGAGTCTGACACGTGGGTCTTTCATGGGTAAGCTCTTCAGGATGACTTGCTGTGCAAGTTTGATAGTTCTTAGTGCAACTTACTTGCATGTACTACGGGTTCAAGGGAAGGTTCTTCTAAACTGTACTCATCAGCTCTTTGAGTAGGTACTGCTTTTGAATTACTTATTACTTCACAAAGGCGTCTGGTTTATGCTAAATCAGGATCTACTGCTACATTAGGCATGTTTTCTTACTAGCATCGGTTGCATCACTTTCTTACCATTAACAAATACTCTCCAGAGGCCTAACGGGATAGTAACGTGTCTATTGGATGTATTTTATTTAAACAGGTCACACTCCTTCTTTTGTACTTCCCCTTTGGAAAAGGGTTGCAAGGAAAGCAAATCATTGGATGGGCTGCTCAACATTCGATGCTTTGAGAACTCAAAGTTGGGTGAATCTACCATTTTGAGTGTCATTTGCCAACCTATGCAGGTGCCGGTACTGTACATCAGCAATTAAAGTAACATTTCCATCATGTGCAGTTACAGATGATTTGAGTATTTTATGATAGGTGCTTCGCTCCAACATCCAGTCTCGGACCCCTAAAAGGACCTTGTTTGTATGTCGGCATGGAGAAAGAATGGATGTAGTGTTTGGGAAACACTGGCTCTCACAGTGTTCTGACTCTAAAGGTAATCAGAACTGATCGATCATGGTTCCTCGCTCACATGATACAGTTAGTTTGTGAGCTCAGTTTGTCTTCCTGTAGGTAGGTACGTGAGGAGTAACCTGAATATGCCTGCTGTACTACCTGCCCGGGGTGGAGCACACAGGGACTATGAAATGGACGCTCCTATCACAGTGGTTGGAGCTACACAGTCTAAGATTGTGGGTATGTCTGCTCATCATGTTGAGATGAATTCTCCAAGTGAATTGTGTATCATGCTCTTCTTATGTCATCCGTCTGATTTCCAGGTGAGGCTATGCTGGAAAGCAATACCACTATTGATTTTGTGTACTGCTCACCCAGCCTCCGATGTGTCCAGACAGCTCATGAAATCCTCAGAGGTACATACTGTAGTCAGGAATCTGTTGGCAGCAGTGGTCTACTGGAAAATTCCAATAGGAGCATGTAAAGTAGGGGTTTTAAATCTTTTAGATGCCCTAGATCCTGCTATGTATTTTCATGTACAAAACCAACTTTATATTCTGAAAATATAGAGATATATAAATACACAATTGTTCATACAGCACTATTTATGGAAAAAAAAAACTTTTATATAGCAATGATGCATTAAATTGATCAAAAGTGACCATAAATACAGTGGTGTGAAAAAGTGTCCAGATTTTTTTTTTTTGCATGTTTGTCACATTTTAATGTTCCTGATCAATAAACGAATTTAAATACATAACTGGTTGGGCTGCCCTTAGCAACTTGCAATGATTCAGTCACGGCACTGTTCTACCGTCATTAGACTACTAAATTTTTCAGGAAGTTCTAAGCTGCTTCAGAAAAGGCATAGGGTGTTCTACTGTACGTCTGGCATCACTTTACAATAAAGTTCATTAGTTAACATGAACTAAGAACGAACAATACTTCTACAGCATTAATTATTTTAGTTAATTTCAGCATTTACTATCGCATTATTAAAATCACAAGTTGTGCACTAACATGAGCAAACAATGTACATCTGTATTGACATGTACACTATATTCGCCTACTTGTCATTAAAATCGTTATATAAATGTTCTTTGACCCCAATGTTATGTGGGATTTCTAGGAATGCAGCAAGATGGCAGAATAAGCATTCGAGTGGAGCCTGGACTTTTCGAGTGGACAAAATGGGTGTCAGGAACATCTTTGCCTGCTTGGATACCCCCCACAGATCTTGCTGCAGCCAACCTTAATGTAGATACAACATATAGGTAACAGATGTAGTGATCATACACAATATAGGAGCTATTTACATTTCAAATTCATTCCTGATCGACAGTTGCCTTTTTCCGCAGACCTCACATCCCCATTAGCAAACTAACCGTTTCGGAGGCATATGATACGTACATTAGCCGCAGCCAACAGGTGACCAAAGACATCTTGGCATACTGCAAAAATAAGGGTGAGTGATATGAAATATAGCTTTTATTACTTGACTCTCACATCTTAATCAACACCCTCTTTTTTTCACATCAGGAAAAAATATTCTATTTGTGGGACATGCTTCATCTTTGGAGGCCTGTACTCGCCAGATCCAGGGCCTTTCTCCTCAGAACCCTAAGGATTTTGTGCAAGTAGTCCGAAAGGTTAGTTCAATCTAATTTTAAAAGTGATGCCTAAAGGGTTAGTTAAAATGAAAATTCTGCCATTAATTATTCACCCTCATGTCGTTTCAAACCCCTAAGACCTTCGTTCATCTTTGGAACATGAATTAAGATATTTTTGATAAAATTAGAGAGCTAACTGACCGACCATACAATTTTCAGACAATAATACAGTTGTATTGCTATTTATGGAGGGTCAGATGGCTTTCCGATTTCTTAAAAAATATCTTAATTTGTGTTTCGAAGATGAACGAAGAGCTTACGGGTTTGGAACGATGTGAGAGTGAGTAATTACTTACAAAATTTTAATTTGGGGGTGAACTAACCCTTTAATGGGAGCCGATCTTTCCGTCCAGATTCCATACCTGGGTCTGTGTGCCAGTGAAGAGCAGGGGGACTCAGGTATCTGGCAGTTAGTGGACCCACCAATTCTTCCTTTAACTCACGGGCCCAACCACAGCTTCAGCTGGAGAGAGACTTTACAGCAAGAATGAGCTTATCTGCAGGGTCTGTCCACATGAGACTGAAATGCTACCTGCACTGGAAGCACAAAACTGAGAATATTTTTTAAACAGATCTAATCTGTGAAATACAGATTTAAGTTATGCAAATGCAAAAATATGGGATGCGACAGAGTTTTTGTTTGCAGGTGGGCTGAGGAGGCCGCACTGAATAATGAACATTTGTGATAATGTTTACAGAGCCTTTAAAAGGCTTTCTCAGGGCATCGGCTATCATTTTTAACAAGTGAAAATGCACAGTGGCATAATGCAGCACTTATCGTAAAGATTAAAGATCACTTCCTGCAATGCAAATATGTACAATTTTGCAATGAGATGTTAAACAACTTAAAGGCAATGATGTCTTAATCTCTTGCAAATGTAATTTGAATGCATAAAAAGTGTATTTGTTTTAGCATAGCTGAATGGATATCAGATGTATTTGTAATATCTTTAAATCAAAGCTGAAATGTGTAATTATTCAAATAAAAAAAAAAAAATACTTTTTTAAAAAGTTTTGTATTAGTGTTCACAGACATACTGTGTATATGTATATGCATGTGTTAAGATTGACAGCTAGAGGTCGAAATGGGTACTACTGCAAAAACAAAAAAGTATTCCCATTCTGAAACACATTTGCGAGTAGAATTACTGGTTATAGAATTATTTTTCAGAAAAACAATTATGTAAACATAACATGATTGTTTGACAGCAATAAGGTGCAGTATGTAATACTGAATTGTAGACCATTTTAATTATCAAGAAACTTTACTGTGGTATTTCTCACCGCTGTTTATATCCCACCACAAGCTAATGCTAAACTGACGCTAGCTAAGCTTCATGAGAGTACACACAAGTTACAGAATGTTCATACAAATGGCATGTTCATAATAGCAAATTTAGCAGAACAGCAGATTTTAATCATGTCGATCTTAACGAAGTATTCCCCAAATTTGACCGGGTAATTGATTTCGCCATCAGAGGTAATAATACTTTGTACCTTGTGTACTGTAATATAACAGTTATAAAGCATCCCCCTCCTCCACCTTGGTCAATCTGACCATCAGTCTGTTTATAACTTCCATTTAAAAACCTCTTATTGCAAGGATTAAGCTCATAGTTCGCACCATCAGGATTTGCTGCTTTCCGGTCAGGTGATCAAGAGGCATTTCGAACAGCCAGGGCCAAACTGAAGAGAGACATCAAGGAAGCAAATTGCTGCCACAAGAAGCGCACTGAGGAGCACCTTATCAACACTGACTGCTGACGCGTGTTGCAGGGCATTAAGGCTATCACAGATTATGCAGGCAATAACACCGGCTCAACCCTCACAGTGAACTCATCCCTTCCTGAGAAGTTGAACAAATTTTTTGCAAAGTTTGAATGCTCAGATACCTTGAACACCACAACGCAGACATAGCAGAGATCGTGCTGAGTTCTCATAAGTTAAGATGTACTTTGAAGAACATCAATTCAAACAAGGCTACTGGACCAGATGGATCTTGAAACACTGTGCAGGTGTGCTAACAGCAGTGTTTACAGACCTGTTTTAACAGCTCCCTGGAGCAGGTCATAGTAACAACATGCCTTAAGTCAGCCACAGTAATTCCTGTACCTAAACAGCCCGCGATCAAAAATGGCTATCGGCCAGTAGCTCTGACGCCAGTGGTAATGAAGTGTTTCGAACGACTCATTTTTACAATTCATTTCAGTTTGTGTACAGGATAAGGCCTACTCAGGACACAGTGTCACTGGCCCTCCACGCAACTCTCACACACATTGATCAAAGGAACACATGTGCGGATGCTATTCATAGATAATAGCTCCACTTTCAACACCCCCCCCCCAAACCTGGTTAACAAACTGAAACATCCTGGCCTCAACACACACCTGTGCAATTGGGTGCAAGTTTTCCTCACTGGCAGAACAGACTGTGCGCATGGCAAAAAATGTCTCACGCTCCATAATATTAAACACAGGAGCACCACAGGACTGTGTGCTGAGCCCTCTTCTGTTCACCCTCTACACATACGATTGCAGATCCTCCTATGAAACAAACACTATAATCAACTTTGTGGATGATACCATTGTTGTGGGGAGAATAACTAATAACAAGGAGTCAGCCTACAGAGCAGAAGTTGAGAATTTGGAGCGTTGGAGCCGAGACAACAACCTAATCCTCAATACTACAGTATGAAAATAAAGGAGATGATCCTGAATTTCAGAAGACTAAAGCCCTCTCTTCATAGGCCCATCAACATCAAGGGTGAGAAAGATTGTTCAGAGCTTCAAATATCTTGGAGTTCACATTACTCAGAATGCTTCATGGACTGTCAACACCTAGGAATTACGATTCCTACACATTCCTGTTTGTTCTTAGATCCATCACTATTAATTTTGAGATAATTAAATTAACTGTTTCTTAGAAAATTACTTGTTTTAATTCCCTCAATTCTCTCTTTTTCGGATTCTTTTTTCCTATCCATGGTACTAATATCTGTCTTTATCTCTGGAAAGAACCATGGTGGAATCTTACTAACCGACGTAATTGTAGTGAACTAATGATTCGTTCTACTGTATATTCCCTCACTCTTTTAACCCCATTCCATCCAAACCCATTCTTATTAAACTTAGAATACTCCCAACAATCCTGTATTTTGCTGCTTCCATCATCAGTCTCATCCTTATTAAGGTATTTTTAGCTGTACAAATCAGTTCCCTTCAGGTCAGTCACTATGACAATACGTAATTGACTGACATCATGGAGCTTGGCCTTGCAACCCAATCACTTCTGAGCTTAGGAGAAAAGGCCAATGAGAATTAGCGAGTGGAATTTGCATGCCAAGGCACTTCCCCATACAAGCATTTCTATAGCTGCAGGGTCGTTGAGAGTATTTGTGTTCCACTTGAAGCGGTGCTGCAGCCATGACATCAAAGTACTGCAAGAGCGATCAGCCGTCAAAGCCAAGCCAAGACACTTTAAACAGCTGCATAAAGGTAGTTCTGATCTGAGGTTGATGCAGGAACTTTGCCCTCTGAGCGACTTTGCCCTAAGTCACGCCGCAGTCCTTTGGTCCGATAAGGTCAACTGAATGTCAACTGAACCTGGTGCAGCTGAGTGACGCAGACAGTTTGCTTTCTCGATGCACCGATCTACCAGGCCGGCCTCTTCGGCAACACTGTCGAGGAATTTGCCAGCAGTTCTCAGCAGTACTGAAACAGACAGAGGCCATTGAACACATCTTTCCCTGCCGTGATACCAAGGTGCCGTGTGCTAGGGAACTGTAGACATGTATAAACGTATCTTTGCATTTTTAGAAAATATTCAGTGTTGCATTTTTTTGTCATTCTACCCCAACTATTTTTGGCCGTTTTTATGTCATTCTACCCCGACTAAGATGTTGCCGTCAGACCAATGTTTGCTGGAATGCTATTAATGGACTTGTTTATTTTAGTTATTTTAATCAATTGCATCTCCCACTTGTGTTTTAGCAAGGCCTGTGTTGCAAGTTGGTGAATAAAGATACTTGCCAGTTTATGTGTGACTACTCTGCTTTATTTATTTAAAACCTGGACACCAACCTCACAAATGTGGCTTTTTGTTAAAGACTGTCCTACAACGGGATTTAATACAGAGGAACAGCTCAAAAGACTCTACAGCCTGTCAAAATTTTTCATCAATTAATTTCTCATATTATCCTTTGACTATGTTCAATAACAAATTGAATAACAAATTATTAGTTCAAACAATCTCATAAGAACAACCCATTAACAAACTGGATCACATATCATTTTTAAATGTTCTAAGAATTTATATAATAAGTTAAAAGGCACCTGTTAAAAAGCATAGCATACAGATTTTTTGGAACTATTATTATTGTTAGAATGTAAAAAAAAAGCCGTTGTCATTTTTAAAATATGGAACTAGTTTGGAAAATGACATGATATTAAAGGATCTCTGATTGCGTATACTGATGTGGAGTTATTGGAGCCATTTTGTAATCTAGTCAAATGAAAAGCCTTCATTAGGCCTAACTGCAGTGTATTTGCACATGAAACTCAATCAGTAGTTTTAAAAATCTGGAGATGCGAAAATTTTTCGCTTCAGCAAGTACTGTTAAGTTGATTTTTAAGTTATGTCTAGACACTGGTTGCACGACTTTAAATTAATGTTTAAGGTATAATTGCTTATTTTATCATAGCATGGTCCTGGCCAATTTGGGTCAGGATCCATTTTAAAAAATGCCCTTTTGGGGAAAAAAATAAAGGTAGGGTTGTGTGAGGGCGCACTTTATCTCGTTACAGTCAAGCATCTTGCGTCTTTCTATCATCTGCCACTTCGTGCCTTCACAGGTACAAAATTTAAAATATAATTTAAGTCAATTCAAGTCAAACAGTTGTTTCTAGCATTTATCATGTAGGCCTACATCACCATTTTGTAGTAGGTCTTTGAAGTCAGTCAGCGCTAAAAATGAAAGTATATTAACGGTAAGTCAGTTATTAAATATCCAGTTGTAGCAGATTTTTTGTGTTGAAGCCATAACAGCTGAAACTAATAACTGCTTGCTTCAGACTGAATCAGGCCTTTTAGCAACATGGTAAAACACAAGACATGGTTTCCTAAGGACAACAATATTAAATCTTTACATTAATGTACTGATTTAACCTCAGGTATCTTGTCATATGGTTTCTTCCATCGACCTGTGATTTGTGGGCTAATCTTATCTACTAGACATATTTGTTCTCTTCGATAAACATGCCCTCTGGTAACATCCTGAAATTAGATTGAACAAATGCAGCATTGATGTATTTGTTCAATTACAGAGAACCGGTCAATTCAGGTCAGCTACTGTTAGAGGGTATCCTTAAAGGAGAGGGTGGTGTTAGTAAACAGCAAACAAGGAAATATTTTAGATTAGTTAAGTAGGTGCAGTTTTAAACCGCTATGTATCGCAAGTACATTTGGTAAGAGTGCTTTCATTTATTTGTGATAAATGAAGACAATATTGGCAAATACTTTTCAGTTAAGATCTCTGATGAATCTTTCAAGGTCTAATAGCGTTTAGTCAATGTAATATTAAATTCCTGAAGCATACTCATCACATAGTAATGAACCTGAGAAGTTGACTCCTTCTGTGTTAATGTGCTCTAATTACACAAGCTGTAAGCAGACTTTTTTTCCCCTTCCTTTTTGTTTGGCACCTGCAATCTTTAAGACATGGGCCGGTCGGACCTTCTCCTGATTAATGGGCCTGATTGGCAATAGAGGAGACTGACAAACGATTGGAGGATTTCATTCCTCTAAAAATCCGAGTCATTATTGGAGAGCAGTGAATCTCTGCAATCTAATAATGCTCTCAGTGTTCTTTTCAAGCTTTTAAACTAATTCGTGATTGATCACTAATTATCGGTGACGGAGCCTCTCGAGACAGCACTTTCCAGCTCTGAACGTTTGTTCCTATCTTAAGACAGTTTGAAAGGAGCTATAACTTCCAAACGGTTGACTCTGCTCCCTGCTGGAGAGTCAATAGGACGCCGTGAGACGTTTGAGTGAACATTGATGTTCTTTGCCAATATGCAATATTGCCTCTCGACAGAATAAAACACCTGGAACTGGCTGTCTGGTTTTGATGGGACCGTAGTCGGCAATCAGCAGTGTTACTGCTCTTATTGAACCTCTTATTGGGTATTTGTAGAGTGCTCCCCACACGCACTTTACCAGCCAGGCTTCAGTTGACAAATCCACATTCTGTAATTGCGTGACCATTGATTTCAGTTCCAGTCAAAAAGAGAGAAAAAAGGGAAGTACCCTCTTAAAGACAATACATATATTAGTGTAATGCCGATGGCAAAGGCACGTGTATGTGAAGTGAAAGGAGCTCACACAGACACACACACACACACACACACATACTTAGGGAGTGTGTGAAGACACTGAGCCCCTGGCTCTCCCTTTATGAGTCAACAGACATCTCACCGGAATAACGTTTTTTTCTTTCAGTGTTGATATTTGATATTGCCGTCTTTACTTGTTCTTTCAGAGATGGAATTAGTGAGCTCTGTAGCTTTCGTTTGTTTATCGCTGAATGTAGAAACAGAGAAGCTTGCAAATCTTTCAAAGTAGTTCTTCTGCTTCTACAAATTACGGACAGATTATGCAGCCCTAACGTCCTAACCTTGAGGTTTCGGGTAAGTCTGTCTCGTTTTCTTTTCTTTTTTTATGTGAAGAGCAAAAAAAAAAGAACATTAAATCTATTGAAAATTCTGTGTGTTTATGTTATTTTGTTTAATCTTTTTAAGGAATAATGCATTAACTTGAATGTTAAAGACAAGAAAATTTTACATTTATTATATAAGTGTTTGTTTTCATTTCAGAAACACATCTAAATATAATAGGAAATGAAAAGATGCTAATAAGAAAGGTCCGCAGGAACTTCCATTTATTTCCAGTAGAAGGCAATAGAGCCTCATTCTGTTCAGTGCATGTACTGTAGCTGTTCCACTGCTTCATGCAACATCAGTGTATTTTCTACTTCTTCTTTTTTTTGCCTGTTGTAAAGCTCATTTAGTTCAAGGACGGTTTTTAGACTATAACAGTGCACACTCCATTGTGGGGCTGTGCAGATATTTCTAGTCTATTAAGAAAAAAAAGGTAATGAAAGCAATGAGGTAATGAAAATTTGCAATTAATTTGCCGTTCATGATTTATAGTTTACATAGATACCTTACTATAATAAATACAAATAACTAAGTATTTTTAAATATCCCAAAAAATCCTAACAATATGAAATATCTCACGTTTTCTTAGCAACGGGGTCAAATACTGCCATCTGCTGTCTCTAATTCCTTTAAATGAGCATTATATTTTCGCGGCAGAAAAAATATGCGAATACTTAAAGTGAGATAAATATAATTTGTTTGCAACAAATGACCTGCACCGTAGCTGCTGTTTGTTTGCACAGATATGTGTTCAAGGCTCATGAGGCTCGGGGTCTGATTTACTTACCATAACAAATTAAAATCGTCTGCTCATTGTTTGTTGAGATTTAGATGTTTTAAATGTGTCCTCTTTTTATTTGCAGATGAAGCACAGATAGCCACATGCTATTCAGCGTCAATGGGACAGGCAGCTGCTGCCTTTGCATCGCAGAGTTAAGCCACATTCTTATTTGTTTTCACTTGGTAAAGTCATAGGGTCATTGCAGTGGCTCGCCGGTCAATGCTGCTGTGTTATGGCAAGGCGTGACCCAAGAAAGGCAGTAAATGTACCGCTTTGTTCTTGATGTAGTTTTTATGTACAGACAATGTGAGCTGTTTGTCTGACTGAAGTGGTGATTAAAGCTGACAAATAGGACCAGGGCTAAGAGCCACTGGCTGAATCCATGCTCGGGGTCTCTTAAAGGCTAATTGGCATTATTTTGGCTTTGAAGGGTCACAGGCTTAAACCTTTTATTGTGGTCACCCTAATGACAATCTTCCTCCCCCACCGTTTTGTTCTTATCCAATCAGACAACCACCTTCAACTCAGCGCGAGTGCTCTTTTTACCTCCTTTTTTTCCCATAACCTTTGACCTTATGGACCGATCTGCAATCATCTGGAGCAGTACTCCCCTATTTAATTTTCTCCTTTGTAGTCTCTCTGACACCCGCCAAACTAATCAGGCAATTTGTTAATGGAAAACATTGGAGGTTTTTATGTAAACACCTTTTGAAATTGTTTCAATAATATTACCTAATTAATTCAATTTTGTAACGAATTGTACTCAACAGAACAAATCATTTAAGATGCTCTTTTAGATTCGGGCTAACTTTTCAGTATATTTTAAGACTCTACTGTGTGCAAAAAATTGTAAATAGGATATCATAAAGAAAACGTGATTTTTAAATGCCATTCGTGTTGTCATTGTACTAAGGTTAAAAGAAATAATTAAAATATTGATTAAATTCAGATTTATTTGTATAGCACATTTTATAGTTAAGTCCAAAGCAGTTTTCAAGACAATTTTGAAATACAACAAATCTAAATGAGCAAGACAAACTCCCTGAAAATATATGCAATGCCAGTGTAAACTTTACTTGAAAATATGAACACTGCAAATAATACACTTTAATCCCCCCCACTTTAATGCTCCAGCGTTTTAGAAGATGAATGGAAACTATTTGAGGTAAGACATTAACATCGTATTTGTTTGGTGCCTACAGGGACATGGTATGATGGACAGGTATTAAGAGGGAAGACGAATGAAGAGAACAAGGTAGGGTTCTCATTGTAGGGTGGCAATCAGGGAAAGACAAGGGGAAAAAAGTGTGTGGGGGAAGAGAAAGTGAGAGTGTGTGAAAGAGGAGAGAGCTAGAGGGAGGCTGAGAGAATGTCTCAAAGGACTAATGTCCTCATTGTACAACCTGGTTTGAATGCAGACAGATTCTCTGGGAAATTAGGGCAGGAGAGAGAATCGCCAGAGCATTGCAGAAACACCCTGCACACATAAACTCCCTTTTCTGATGTACCTAACCTAATATTTAATAACTAACGTGGATATAATTTCCACATTTTTTTATAGGTGAAAAATGTACATTATAAAAGATAAATAATCGATCCGTAGTTCTGTTTTGATGAATAAAAAAACAACTTGATTTATTTTGTCATTTTCTCTGAATAGCAGCTCATTCCAGCTAAATCACGTTTTCCAGAATGAGTCTGTTTGCACTTCAGGCTTATCAGCTCGGCGTGTGTTTGTGAGAGTGGGCTGGAGAATATGAGCGGTGACTCCATGGGTCGTGCGGGTTTTTGTCTGCGATAGATAGAGCGGTCTGTGATAAGTAAGCATGTAAGTGAGACTACAGCGGTGGTTTGTTTTGCTTCACTCTGCAAGCAAAAAAGTCTCATCCGGTTGATCAGTGAAATGGCAAATACAGCAGCGTGTACTCTGAGACAAGGCGCTTATCAGAGTTATCCAGACAGCCACGCACAGATAGAGGAGTGAAAACAGACATGCACACATTGAAAAAACACCATGGGAGGTGTGTCTCATTCTTCCTTTGGGTGGATATGCATATGAAACTTCATACTGTAAATCGGTGTTATACTATTATTCCATAATTGCTTACTTTTCTCTTAGGGTTCTGTGAATTTTGTATTGTAGTTATTTATGGTGGTTTTTATTATAATTAACATCGTTAGCGTGTCTTAACATAGTATAAAAGTAAACATAGTACATTTCAAGTCTTTTCTGCATGGTTACGTAAGAGATACGGTACATTTTTTGTCAATGATTAATGACATATCATTTATTCCATAGCTGCTTAACAAATAAATAAATGCAGGGACCTGAAATACAGACTAAAGTTGAAATGACTAAATCAAGAAAAAAAGAGAGAGAGAATTTAGACTGAAAGGCAGACATGAAACTATACAGTAGCACAATGTAGCGGCAGTTTAATCACTATTATAGAAAAATTGTAGAATAAAGTATTCTAGATTATAGTATAAAATAAGTTTTTATTAAATAATATAATAGGTAAATCAGTAGTTAAATAGGTAAGGTATGAACATACATTGTCGCTCAAAAGTTTGTGGTCAGTATAGTTAAAACAATTCTATTTCGAATAAACACTGAACTTTCTTATCAAAAAATATTTTTAAATTTATCACAATTAAAAAAATAAATAAGTATCACAACTGAGCAGCGATTCAGCATATTATAATCATTTCTGAATGACCATGTGACACTGAAAAATTCAGCTTTGCATCACAGAAATATTGCATGTTAAAATATATATACAAAAAGAAATTTATTTTGACCTATAATGATATTTCACAGTGTTTTTATTGCATTTTTGAACAAATAAATGCAGCCTCGGTGAGCATAAGCGACTTTTTTCACATAACACATAAAAATGTTACTGACCCTGAAATGTTTGAATGGTAGCATATAAAAAAAAAATAAGGAAAGAGCTGTTTGAGTTTCAGCAGAGGTCAAGGAGTTCAGTAAGGGAGGTGTGTCACCTCTGTTATGTGAGAACTTGAGAAGAGCGGTAACACAAGTAGGTATTTCACATCTTACTTAACCAGTTGAACACTTTTGCTCAGGTGTCTTTTTACATCACACATTGCTATTCTTTGCATGAAAAACACTTTGTTGGGAAAAGCCAGTTATTTTGTGATGCCCCGGGGCACATGAAGGGTCATGGGGTTAGTTAGGTGCTTTTCTCCCAGCAGTGGTTTCAGTGGAAACCGGGAGCCTCCCATTTGTGCAGCGGACCTCTTGCCATTTAGACACCTGCCTCCAATAAAGAAAAGCAAGCGGTCGGCAAACTTCAGCGTTGGCCTCGGGCAGCTGGACGTGTTATTGATCGGGTGGGGGGAGGCTCTTTCCCTCCTCTCCTTCTGATGGAGGCCGGACTTTGGTCTGAGCTGCATTCCTAGGTTCTGTTCAGCTTGGAGGCAGAAGGGAGGGTGGATGCGGAGGGGAGGAGGGACCCAGGGGCTGGTAATTACTTGTCATGTGCGTATAAAAGTGTGCCTTTCGTTTCAGAGCATGCTCACTGAGGCACGCTTGCCTCCCACCAAATCCAGCCCCCAAATTTGAACTGGAGGGAGGGGAAGTTACTGCTCTGACTCTTGTGTTGCACTCTTCTGTGTCTGTTTGGCTCCCACCCTGCGTGGCTCCTTCTGCACCTATGGCTCTACGGTTGAAAAGGTGAACGCGGATTACGCTGCAAAAGATGGACGGCATTGACAGGAATCCATGTGAGATGAGTGCGTGCTCTTTTCTGAGTTCTAGTGTTTTTTGCCCCTGTGAAGTTTGTCTGTTAAGCTAGGAAAGAACTTCATCAGAAATATAAGCAGCAGTCTGAAAAAGAATGAGGTCAAAGAAACTTTGAAGCGTCGTCGAGCTTGAATGGAAAGAATTGGCTTGTGTGCTTCGGGTCAGCAATCAGTGAAGTATAAGAAAAGGTCAGGAGCGATGTTTGCCTTCTGTTTACGCACTGGCAAAAGGGGGTTAGGAGGCTTGGACTTGTGTAATGATGTGGGAAGACACGTGGACACATTCTGAGAACTCCTGCATTGACACAAGGCTCAGAGTTTACCTAAATCCTCGAGAAGCATCTTATCACCGCTTCATGTGCGGCTGCTCTGATTCACAGTGAATATCTGTCTGAGATGTGACGGGAGGGCGGAAGAGATTTGTCTCCACTGCGGCCACGTGGGTATGATAAAAAAAAAAGAAGCAGATTTCATAAAGTGCTGTGCTGTTCACGTGGTCGTTTTTTAAAAAATCCTTTCCGCATCTCTTGCTGTGTGAAGTTTTATGCTCTCGTGCCTCACAAACTGTTGTCAGAGATTTTAAGGGTTCTTACCGCTTATTCTTGTATGCTCTTAAGAATTTGTGTTATATATAGTATAGCACTTGTGTTCATACTAGTAATAGCATTATTGACACTTCATTTCAGTGATGTTTTTTTTAAACACACTTACCACTTTCACAGATTTGGTTTCATATTTATCAGTCATATTGTTGCAGCATTTGTGTTTGCCGTTTAATTTTTTGAAAATAAAAGCTATTTCTTTCTTTTAATGTCCAGAGGGGAACAGCACGCAGTCCGTGAAATCGTTCTCCCACCCAGCTGTTGACAGCTGTGCTGATGGGCAGCTCCCTTCTCCAGCAGGAGATGTAGAGATGAGCTGTTTTTCGACATATTAAACCGCTGTTGTTTTGCGGTAAAGGCTCACCAGATATATCGCTCACTCGCATTCTTTGATACTAGGAATTCACAGCTGGGAAGTTCTGTTTGGCAACACTAATATTGTTTCTTTTCATTGCACCCTTTGGCACTGTTTGTAAAAAAACGTTACACAATACTACATAAAAACAGCACTCTAAATCATTCTTAGGTACTTGTTCTAGCACTTAGATAATTGCACGCATTTATTGACTTAAGTTAACCTACGTTTCTGAACTTCATGAGTGTTATTTTATGGACACAAACGCTCTTGGTTAGTAGTTAGATTTGTTTACTTTGAATAAAAGCAAATATGTATTGCAAGAAAACCATTGGCATGTTTTCATTGAAAATGACTATATATATATATATATATATATATATATATATATATATATATATATATATAGTCATTTTTGACCTATTTTTGACCTACTAAAACGTTTAGTAAATTCATACATTTGCTAAAGATCTTTGAGCCATTCTTGATTATAAATGCAGATAGATTGTTCTTTGTACTGGATATTGTCTGAATATTTAATCCATAGAGCATCACACTCAATGCTCCAACGGCCATGAATTTCTAAGCTTTTTAGACGACTGTCCAATGCCATTTTTCTATTGCGTTTTATAATTAGATGTCATTGTTAAAAAAACTTTGCAACTTGCAGTGTCCTCCATAGTTGCTAGGCATGGGGAAGATGTTCTGTTATCAAAATTTATCAATTATCAATTTATTAATCAATTTATCAATTTATATATTTTTATAAATTCCAACGTTAAATCTAAGTGGTGCTCACTTTTTAGCCACCGACTAATGAACTGCTAGATGTGATAACTCATAAAACAGAAGTAGAAATGAAAAAAGATTGAGTTAAATAGATACAAAATATTAAACTAAAATATTAGGAAATTGTTAACATTTTACAGCATCACGCATACATTTTCTAGATGTAGCCAGACAGAACCCAGGAACTATATTTTAACCACTGGTTGTCAAATGTCTGGTCTGATGAGAAATTTAGATGTTGTGTAACGTACATTAACATAAACAAACATAAACCAAGATATGTAATGAACAGTGCATTAACTTGCATTGAGGACACACATGATTTCCCGTAAATTAATGTCTGCTGAGATTATTATTAGCCTATTTATTTTTGTATAATTTAGTTGATAATTGTTTATATTTAAATATATTTGCTTGATTTTTAAGAATTCACTCAGTGTCTAATTTTAAATCTGGAAAATAATGATGGACAGTAGTGGACGCTTGCCAGAGGGATAAAAGGTTGTTTGTAGAAATTCAGTGTGGATGTCCTGAAAATCTAATCTTTAGGATTTTGGTTCCTTTGTATTCAGGAGAAATGTAACATTTACCATAGCATAGCAAATTAACAGCTGTTGCTTTTCTGCAAAGTAGGTTGCAGGACGACCTCAGCCTGCTGTTATGATGTCTTAGCTCACTCTGCTTCGAGCCAAAGTACATCGAATGTGTCAGATCTTTTGTTTGGTCTGGCAGACTCACGTCATTGCTCACGCAACATTATCGTCCTGACATCAGCTGTGTGTTTTGAGTATGGGGTGAGAGAGTTCACTTGTTAACACAACGCTAAAAGCAAGCCACAGAAGGCCACTGAGCCTTGAAGGAAAGCAGTCATTTTCCTATTTTCAAGAATGTCCTGACTATTATATGAGGTGTTTCCTTTCCCACAATAGCAGGACACCGTGGTTACCCTTGGAAGCAATATTATTCCTGAGCTCTTTGTTTTCTCAGCAATCTTACCTGTCCCTGTGATGGATTTGAAGGCTGAGTGTGAAATGAGATCAGCTGATAAAAGCAGCATATGCTGTAGTGGATGCTGGTATTGTTCAGGTGTGAGATCCTGGAAGGTTTATAGACATTAACTGGCTGCAGTGTTGGTGACTTTGGGTGTTGTTCGAAATGTTTTATTTCTTCCATGTGGTCTAAGTTCAAGTACAGCAACAAAATAATAGCCACTAAAGGCAGTTTCATTAACTCAGTTTACTCTAGTTTACTGAATTGGAGATGAGTGTGTGCAGTAAAATAATAGATCTTCACGGGCTGAATACAGCAACATACAGCGCAACCATTGCAGCTTTATAAACAAATGACTTTTCTTTAAATTAATTATTCAAATAGAACTTTTTCAAATATTCACTTTGTTAATATAATGTGTTTTAGATCATTTACGTACAATAAACTTCGGGGTATGACTTATAAATAAATAAAAATAAATAAATGAATAGTCTTATTCAGCTGAATGCATTAAATTGACATTCAACTATTAATTGAGTGCATTCAATTAAATTCAAAAATGAAGATTATTACATTATTACATTAATAATTATTAGAAATATTTTTTGAGGACTGGATCACCATATGAGAATGATTTCTGAAGAATCATGTTACACTGAGGCTTAAGTAATGGCTGCTAAAAAATTATATTTGATAATGATTGGAATAAATTACATTGTAAAATACATTAAAAATAAATAGAATGTAGTAATATATTATTGTTTTTGCACAAATAAATATTATTTCAAAAACATTTTTAAGAACCTTACAAACCCCAAACCTTCAAATCATATGTACACACATACATTAGGACAACGACTCAAATATAAATATTGCTTGTCATTTTATTACTTAAGTGTCTGGCTGGACCCCAGCCATAACTACTCAGCACTTATTCTGCCTTTCGATTTCTTTTATATCAATATTTCATAGTGTTCTTGTATGCATGCGTATTATTGCCATCATTTTTGAAACTGATTACCCAAAGTTTCAGTTTTTTTCACTTTTGTTTACTCATCAGTAGCAGCAGTAAACGCGGCCATGGAGTCCGCTGGGCTTTTGCACAAGCGGAGTTTGCCATTAGTCAGGTTAACAGCTCCCGCGGTTCTCCTGTCTCGATCTCTCCCTCTCTCTGTGGGGTGTTTGGAGTGCCAGACACTCACAGGTTGCCATTTTACGGGCTCTGCAGAACCAGATTTATGGGAATGATAAAAGCTGTGCAGAGCAATAATGACACAGGCAGCTGCTCTGAGCCTTGTGCGCGTCTTGCGCTGCCGCATCCCCAGTCCTCTGCAAAATCAGAGAGAAAGACATATAAACATGTATAAATGATGTCCTGTGGAAGACATTAGACGACACTATCCCCTTACATGTGTGGTGCTTATCTAGACTGCTGTCACGATGAAGAGCTTTGTGGCTATGAGCTTTGATCTAATGCTCCCGGCCTCTTATAGTGTGGTAGTTTTTGGTCATGTACTGAAGTAATCCATGCTTGTAAAAGCCTGTCTCCCAGTCTGCGATAACATCAGTCATTCATCACTATAAAATAAGAGGGAACAAAAAGCTGATGGGACTTGGGCAGATAGATAGAGAGGGAAAGCGGCCGCCACTGTCATTAATGGCCTGACAGAAGTGGAGATTGATGCCGCTTTGTGTTGTGTAATGGTCCAGCAGACCACCAATGATAAAAACAGATCGTAAATCTACAACTATCTGCTTGGTACAACAATTTTATGTGTGCTGTCTCACATTTATTGGATTCATGCGGGACATATTCCATGACCCTTGCTAGCGGTTGAAGAGTATGGGTTTTTTAGTGGCCAATGCCATTATCTCCAGAAAGCAGGCTGAAGCGACGAATATACGTTTATAATCAATTTTTCTAATTGAATTGAATCCTTGTTTTACTCATAATTTCACTAATTTTAAAAATAGATTTACTATATTTTATGAGGATCTTTAGTATCTAAATGTACTTTATTTTGTGCCTCATTAAGCCTCATTTACACTTTAATTTAACAAGCTTTATTTTAAATAAATGTTTCTCTCTTTTAAAAATGTTTCAAATTATATACACTCATTTGAGATGATCCGTCACATACGTAAGTTAAACATCTAATGCTTGATAACGGGTGCAGTTTTTGAAATCACATAACCAGCCGAACACGACTCTCTTTACGTACTTGATTTTGACGCAAAGGAAATAACTTTTCAAAGTATAAAGTGTCTGCTAAATTTTCACTCTCTAGGAGATATAGCTGATTAAAAAATGTCGTAACATAAGTATGAGCACTCATCAAATCTGGCATCTGTTGTTGTTTTTATTGTAGTTTCATCTCATTTAAGTCACTCATTGTACACATATCTTGGCGCGCACATAAAAACCGTAGTATATTTTGAGGTTAACCTCCATTATCGGACACTGTCACTATAAACACTATTAAAAATTACTGAGTGCATTTTTAAAAGCACAAGTGTGCAGGGCCATTAGGCTGATACTGATCTCAACATGACTTCATTTTAGCCGACTGCATTCAAGATGCTTTGAATTCTTTTTACTTTCTGGATGTCCTTGACTCATATTGACCTGCATAGTAATTTTTGAAGGACGTTTTACTCGCAGACTCACTTTAAACCATGCGTTCTGTCAGCCATGAATCATTTGAGTGTCACAAGGGTCCACATCAATTTGTTCTGTGTGTAATTTCTCCTGTTCTGCTCTGCTGACAGCGGTGTTTCTGTGTCCGCAGCTGGAGAGGAGAAGAACAAGTATGGGGCCCTTTGTTACCATGCTGAGGGAGAGGGATCGGGTCAGTGCAACTGTTGTCATTTCATTCCCCCATCGTATATCCCCCAGCAACATCCCAAGCTAGACCCATCAGATCAACCCTGAAGAATGAGGTCAATCTTGGGTTTGCCGTCAGATTAGCTGCTCAGGCAATAAATGATCTGTGAGGATGAAACCCAGGCCAAATAGCACTTACAACCTTCTTTGAAACTCTTTTCAGAGCTGCAGTTTATTCCAGATGGGCACATTTTGTTTACCTGCACAGACCTTGAGTGCGCTAGGGTTGAGTTCAAGCATTGTACGTGTTTTCAGATTGAAACTTTTATATTTTCAAAAGCACATTTCAAGTAACTTGACAGCATTCCCTGTCCATTTTTAACCTTGTAAGCCTCTTAAAAATAAACTCTAGTAAAAAGCGTAGCTCAAGAATATTTGAAAAAAGACTGAACAAAAGAACATAATTTGTCCAAAAAAAAAAAAAAAAAATCTCGCTCGAGATTTTAACTTAGTGGTGGGCACACTTTGCCTGTTCAGTCACTCTCTTATGTCTTCCTGTCCTTCTTTCCGTTCCATCATTTTGCCGGAGGATTCATATGCTAATAGGGTTCAGGAGATGAGGTGGTTCTCACGTTCAACTTGAAACTCAGGCTTTTGTGTGCCTAAAGCACAAGCTGCAGAACAGAAGCTAGAAGTGAAATTAAAATCTGCTGAATGCCCCAGCGGGACGGGGAGGGGAGTGAAGGGGAGGGCAGGGGCGGTCCAGCAGCTGCTGATATTGGATAAATGTGGGATGCCCACTGTAGCGTTCCTTGCCCTCCTAGGGGACCGGCTAAACGAGACATGGCTGTGTGTTTCTTTAATCTTACTGCAGGCCTGTTCCTGGTCTACTGATCAGTGCCTTTCTGTGGATGATTATTTAGCAAATGGTACCCCACCCCCACGCATATCCTGCATTTCCATGGCATTGTTTAACTATTCTGGAAGTTCTGCGAGTCTGATGTTTTGCCGGGACTCTTTAGTTATTCTGAAAGTGGCAAAATTCAAAAGAGTAGGTAAAATGTCATTTCTGTGGTTATTTCACGCTTCTGCGAAGATATTTTAAAAAAAGCCTTCATGTTATATTGTCCATATAATGTAATGTAATGCTGCTTTGGACCCCATTGACGTTAATTGTATGAAGAAGAAAAAAAAAATGTTCTTAAAAATATCATCTGTAATGTTACACAGAAAAAGGAAAATCATACAGTTTGGAGCAACACGAGGGTGAATAAATGATCTTTGGATTTTGGTTGAACTACCCTTTTAATGGCGTTCCAACCGGTTTGCAGTCGCTGTGCAGAGAGGCCATTTTTTCAAGGGTTACTCTCACTGTGTGCAATCTCTATGGCAACTACAAATCTTCTGTGCTCGCTGATGCAGAGTGTGCACACAATCGGGCCTTCAATGATTAATATAGCCTTTTTTCTTTAGCTCCAATAGATGTGACTTAGAAAAACACAGGACCAGGCTTAATATAACAACCCGAGCCTGCAATTATGAGCAATTTGGAGAAAATGTCTGATAATTGTACAGTATAGGCCTAGAAGTTTATTATTCTTCTCACCCGTAGCTGAAAGACAATATATATGTAGCACTTTGCAACCAATCGGAGCAGCTTTGTAAAGGATATAAGGGATAGTTTTATGTGATCAGATTGACTTCAGTGTGCGTTTGCTTTCTCTACTGGGATAATTGTCTTGGGTTTCATCGTGCATCAGCTGTATCACCCGGTTTGTGTTTGTGTAAAGACTGAGAAATGGAAAAGAAAAGACATGCTCTCCAGACGCTGATGGGAATGCACAACCACAGAACCCAAGATTGAATGCCGTTTATGCTTGTTAATAATCACCTTCCAGACCCTGGAATGCTGTTGCATACTCACATATCAGCCCACGGTCTGAGAGGATCCTGCTACTCCCTCATGTTATAAATGATGTAACATTAGCTGCGTCTAAGAGATCCAAAGATATTGAAGTCACAGGTGTATGTCTAGCGTCCAGAGTTTTTTTTTTGCTTTATTATGTCGACTGTGTTTGGCTGTTATTATTATACGGTGTACCATAAAATAATTTGAATGCCTGTACAACAATAAAAAAAAGTCTTTGCATTAGATGCAAAATATCAAACAAATGATGCTGGAATAACTTTTTACAATTAATTTACATTAATTTAATTTTACAAAGTATTTATTTTTCAGGAATGCTGTGTTTTGTATTCACATTTTTCTGGTAAATATTAAGTCAATAAAATAATGTTTAAATAATTATTCTATTAATACTAATAGTACTATCATAACAGTAAATAATAGATTTCTGTCACAGTTTCTTCAAGTTAAACTGAACTTTTATTTTGACGGTTGTTGTGAAGACCTTCTAATTTCTCTGTTTATATGATACGAAGCTAGTTTTTGTCAAAAGTAATGCTAAAATGCTCAACGAATCAACTCTCAGTGCAGTTCTAGAGATAATGCTCGTCTGTTCGCATCCACCTTTTTCCTGACGTAGAAATGGGCGTCGCCATTTGTAAATTCTTGTTGTTATTCTCCTCGTTATTTACCTATAGTGTCGAACGAGCCGAAAGCCTCACCCATAGGTTTACCCACAATGAGGAAAAATAAATAAATGTAATTATTTATTTATCATTTTTAGAATTTAAATATTGTTTTGTGTCTTAATATTCACATATATACACTAGTCCATATCTTATTACTTTTTTCCATTTATCCAAAATTTGGCAAAAAAAAAATCCATGATATGATTCCATGTTTGCGTTTTCTGCAGCACGGAAATCATAGGGTCCTAGTAAATACATCAAGTCTGTTCTCTCCAAGTTCACACATTGTCCTAGCAGAGTATTCACTGGTGTAATTTATCACCTTAAATATTATTGTTGTCAGACATCCAAAGAGCATTCAAATATGATTATCTTTGTTTTAATCGGTGTATCTCCTGTTTCATGTTACAGCTAAATTACTTGTGGGAAAAGTTTAGTTTGTACTCGTGCTGTACTTCTAAAATAAATAACACTCAGTTTGATATTTGGCAAATTCATACATGTATGTGTGACTTGCAGTACATTTCAAAATTGTTTGGGGTTCGTAAGATGTTTTTTTAAAAATGTCTCATGCTTATTTAATTTAAAGAAAATTCTAATATTATTACAATTGAATATCTTATATGCTGAGCTGGTTCTTCAAAACATTTCTTATCATTATCAATTTTGAAAACCATTATGCTGCTTGGAAACCAAAAAAAAAAAAAAGTTTTTTTTTTCTTTTCAAGGATTTTGTCATGTACAGTAAGTTATAAAGTTCACTTTTGATGTAATGCTTTATTGCTAAATCTTACTGACCTCAAACCTTCCAAGGGAAGTGTAAGTGTCCAAATGCTGTGCATATGTGTTCAAACACAGAGGTATTTAGTGCAATTTATGCTGTATAGTATCTCAATCCTCATTTTTTGTCCATAACAGAACAGCTGTTTCCCATTTACTATGCAAAACTGCTCTTTAAAGATCACTTGAATGACCCAAATTTCTCAGGAGACATGAAATGACCTGAATGCTTGACAGTCAGGCCGAAGCGATTTCACTGCATCCTCGAGAGAAATATGGGAACAATTATGTGACAGTATGTGCTTTTTAAAGAGAGGCACACATACTGTCCGATGGGCCAAAGGGCCAGAGCCCAGCCCTGCTCCATGCGACCGTTTATTAATTTAATTTGCCAGCCCACCACGAGAAGAGTCAGAGGGTGCTCGACTCTCCCGAGCCCTAATAGCTTTTAGGCAGGATGACGAGGGCCGATGGAGGGAGATTTATTTATTCTTTTTTGCCCTAAAAGCTGGCCGTGCTCCAATCATCACAGATCTTGTTTGTTTTGTCACGGGGTGTGATGGCTGAATGTGTCTCAGAGGGAGTTGAAGAATGACTGCAGCTCTCCCTGCGGTCAGGCCCCCACAGCTGCTCTGAACACCACACCTCAACTCAGCCTGGCTAAACTCGGCTCAACACGCCTGCAGCAACACCCGCTGCTTTTTCCGTTTTCTTTTTTCCAGAAAATATACATAAGAAACAAAGCACAGTAATTTGAAAATATTCAACTCCAGACAGCTATCTGTTATATGCATTTTATATACAGTGTTAACGGTGACAAATTATGTGTGTGGCGTAATCAAATCGATTAAACGTTGTCAGTAAGAGTTACTTTTAATGTACATGTGCGCGTTTACAAAACACTTATTAAAAGTGACTTAAAAACACACATTTAATGCATTCCCTAGATTTCAAACTCAGGTTAAAGTAGGGGTTTTTATTGTATGAATAGCATTACTTTTTTATTTCGTTAATTTATAGAAATATATAAATAATTAACCATTTATACTAGTTTATTCATATATATTATTTAGTATTTTGTTATTTATAGTTTGTAATTTTAATATATTCTTTACATTTTTTTACATTTTCTAATAATAATTATTATTTCATGAGGTTTAATAAGGGAAACTCTTTCTAAATCCCCCCCCCAGGAAACTGCTTTAGTACCTCTGGGGTACACACACACACACACACACACACACACACACACACACACACACACCCCTGGCTGAGAATTACAGCTCTTGATCTATCAGTATTTCTGGTCTTGCTGTGCCTTTTCTCCATCTGCTAATCAACATATGCTCAGTATTCCCTGTGTGTGGACAACGTTAGGTAGAGTGAGAGGAGGGGGGGCGGGGATAAAGTTGGAAACAGAGGGAACTATTAATCTTTCCATATTATTTCACAGGGCAAAACATGTCTGCCGCTCACACTGTTGCCAGTATGACAGGTAATTATTTTAGTCTTAGTGCTGGCACCCAGTGCTCTGTCTTTCTCTCTCTCTCTGGGCCTTTCTGCCAAATGACTTTCTGTTCAGCCGCCCCAGATAAGTGAGAGGAATGTGGGCCAGTGCTTTTAGCTGTTGGGCCTTCAGCATCTCTTTCCTCCTCCTCCTCTGGTCTCCACTCCTCCTCCTCCTCCCTCTGTCAGATACGTCTGCTGTCGGGGCAGTGAGCATCTTTACCTGGTGTTTTATGACATGAGCAGGACACCCCGGTGTTTGGGGGGGGGTTCTTGCATGTGGAGACGGGGCTTGTAAATCACCTGGGCCGGTCTTTACAGCTTCACGTCCTCAAGAATCAGACGTCTGGAGGAGACAGACAGGTCTGTAAATCGGTCTGCTTTGATTTTGTATGGTTAAGAATATGAAATACGGACAGGATTTAAATCGAAAAATGTTTGAGAATAGCAGATTTTTACTCTCAAGGTAAAAGAGGTACGACATTGTTGAAAGTCTCAGTTCAGGCCAGGCTTTGTGTGAGTGGCTCCCTGCTGCTGTGAGACGAGTTGTGAAAGCTGAATCAACAGGACTGTATTTACTGAGGACAGGCTGCACCCTCACATCTGATAGCCTCACCTTGTTTTCCAGATCGGATTTCCTTGCACACCATAAAGCCAAGCTCCTGGTGCTTAAGTGGGGACAGGTGCACACTGCAGATGTGCTCTGACCACCAAGGACACAGGCCGAGCTTTAGGAGAAGGTTGTCTTAACCTCAGTGCTTCACCAGTGGCTTTTGATGGCTGCTCAGATCAGCCCCATACGACTACATACAGGTTATTTCTTTCTTGCCTACTTTGCTTCCTTTGATAATGCCCTCTTTCCTCCCATATTTCTCTTTCAAAATTTCTTTAGTATTTTCTTTTGGCTGTTCCCCCATCTTTTTGTCCTTTTATATGCATTTCTTCCTCTCTGTGCTGTATCTTTTCATGTTCTTTTACACCCATCCATACATTCATCCTTACATTATACTGCTTGTTCCATGTATGGTTCCATGTATCCCAGCATCTCATGCTTAGGCAGGGAAACAACCTGAAAAGATGGCCAGTCCAACAAATCCTTCTTTTTATTTAGGGGTGTGCAATTTATTCTTGAATTTGTGTTTTTGTGCTGGTACAAATAACCTAATCTATTAAGAGGTGATATTTGCCCATTTTCCAGCTGTTTTTTTACCTTTATAAAGGGACCTTATTTGATGTATGCATCATCTTTTATGT
Organism: Puntigrus tetrazona; assembly: GCF_018831695.1. Taxonomy (NCBI): domain Eukaryota; kingdom Metazoa; phylum Chordata; class Actinopteri; order Cypriniformes; family Cyprinidae; genus Puntigrus; species Puntigrus tetrazona. The sequence goes on from NC_056713.1 coordinate 12,440,261, forward strand.
CAAAGCCATACTACTTGAAGAATAGATTAATGATTAGATATCAATCTATTCATTATAAATTAATAGATTAATACTTATAAATATAAATATGAACAAAATTCTGAACTGAAACTGCCAGTAGGTGGCAGTAGGTGTTGAATCCATCCTTTAAACAATTTGTTTAAATGGCTTATTTGCAGCAAGTGGCTCTCTGCCTGAAATATGCATGCTTTGAAATAATATAGTAAGCAACACACAATTTATAAAACAGCAGATGAGAAGTACCCAGATGACTAATTAATTGTGGATAAATTCTGAGGTGATTTTACAATCATTAAGACCAAGAGAGAGGATTTGTGAACGGCAGTGAGGTGACACAACTGATGCTTGTAGGCCACGTGAGAGCTGTACGTCTGTTGTATGTTATACATCTCAATTTTATTCATATTACCCATATTCATACTACTGCCCTCCAAAAGTTTAGAAAACACCCTAGAAAAGTGAGGTTTTGGACAATATTGACATGAATGCTTTTTGATTTGTGATCATTTTTCACTGATAAGGGATAACACAAACTACGAAAACACTTTATTACATAATTTATACATAGAAAATACTTACATTTTTTAATCATCAGAATATCCACCATTAGCAACTATAACAGCTCTGTTTAATCTCTGCATCCGAGCTCTCAGTTTATTCAAACAGTGACTTGATATATTACTCCAGGCCTCCTGAAGGATTGTCCAAAGATCATTCACACTGATTGGACACTTCTTACAGACATCACATCCAGTTACTGTCATAGTAGCTCCACTATGACATGTATATATTTATATTATTATGTAATCAAAATAAAATGTATTATTGCACCAGATAATAATAAGGATTTATGCTGATATTATCCAAAACCACACTTTGTCAGGGGTGTTTCCAAACCTTTGGAGGGCAGTGTATACTTTCTTAATGACCACGTAGTATTTTCGATTCAATTTTAAAGGTAACACTTATTTACTATTAACTACTACTTTTCTCTCAATAAATTCTAAATTTGCTGCTTATTAATAGTTAGTAAGGTATTTGTTAAGTTTAAGGATTTTTTTGTCAGGGATGTAGAATAAGGTCATGTAGAATAGGGCCTTAATATGTGCTCAATTAGCGCTAATATATTATTATTTTAGTAATGTGCAAGCTAATAAGCTAAACTAATAGGTGTAACCATAAAATAAAGTGCTAACTGAAATGTAATTTCCTAATATTAACTTGCTGAGTAAAATCAATATCACATTTGCAGTTGTGCTGATTTTCAAGAAAAATGCACTCTTGCTTTTGTGATATTACTTAATATCACATACTATATACTATATCATAATATAAGTTTTTTTGCAAAAACATGCAGTTACAAACTCAGTATTAGCATCCACATTGTTAAAATAACAATTAAAATATTATAATAGACAATACCTATTACACACTTTTACCTTTCATCCCATCTCTCATTTTGTTCCTTTTCACTTTCTTACACCTGACCTTTCCTTCTTCCGACCTTTTTTTTCTCCAGACTTCTTTCTTTCTTTCTTTTTTTTACCTTTCATATTTCTTTCTTTTTCTCTTGAACTATAGTAAAGAGCTGTGTAAGCAGAGGAGGCAGCTTATGTGGGGCAGCTCTGTCACACAGAGATTAGTGCAGGAAGCCAGGTGTGGGATGAGTCCTGACTGGTGCTGAGATACTACACATTCGGCTCAGATTTAACCCAGTAGAGACCGCACTGCAAAGGATCATGGGCACCTTGCGCTAAAGAAAGACTGCTTTGTCTGGGTTCGTCTTGATTTCAGTGAGACAGGAGAACTGAGTTGAAAATGCAGTACTAAAAGATTTTTCAAGACATAAATAAACGCCAACTGTCATTACTATAAAATGGACAGTGTTCAGTAAAAACACGATAGCACGCGCTTTTACGCTAACATTGTATGACACATAATATTTCACAACACGGGGCGTTTTTTTGAACAAGGCCCCCGGTTTGATGCGGTGTCTGTTTCAGGAGCTTGATGAAGTAATAAGTCCAGACTTTTCATTGAGCACATCTCGACTCCTGCCACATTGACTTTCACAGAAACAGAACTGAATAGATGTTTTGTTCTGAAACATGCCGTGTGCTCTCCTCGGTGCTGTAATGTAAGTATTCAAGCCGCCCAGGTTCTCCACTCATTTACCCTACAGCATAAATCACCCACTAGAGTCGTGTTTCCATTCCCGAGAAATACACTGCCCAGATGTTGAGTTTAGAGCTGAAGAAAAATTATAATTAAAATGAGCTCTCTTGAGTACACCGATCTCTTTTAGCGGGAAATTCACAGTGTGTTATATTTTTGGTTAATCAGAAGTAAAAATATGCAGTGTTGATCAGGGCGTAAAGTTAAGTCTTCACCTTTCGGAGATGTTTGGCCTTCTCCTACTGGCTGTTGTTTGACCAGAGCAATCAGGAAGGGAAAATGTGACATTGGTGAATCTGTAACAAATTGGGAACACATAAGCTTTCTTCGTTTCTCCCAGCATTTAGCACTTTACGTCTAAGCTCAGGCCAGTCATTTCTAAACACTGTGGTGCTATTACAACATTATTACGATTCCTTGACCCAGCCGGTCCTAAAACAGGGACATTAGCTCAAACAGTACAGAAAGTTTGGAGCTGGGCTTGTTTGTTCAGCCAATAGAAGACAGAATGTGTTTCCGAAGCTTGTTTGACAAAACTTTTTTTGCAGTTGTATTCTGTGACGCTATAGTGGTACAGAACTTAAAACGTCACAGTCGCAGACAGCAGTGAGATCAAAAGGAGAAATACATTTTTCTCAACCTACTAACAATCTCTTTTCAGATTTGCCAGGTTGCCAAAAATTGCAATCAGATATCAGACATCTCAATACGAACTCTCTGATCTCTGATTTCATTTCTCCTAAAAGCATCTTAGACGATTTTGATACCTCAGTAAAACATGACTGAGAACATTAAACCTCATAAAAGAACAACCTCTAGGGACAATCCTCTAGGGACACTTGCAGAAAATGTCTAGAAAAGGCCAGTCTGCTCTTTCACTTCAATCGATCTCACTGCAGTGACGTGTGTAACTGTGTGTGTCTGAGTTTGCTCGTTTATGTTCAGCCGAGATGCCGGCGTTTGACTGATGGAGGCATGGAGTGAAGGCACGGGGCTGTGATATGCCTGAAGTTCTTCTACCGTTCGGCCACAAATATCACTCATTCACCCACTGCTGACACTTAACGCTGCGCAGCCCACATCAGCCCTGCTGAGATCTACATTTAACACGCTGCCCAATGACACCATTCCAGTTGTAGAGATCTCAATAATTACCACAGCTGGATACTGCTGGTTAGAATCCAACCTGGCAAGCCGGTGCTAAATCCATGATAATCACTGCAGATACTGGAGACAGAAGACAAAGACAAGTCTCCTGAAAATGTCAGATTTATTTATGGCAGATATGCCATCTTATTTTTATTTTATATTAACCAACATATTGCAGCTATCTTAGTCTGTAAAAAAAATGCACAGATAAAATCTTTCCTGGACAGGTTGTTTGGTTCAGCAGTATATTAATTTGATATTCATTTACAGTTTAGTAGATGTTTTTATCATTAGCCTGAAAGCTATTTAAAAACGATTATTAAAAAATATGATTTTACTTGAGTGATTGATGAAAAAAAAAACATATTTTGCATCCCTATGTTATCCCTATGCTATCTATCTGATAACAGATCAATGTTTATTTCAATATTGCTCAGTTCTTCTTTGCTGGCGAGGTTGATTGTTTTACATGGTTTGCATGGGTGTGAGGATAAATTGGTGGAGAATGTGGGATGTGGATGACCAGCAATTTTAATGGCTTTGAATAAACGATCTGTTGTGCAAGTTTAAGGCATTTGTGTAAGTCCAGGGCTTGCCGAATGGCTCCTCGGCAGAATGCTTGTGTCTGTATCTGCCGTGAAACAGGGGTACGTCTCAATCTGCTGGTGACACAACTGCAGAGCCGGATGAATAATGCATTTAGTACAACTGAAAGCCTTAGATGTATCGAGCAGCACCATTCCTGTGGGTATGTGCTCCAGACACCTCATTTCATGCTGTTTCTCCTTCCCCTCCCCTCTTCTTTAAATGTCCTCTTTCTCCCTCTACTTCCCTTTTTCTTTGCATTCACGTTTAGCGTTTAGTCAACATAACATTAAAAAGTTATTACCACAGCATTTTAAAACAGAACGATTATTATAATTTTTTTTAATTATACTTTTTACTGAAAAAAAAGAGCTGTTTTTGCTCACAACGACGCTACAGTGTTGTGAATGGTTGCCAGGGCGTTGCTATGTGGTTAGGTGTTCTGAAGGGTGTTCATTGCGAGTTCTAGGGTGATCTGAGTGGTTCTTAACATGCTCAAGTCAACACAGCCACCATCTATAAATTTTTTATCCCCAGATATGGCTTGAGTACACCAATGTAAGTCTAAAGGATTGTTTTATGCTATAAAGGTACAATACAAATACAATACAAAACCAGTCTTAAGGGTAGATTTTTTTTTAAAATTGATTGAGATTTATAAATCTGCTGAATAAATGAGGTTTTCGTTGATGTATATTTTTTGAGGATTGGACAATGTTTGTTTGAATTATAGCTATTTGAAAATCTGGAATCTGAATGTGCAAAATATTGAGAAAATCACCTGTAAAGTTGTCCAAATTAAGTCCTTAGCGATGCATATTACTAATCAAAAATGAAGATTTGATATATTTACGGTAGGAAGATTACATAATGTCATCATAAAACATGTTTTTTTCTTAATATCCTTAATGATTTTTGGCATAAAAGAAAAATGTATGTATTTTTATGTAGGTTTTGTGGTTCAGGGTCACATTTGGGTCTGTGGCACAAAAATATGGAATTAGGTGCTAAATTTGAATTATTTCTGGGGTTATGGGTTTGTTTAAATGGCAAAGGTTTATATATATTTTTTTTCATTTGTTTATTTGTTGAGATTAACAAAAATTAAATGTATGTACCTAAAATCTAATTCACCGGAGTATTACTCAAGCCAAACCTTGCTTAGCTTCGGTGATCAAGCATATGCGTTTTTATATGACTATAAGTAGTAATTTAGTCAGAGTTAAGCACTAACTTGTCATTTTAAGTGTCCAACTGAAATGTGGATGTCAGATTTACAGATGATGTAATTGTAACTTGAATTCGTCCAGCATCTTTGCACGTTAATGTAAAAATGCTTTAGTTTTAGTTGGCCTTGTTATGTTCAGTTAAAATTTACTTTAAGGTGTCGTTGTTACAGTGTAATTATACATTTAAGTACTGAGTAATATTAATCAATTACCTGTACTTACTATATAGTTAGAGTTTGACTTTAGGGTTACTTGCATGTAATTTATTGTTATTATAATATTAAGTACACTTAACATGTGTAACAAGAACGTCCTAAAATAAGGAGTGTTATGTTCTTATTCCAAAAGATAAATGTGATGCTCAGAATGTTTTTAAATCTTTCAAATGTTCAATTATGCTTTGTCACGTATACTCGGAAAGACAGATTAAAAACTGAACCTTGATTATGCCGAAACCCTCTTTAGCTCAGCTCTATCTCTGCACGTAAACGCACTTATTCTCTTTGCACATAATCATTCTTTACTTGACATTTTTCTTCCTAGTGAAACTCGTTTCTTACCTCTCAACCTGATAAAGCAATCTGCACGCTTGCTGTCATTAGGTTCGTTTATTTAAGTTCACCCTTGGCCATTTTTGTGCGGTACATTTCCTCCTTTCTCTCTCAACTCGCCAGCATCAAGGGGCACGAGGACGGCTCTCAGACCGAACGGGTGAGTCACTGGCACAGACAGACTAATAATGACCTGCGGGACTGTTCTAAGACAAGTGCATCTCTTCCGTCACACTTTTGTTCCACCTTTTAGTCTTCTGAACTGCTCAGATAGATTAGTGCGAGAACTGTTAATGAGCTTCTAAAAATGGCTCTGCTAACGAGACATTGTGAAACTCAGGTGCACGCAAACACGGACAGACGAACATACCTGAATAGTGTGCACGCACATGCATCTTTATACTTTTTTTCGATTCTTTCTCTTGCCGATGGTATTATGGGAGGTGGGGGGTGTATAAATGTGTGCTACGGCTGTGGAGGCATATCTAAAGGAGTGCAGATACAACACCAAAACACTCACAGCTGACTTTCCACGCCGCTCTCGTCTCTAATGGCAATGCGAAGCTGGACCGGACCCAGCGCTCCAGGAAAGAAACACGCTGTCCGAAACTGAGAAGCGAGTGTGAGACTGGCAGATTAAAGTGTTCTCTGTGCCTGCGCTGTCCTTCAAACTTCCTGATGGATTACTTTAAAAAAAGGGGGAGAAAATAATCTTGAGGATGAATGAAGCGCTTAAAAAGAGAGAGTGAGAGACGGGACAAAAGGTGAGCGCAGTCCGTCGATCTAACCCATTCCATTCATCCTCTTTTTCTTCATCATCCCTTGCTAGTTCACGCTTTCGCACCCCCCCACCCCTCCTTTCTTTTGCACTTGCCTTTGTCCTTGTCCTCCCTGTCTGTCTGTCTGGCCGGCTGAATGCGGGTGTCATGGAGAGAGAGCAAAGGTCTCTGCACCGAGGGGGCGGGAGCGCGATGAAGCCATTGTCAAAGCCACGGCTAGGCATTGTGCTCATGTCCAGCCCACTGTCCCCCCAAAACTGGGCCTCTCCCACTCTGAGCCCCAATACTGCAGATGGAAAGGGGTTGGGTGGCTGCAGCGCGGAGGTACGGCAGCTGTTTGCTGCTCCGCTGCGCCCCGTCCTGCGAGCTGGGGTGCCGTCCATCGCCGATGCATAGCTAAAGGACCTGCGTCACAAAGCGAAGCTGATTCTTCTGCTCAGTTCTCGCGCTCGTTCATCCCATACGTCTCCATCTACTCTGTGGGCATCTTTGGGGGGCTTACTGTTGTGTTTTGGCTTTGCGTATGTTCATGCACCTGTGCTGAGCTATCAGCTGTCATACTGAATGCTTGTGAACGTAGGACGTTTATGTGTTTATTTACTGCGTGTGGGTTACAAACATACCCACAACGTATTATCTTTCCTTCTATTGCAAAAAAAATAACTGTTAGAAATATTGCCTGAATGTGTACAATTAGAGCATATGCATGTAAAAGTTTGAAAATTTTAAAAGCCTCCTGACCCCCATCTGAGACATCGCACCGAGAAAAGCCAAGAGAGATAAGAAGCAGAAAATAAATGACATATCAAACCGATTTATTTATTTGGGTGGAGGTGAACAACACTGTGTTACATTAACATTTTTTAGACATTTTGTTTGAGATTTTTGATTTGGATAAAAAGACTACCATGTTGCACTTCATGCCATTCCAAAGCTAATGGACTTATTTGCTACAAAACACAAGTGTTTTTTTTTTTTTAAGATTTTGTCTATACCGTGAAACAACACGGCAGACATTTTTTTATATCTTCTTATGTATTCCACAAAATAAGATCATACAGGTTTGCAACAACATGTGAATAAATGTTGATACAGTTTTCATTTTTGGCCAAACTGCTCTTTTAAAATCAACATGAAATCGATTCTGTTTCGGCTGACATCACTAAGTCCTCTCACCCTCTTCCGTCCAGCCACCTGTCATATGGAGACTACCTAAATCTTATAAATTCCTCCTGGATACAATCAAATTTAGTCATTTTAACTTGACAATGTCAGTTTACAGAAGTACAATTTTGAATGTTGTTTTATATTGATTTTAGCCTCTAATTTGCACCAAAGTGGTTCAAGTATTCTGAGCTGGATGAAATATGTCTATAAAACCCAGCAGTTATAATCAGCTCTTTATGTCTCATAAAACAGTGGACGAAGGGAGATGTTTTTGCCTCACTGTGTAGTTTTCTTATTATTAGGTTAAATGAACTACAAGTATTAAATTATGTCAGCTTAAGCTCAGAGAACTCAATATTGTCTTTTTGAATTCTACAGGGCTAGAGATGTTTTTCTCCGGTGCTATTCATTTGTAATGCAAGCTTCTCTAGTTGCATTCAGCCAAGGCAAAAACATGAGTGATCAATAGTATTTTTCATATTTGGCTGTAGGTGTTCAAATGTGTTTCAAGTCTCATGTCCCATGTCTTGCACACTGATTGAAAGGTTAAATCAGAAGATACATATGTTAGTCACTGTATTATAGCATGTCCACTCAGATTTCATGCGGTTACCGTGCAGTTTTCATCTTTGTCCAGGAGAGGGAGGAAACTGAACATCTTTGTGCAAATCATGAAAATCTACCCCCTTCGCTGGCTCTGAGGCATACGAGTGAAATCAGTGGTTCCGATCCAGATCGATTCCCTTTGTTGTCATATAATGATAATCTAAAAAGATTAGGAGATACAGAGTTCAAATATTTCGAAGCGGGTTGCCTAATTTTCTCTGCACGTTTCTGTCCGAGTCTAAACTCATCCTTTCATTAATGACCATTGCTTTTCTTCTTTTTTCATTAAAACATACAGATTGTGAAGATAAAAGATTTTATCGCCACAATTTCTTTATTTTATATTAATGAATAAACTTTCATTTAGTTCAATTTATAAGAAATGCATAAAAAACAAACATTGCATTTATTTATTTGTTTTTACACTAAGTTTATATATTACAACGACTATAATTATTATGATAATTCACCCATTATCTGTGTGAAGCATCTTTTTGAATACAAAATTTGGCAGATGTGATCTTAAGTCTTAATCGTATCTCATAACGGATATTTTGTTAAAAAGCTGTACAGCTTTGGGCAGGAATCAGTTTTGTTAGCTGGCTGCCTGCCTTTTAACCAACACAAAAGACAGAACATTTTCTTTTATCTCAGTAACCTGGCAGAATAATGCTAATGTAATAAAGATAAAAATCTAATCCATTCCCAACAAAAAGCCTTTGAGCCTGGAAATATTCTGAAGCGTATCGAAGCCTTCCCCTTAATTTGTTGGATTTCATTCATTTCATGTAAATTGCATTTCAGATTATTTATTTAGTTGAATATAGACTGCGTTATAAAGGAGGAGTAAACAGTCAGCATGATAAACAGAAATGACTGCCGATTAAAGTTTTATTTTAAACAAAAACATTGTTTTTCATGAGGAATTTAAAATCTTTTCTCATCCAATAAAAACAAAAAAATGAAGAAAATGTCCATTTACGAGATCTCAGTGTTGTACGCACCACTCCGTGGCTGCCAGCAAATTTATCGAGCTACTGTGAATTGCACTCGACTCCCATGTTTTAAGTGCAAGGATAAGATTACGGAAAACTAGGTTGTGATATACGGTACGTGCCGTCCCGGCAGGCCTAGCAGATGAGCGCCTATAGTGATTTAATAAGAGATGGGGTCCAGAGCAGCCGTAACGGGGCAGGCGGCAGGTAGAAGCGCATACAGTGCGGCCGGGGCTTGATTTGTTTCCTTTCCTGTAAGCCCCTCTTGCTCCCCCCTCGCCATCCCCCTTCTCTCAGAGCAGTGTAAACACACAGCTCCAGAGGAATGTTGGACTCTCTGACCTCACAGCAAACGCTCTTCTGCAGTTCATTCGGTTCAGCCTGGCCGTGCTGTGCTCCGAGAGAGCGCGCACACACGCGCACTCTCACGGGTTGCCAGATTTCCTCCCGCTCTCGCTGCTGCTGCGGCTGCCATTGTGCACACGAGCTGCAGCGTTACCTCTCTGCATGCAGCTGTGCACATTCAGCCGTTTATGCCCACCACGTACGCTTTCAAGTCTGGCGATTTCGCCTACGGCCGCTGTTGGTTTGAATGAATTCCAATCGCCCTTCCCCCCCTCTCTGTCGGATGCACGCCACATGCATGGCTCGACCGTGCCGTGCCATTGGGCATAGGACAGACAGCAAGTTCTAAGCGGCTTTCCGGACAGAGGCCCGCAGATAGGAGCGGATTGGCTAAAGATAGATCAAAGCAGACAGCATCTGTCAGTGTGTGTAAAGGCAGTGTAAAATGAATGTTTGACCTCCTCTCTCTTGCTTCGGCCGTTTTTAGAGCAGCCTCTAGTGTGTCTGAGCTCTGATGAGATGTGTCAGGCTTCGGTCACAACTACCCAGACGTGCAGTTATGACCAAAATATGAGGCCATGTCAGTCCAGCTCTGTCCGTCTGCTCGCTGCGCATGTTGAGTGATTTGCTGTGGTATAGATTGCATTAGCACCCGCCCACTTTTTCGGTCCCTGAAGGATTTTTGTCCATTCATTATTCCCGCAGGGATTTTAAAGTTTTCATTGAAAGGCTATAGGCCTTGATCTGAGCCAAGAAGCTAGGAGGAAAAAACTTTATTTAAGGCAAAATGTATTCGAAAATTGCATTATAAGAAAAAAGTGCAAGGTTTAAGGGTTACCCAAAAATGAAAAATAATCACCCTCGTGTCGATCTGAATTTCTTTAACCACAACTTCTGTTGTTAAACTGTCCCTATCATGGATTTTTGAAATTTACCTTTCATGCAGCCATTTCATGTTGAAGTCTACATGAAGCATATTGCCCGTCCACTTGTTGGTCTTTTCTCTTTGGTCTGGATGAAAATGCAAACTCATTCTATGTGCGTCTTTCAGAGAGTTAAAGCTCACAAACAATGCATTTAAATGAAACTGACCAGTCCCCACTGCTGTTCATATGTAAAAAAAATAATAATAATACAAATCAATGAAAATACCATTGATTAACAACCTCCCGACTCACAACAGGTCTGTCTGTAAAAATGTGTAAGTTATTGTTATTGCCCTGTGGCAAAAACTGAATAGAGTTTTTACTTCCGGACCCAACTGCTGCGCTGTTTTGCCCTCTGCATATAAGTAGTCATGCCGGCGGGGCCCGGGGTGGGTTTTCCAGGGCGCCTAATTAAAGCACTTGCAGTTAGCGAACGGGGCCGGGAGTGGGTTGTTGGCAGGGGGCTGAGATAACAGTGAGGAATTTCACCTGAACAAAGACGCTGGTTGTGTTGGCTCCCCACCAGGGGCTTGATCTACACAAGCTGTAATTTTCACAAAAAAGAAACCCTGTTCAGACTCTGCATGTTCGATTTGGTCAGCACATCATTCCTTGTAATGACCTACACTAGCGCCCGCTTCCACCTTTTATGTAAACGTCGGCTGAGGATATTAATGTGGATTGCGTTTATTTATCTGTACCGTCCTGATGGCATGTTATTGAAATAGGCATAATTACTGTACTAGGACCTTGAAATGGCATATTATTTTCATCAAGCATCCACTCTAATCAAAAGCAGCCGGTTCTGATGTAGTTTGATTAAACATTGTTAAATAAAGCCATAAGACACACCAGAGGGTGGGTATGCAGTGAAACTGTACTCTGCCCTCTGTTGGTATTTGAAGCCCAATGCAAACTTGATACAGAGGTCACTTAATATCTCTTCACCTCCTATGACCTCTAGTAACATATACACCAGTTTAATATTGAAGAGTAAAGATGAAGTAACTACATTTTTATGTCGTTTGGTCATTATTAATTCAACGATTTCAGATTGCGTGATATTTATTAAAGCCTAAAGAAATAGAAACGCTAGATTCATTTAGCTGTCCTTTCCTTTTTTAGGCAATAAAATATCAATAAAAAGGAAAAATGCTTATAAAATTTGTGTAAAATATTATATGTAAATTTACACTACTGTTCAAAAGATCTTTTCTTCTTTTTTTTTTTTTTTAAAAAAAAGTCTCATATATGCTATATTCTGTTTAATATTTCTGTGGAAATTCTGTGATGGTATAGTATTCTTTGAATAGAAAGTTCCTAAAAACAGCATTTATTTATAATAATTTTTTTCTTATTATCAATTTAATGAACATGATTAAAGGTATCTTAAAATACTCACCTTGCTTAAACTTTTAACCAACCGAAATGTCCCCAGGTCCTGAAACGTAGTAAATGCTTTGGTAAATAGAGCATGTGACATCAGTGTCTCAACTTCAGTTTTGCAATGCTACAAGAATACTGATTTCACTGAGTTGTGTCTATGGGGGGTTAGATAGCTCTCCAGTTTCATCAAAAATATCTACATTTTAGTTCCGAAGATGAACGAAGTTCTTATGAGTTTGGAACGACATGCGAGTGTGTAATTAACGACGGAAATGTTTCATTCTGGTGTGAACTAACCCTTTAGAATCTTCTCCTCCACTGAGCTGTGAACCACTGCATTTGGATCAATCGATCAAAATCGATCATTACTGGATAAGTTTAATAAATCTGGATTAACCCATTCATTAAAAAGAATGGAAGCTGTTGTCTTTTTAGGTCCTATTTAAAGCTTGTCCTCATTCGTTTTAACTGTATGAGAGAGACTGATCAGTATCGTTCTTCAAAATATCTTCTCTTGTGTCCCACAGAAGAAAAAAAGTCATACAGGTTAAAAAACACGAGAACGAGTAAAATGACCGTCGTTTTTTTGGGAGCGCTGTGAATTTAAAGCACGTTCATTAGTGTAACTCCTCTGCCCTTCCTCTAATGCGGAACTTGGACAGAAGTCACTGTTTGATGGCAAAGTGCAGTGAAGGCGAACTTTGTGAGGAAGACTGATGGTGTGGCAAAGATAAACAGATGGCTGCAAATATCGACTGCTAAATTATTCATCAGGGCTCCAGCTTTTGGGTAGCGACAGAGTGATAGAGTTTACTGGGATGATGAAAGAGATGGAGTGTGTGAGAGAGAGGGAGAGAGAGAGAGAGAGGGGAAGAAAGAAAAATAAAGAGCCCAACACGGGCATGAATATAATAGCCTCGCGTCGAATTCGCTGAAGTGCCACCGCCTCATTGAAACACGGCCGTTATTCACATCTGCTCAGAATGTTGATGTTGTTGTTGAAATATTATCCTTAGATGTTTCCCAGATGTCAGTGTGTGCTGTGTTGGTCTTAGGTGCTGTCAAACATCGCTCTCTGATTGTGATTTGCGGCGGTGGTGAATAAAGGCCTGTCGAGAGGAGGATAACGCGGCATTAGCGATGCTTATGTCTACGTGCTCATTACATGCGAGCGTTTTACACGGCTGCCGATTTAACAACACTCTGACACATGATGTATTCGCTACCGAACATCATTGGCATCGCTCATGCACATTTACACAGACAAATCTCTGACACAGACACACTGTCTCGCACTCGCTTTCACACACACATGCATACGCCTCACTCTATTCTGCGTTTAAGACTCCGGGGAAATAGAGCAGAGAGGAAACTACGTGCCTTCACCGAGCAAGGTCTGTCTGGTGTCATGGCAACCAGTGCGGATTTACCCCACCCTCTTCCATCAGCCTCGAGAGGGAGGAGGAGAAAAGGATGGAGAGAGAGAGAGTGAGAGAGAGAGAGAGTCAGGGAGGGGTGAGGACAGAATGATACTACGTGGTCGCAGTGCTGTTCGCGTTAATGGAAAATAAAACAAACAGAATGAAATGGAATCAATATGAAATGTATAATATATATATATATATATATATGTGTGTGTGTGTGTGTGTGTGTGTGTGTGTGTGTGTGTGCGTGTGTTTTTAAGAAATTTTAAAAATCATGTTTTTTTCATTGTGCGTTTCTCAGTCAAACTAAAGTTGTTTTATTTTGACTGTTAAAAATTATTTTAAAAAGCAACTAACACAATAAAACAAAAAGATAATAATAAATATTAATAATAAATAACATGATTTTACTAAATGCATAACATGAAATATATAAATATACAAGTATTTTAAAATGTAAGTCAATTACATGAAAATAAATGAAATAAATTGTTTTACATTTAATCTGAGTAGGTTTTGATTTTCATTTTATAAGTATGTGTTTGCCTTCCTTATTAGGTAATATAAGCAATTTAAACATTATTAGAAAACTAACCTAAAATCAGTATTAGAGAGTGATAATTAAAGTTAAATGAGAAGACAATAACTACATTAAAATAATGATAACTAAATAAAATGTAAAACTATGTAACAACTCTGGGTGGTCGGAGATACGTTTAGAAGAAATGAACAAAAATTCAAAACTGTTGGAGGCCAGAGCCTTAGAGAGGAATGATGAATTATTCTTGGAGAGAAAAGGTGGATTGAGAGAGACAGGGGGAGAGAGAGAGTGACAGGGACAGAGCACAGGCCACAGATTCAGAAAGCAAGGGAGCGTGGAGGATGATTTGAGAGAGAAAAAGGAAACAGCCTAGAGAGAAAGAGGGAGGGAGGCAAATGGGACGGCGGGTCATTTAAGGACACTCACAAAAAATTGCCATGTCTCATGGGCCGCTGATGACTGCAGAGTGAGACAGAGAGACAGAGCGAGGACTGCAGCAGTAGATGACGCCCAGTTACTGCCATAAACCACCACACAATACAGCATTCTCACAAACATTCACCCAAATTTTCTCTCAAATCAAGCAGTGCCGTTAATAAGCATGCAGTTAATTGTCAACACACAAAAAGATGCAACTAAACATGTGTGTGAGGGCATTTGGCTAGCGTCTACCAAAAAAATGTATTTGCCATGTATATTTTATTTGAACGTCACTTCGATGTGTCCAAAAACATCAATGCCAAGAGCCAATATTTAGTTTTGTTATTCATTTCTATATATTTATTCCTATCGTAACTATCCAAATTTTATGGTCAGCTGCATTTTGTTCATTGCACAGCATCTGTGACCCACCTGTACGCTACTGAAGACTGTTTTGACCTCTCTAAAGCCCTCTTCGGATCTGACTAGTTTTCACAGTTTATAGTTTCACAGTCATACTTTAACTTTAATCCCATCTGAATCGAACACATCTGTGTTTTTCCTCATTCAGCCTTGGTTAAAATTATGTAGAAAATGACCTACTGTTTTTCAGGTCCAAACCGTTCATGATTGTGGTATATTATTTCGCCCTTATTTATTTTGACCTTCGGATATACTGCAACTATATCCGAATGTATGAATGAGCTGCCTGCCTGGTGCTCCTTAATTATGTATTTGGACCTTATGCCAGCTTTCTAGGTAAAATAACAGTTGGTGGTTCTGCTTTCATCTAATCTGACATTAAAAATTAAAAAAAAAAAATTAAATCAACAAGCAAAGTCCAAAACCGGAAACTGTTCAGAGTGGCTAGCGAAGTATGGCCCTCACCTTAATTAATTCCTTCCCTTAATTATGTAACATAATATTATATAATTAATCACAAATCAGGTCTGGTTTATTTCAGTGGGTTTTGTGATAGGATCCAGAGCACATAATCATCCTTAACACCCCCATCCAGACACTCCCATCGTAAAATCTACACAAATCCCAATATAAATCACAGAAATCGTACAACACTGACTTTTTTTTCCTTCTGAGAAACACAAAAAAAGTCATTTTAAAGATTGTTGGTAACTAAACTCTTTGAGTAACCTTATGGACAAAAGCACTGAGATATTTCTAAAAATATCTTCTTTTATGTTCCACAAAAGAAAAAGAAAACTGAAGGTGAACAATTATGACAGAATGTTAATTTCTGAGTTAACTATTTCTTTAGTTACTAAACATTGCTATTTTCCCTCAACTGGCTCTTTGATAAGTGTAGTGTTCTAAGCAACGTGCCGGTTGCTTTTATTTAAACGAAATTCTCAGTGAATGAACATTAAAGCATTATTCTTATGCGTACATGTTAAATTCAAATACAAGAAACCAAAGAGTTTTCTAAAAAAATAAAAAATAAAAAATAAATTAATTAATTAAAAATATATTTTTTTACTTTCGAGGCTAAATCATCGCGGAACAAACCTTGACATTACAGGCAGCATTCTGCCCTTTGCTTTTTGGATGGTTTTGGGAAATCCCTCCATTCATGCTGCAGACAATTTAACCTTGAGAGCTTTTTGCCATTTTCGAGGTATTTTGTTTGTAGATAATTGAAACCTGGATCATGTCCATTTTTCTAATCCATCATAATCAGTGAGGCTTTTGTTGTGAAATGAGTACCCCAGAGGAAATATTTGAGCGATGAGAGAAAGATAAAATTACAACTACACTAGCAAAGAACATTTTTAAAGCAACAGACAACATGTTATGCATTGTTCTTTCAGTAAGAGTCAATGAAGTGTGGTTTATATTTTCACAGCGTGCATGACGATCCCAGCACTGTGACACTGGATGTTATTAAAGTTGACAACGTATGTCTTTGATTAGAGAGTACATTGTGTATGCATGTCTTTCAGATTGTTGAAACATCGTATTTGCATAGGGCACGTGCATAGTTCAATATTTTGAATTAGTCATTTATGGAAAACTTGTTTAATTACCAGTGTGTCATATTCCATTTGTGCGATAATTCCCTCTCGCTGCAGTCATTAATTGCTTTTTTATGCACATTAAAATATATGCCGCCCATTTATAAGCTCGTGACAGTCAATTTTTGCATTGCTTGTTCCTTATTTCTCAGTCATACTGGGCTGAACCAAGAGCAGCTCACCATGACATGCCAAACTAAAGAAATAAAAGCCCTTAACACGGAGGACAAATAGACTGCCTAAAAGGCTGCTTTCAAACCTGCTGTGCACAGGTAGGCATGGTGAGACAGTAGCCTGCCTGGATGCATGTTGTTTAATAGGCATACAGGAGCCGCGCGTTAATAGCTCTCTGCTTACTTTGCCATCGCTTGAAACTCAGGGTCATAATTAAGGCCATTTACCGTAAAAGCCAACAGAATTAAAAAATATTTGAGCGCAATAAAAGAAAACGGTGAGCTAATGCAGCAGGAGCGTGTGTGTCAGAGGAAAAAAATGTTTTTTTTTCATCTCCCATTGTTTGACTGCATGCCCGGAATTGACTGCCTGTCTGAAAAATGCAAGGAAAAAGTTGATCATAAATGAGAAATCTGTCTTTGAAGGAGTCCAGCTTTCAACCAATAGTTTGCGGGCCAGGAATGGGGGGAATGTGTTTGCACTGGCAAACGGGAATAACGGTAAAGATAATGGTAACAATAACAGCATGTGTGTTTCTGGTGGGCACTACTGTATGCTGTAGGCCTGCTTAGGGGAAGTTAGTAGTCTAAAGAGGATGCACCACACTTTTAAGGGTGTGCTTCACTTTTAGGGCGTTTGCAGCAGGGATATTTCATTTTTATACAATCGCATATACGCGAAGGAACGTGTGTTGAGCGGAGGTGAGAAGAGTCTTCAGTGAAAATCTCAACAGCTCACTGGACTCTACAGTGTGAATGGATGACTGTGTTTTGTCTCATTTTGAAGTAATATCTTTTTTGTGTTTTGTTTTCAGGGGTTAATTGAAATATGCACCCACAAGATATGTGGCACGAACCACAAAGTCATCATTCAAATGTAAGTATGTGTTTTTTTTTCCCCGTGCACATCCATTACTGATATTTGCAGGCATCAATTGGATGCCTTTAATAGCTGCTTGTGTAAACAAATATTTGGCACATGGAGAGAATACAAAACTCAAAGCGTTTGCATGCAGCTGTTTTTATTCTCTACTCATCAGCCTTGAAACACAGCAGCTGACCCACTACCAGCTGCTCAACACACACACACATACACACACACACACTCACACACACACATATGCTGACATACAAACTTTAAGACCATTAATGAGACAGAGAATGTCTCACCAAATTTAAGTCTCTACAGAAATCAGAGATCTATTAATGTGAAAAATAGCAAACCACAACCAGAATGGGTGAGGTACTGGTAACTAAAAAATATAACTTAGTCACTTTATATTTCAGAATTGTGACATATTTCACAATATGAGATCTTGCAATGACCTGTTTAACGTTTTGCTCTGAGACAGTGCTTTCATATTTTCAATTTAAATATATTTAAATAAATACTAGTGTCAGTGAAGCTAAATGGCTACAAGCTAACCATATAAAATGGGTTTAAACTAGGGCTCTCAATTGATAAAAATATTTATTCACGATTAATCTCATAGCTGTCATGAGTTAATTTGCTAATTGCAATTTAATCACACATTCTAATTGTACCATAAATTAATACTTTTCAGGTTTTTAATGCTCTAATTGACATGGGCATGCACGGACAGATATGGATTCTTCATGCAATATATGTTTATTATTAGTAAAACCATAGTTATCATAAAGCATGGCCACTAGGCATGTTTCAAAGGTAATAGATGACCTAAAGACATGCTAAATACATTTATTATTTATTGTACATTTATTGTATCATACATCTGTTTGTCTGTCTGTGCCCACTGCATTTTGATACAGTTAATTTCTCAAATTCTATATATTGTTTTTTAAATTTTCAGTCTGAAATTAATATGAAATAGTGACTAAAACTGACCCGTTAAGGCTACATAACCAGCTCTACCTTACAGTATCTTGATACACACAAAAATTACATTTAAGCTGACTGCCTGTTTGATAAATTGTCAATGGAAAAACTTCAAAACATCATTATTCTACTAAAAAAAGTGTAGTTAAGGTAAAAGCCTTATAGTCACAACTCAGCACTGTTTAAATTTTTAAAGAGGATAAACCCCATACGGCTGCTCTCTTCAGCGCCACAAGTCCAGTGCACTCATTCAGAAAACAGCAGCTTGTGGGCTGACCTGAAGTCAGGAGCTTCTTTTGATGTGCGTGAGTAGAGGAAAGAGAGAGCCATCTTTTAATTGCAGCAGTGTCACGGGGTCAGAGCAGAAAGCAAAGCCCCTCGCTTACACAGACAGGGTCTCCTCTCGGGCTGGAGGCCGGCAAGGTGTGCAGAATGTGCGATGAGAGACAGAGAGCTACAAAAACTGCTTCTACAAATATTACAGACAATTTGTGTTAATGACAGGCAGACTTTTGCGCTAAGCGCTTCCATCTGCAAATCATCTGAAGGTCTCGCCAATTTAAGGACGGTTAAAAATATACCGCTGGATCGTCATAAAAGGTTGTCTGCTTTCATCTACGAACAGTGGAATCTTAAAATAAATAACAAAACACAATGGATTTGCTGTGAAATCATCTTCAAGCTCTAGGGTCACACCGCAGCATTTTTGAACTTGCTGAATCCTGAAGCTGTTTGATGTCAATTATGCTGTTTTCACACTTGGTTTGATCGCTTCCACCTCCCTCCCCCCGGCCCCCGCAGGTCTCATTTTACATTGTATCATTTGCCTCTGAACCACTGTGCATTTGCTTCATCTATGCGAATAACACTTTACTAGCGGCAGCTGATTACTGAACAAAAAAGTTCTTGATTTATCACCTCTTGAATGCCGATAGGTTTCATCAGAAATACAACATTTTGGACAAAAGTACTGCATTTTTCGAAGAAAACATATTCAGAAATTCTTTCACCTGTAAATAATTATATGAATAATTGAAATTTCATTCAATAAACTCAACAAACACACACACAGGCTATATACATACATACAGAGTAGTCCACAAAAAAAGTGTGTCAAAACCTTTAGTCAAAGTTGTCCTAAAACCGAAACAATAGCTGTTTGTGTCTTAGGACGACTTTGATCAACTTTTTTGATCAACTTTAAATGTTGACACCTATATATACACACATACTCTATTTAGATATAAATTACCCGCGCGCGCACGCACACACACACACATACATACATTAGTTATCATAAAATATTCATATTCGACGAGTTATCGATCATGCCTTGACATAAATAGAGATGTTTCTGTGACTGTAAAAGCATCTCCCTCACTGACTATAGCCTGCTTTATCCCGATACTTTATCCAGATTCAAAATGGTTAAAACATGATCTACATAGATGATCTAAAAATACAATCTACATATATGACCTACATTGTCTCTGATCCTTTTGTTTATGGTAATAACCTTTTTTCAAACCCAGTAGACCCATGACGTCCCGTAACCTATTCAGGACATGCACTAGGGTTTTTATTATCGTAATACACCTAATACACATGGGCTGATTTAAAAACTCATCTTTTTGGCAGGGAAGAGTTATCCTTTAATTGATGAGTTATCGCATCAACGGCAGGGAAAGAGTTAACATGACCACAAGACAAAACTGAGACTTAAAATTGTTTATAACCTTAATTTTTTAACTGTATTTGTATTTTGTACTGACATTTGTCAATATATTTATAGGAGTCAATTCCATTTTTAGAATCAAGGAACTGCACACAAGTTCAGAAAGCATAATGAACCCAACAAACCCAAATTTGACATCAAACAGACTCAAAGCTGCACCAAAAGCAGTAGAGTTTTGCAGAGAATCACATATTACTGAACCTCATTCACCTCAGGTATCTGGATGTTTTGCCTCTAACTGAAGATTGATTAAATCGCATCGCTATTAGTCAAGGCAAATCAGCCTATGTCTCTGCAGAGGACCGAGCGTGCTAAAGTATCATGAGATACAGATGGTAAGAAAGTCCTGCACTATGGATGAGCAGAGGGAGGGAAAGACAAAACGAGACAGAACGCTAGACCAAGTTAAGTTAAATGCTTTTTGTCAGCGTGGCATCATCTGCATTCAGACTTTGTAGCGACTTGGAGTTGAATGAGATGATTTCAGAAACACTTTAATGGCTTTAATGAATCCCTCAAGCCGGGGCTGATAAAGTGATACGCCAAAACGAGCTCCTAAATAGTGTCTGAAAGCTAATTAGGAGAGCCGCTCAAACACGGTACAGGGACGGTGATGAATTTCACAGTCGAGCCTTTAGACTGCACAGATAACCCCAGATCAACCATTCGCCCGCTCACCTAGATGAATGATCTGCTCTGATAGACTCCCGCTCCCTGCAAAGGGACCCTGATGAGAGCGGAAGAGGTGCTGTGGTGCGGTGCATTAGTACGCCGGGCGAGCTGTCAGCCGCTCTCCCTCCAGTCTGGCTTCTCTGGGTGTGAAGCTCTGCAGTATCTGTACATTAATGACTGCTGCTGAGAGGCCACCGGCTCTACATCCTAAGCAGCCTGACCTTCGCTGTCCTTGGCATTCAGACCGTGAATCGTGGAGCGGGAAAGAGGCTGAAAAGGCAGGAGGGGGCTGAATAAAGCAGCGAGGGAAGAGGGTGATGATGGTAAAGAAAGAGAGCTAATAAAGATGGGACGATAGAAAGAGGTGAAAATAAAAAAGAAACAGACAGAGTAACACCCCTGTTGACCTGACAGACGGGTACTAGGCTTGTCAGACGGTTCCTCATTTCATCTGCTAATAAACAAGATTATTATAGTCTCTGAGTGGATGCCCAGGGGCAGCGAGTCCATGTTACACTAATAGAAACTATGGAGTGACCTTACTTATATTGGTGTGTTTGTGTGTTAGCATCTTGCTGTGCATTTGGCCTGTGTCTGATTGTTTGGGTTGGTTGTATTTGTAAGACCCTGATACAATTCAAATGAAATCGAATTACAAACTGGTGTGACGTCATTTTGAATAAAATTGCTTGCTGTTTGTGTTGGGAGTTCGAAATGACAGACTTTCCAGAAATGTTGGCAAACACCTTTGGATTACCATTGGTCAATGGTGACGAAGTATCAAGCAGGAGTGCACTGAGGCTCCGCCTTCTTTGATATGGAAATCTCCACTTCCTTGTTTCTGTTGAGACCATTGTGATCAGCATGAGAGTAAAAAAAAACTGAAAGCTGTTTTTCAGTAGAAATGGTTGTAATTCTAATTGAAGGTGACACTGAGACGTTGTTGTTTAATGGTGTAAAGCAGCTTGCTTTTGAGAAATTTATTTTGTGTTTTATTTGCACGTAGCACATTTACACTTCATCTAAATGCAGTTCTTAGCAGCGTGGGACATGATGTGATATTCTCTACGATTAAATCGTTGCAGAAATATTTCAAACTATTTTTTTAACCCCCAAACAAAGAACAAAAAAGAACTGTGCTGTGACGAGTGGTATAGTGGGGCAAAACTATAGGACTGTACTGTTGTAATAACATTTTAAGGAAATCCACTGGTAAAATTATTATTATTATTATTATTTTAATTATTTTAAGCAGCAGTTGAATAGGAAAGCACTGATATTCTGAACAAAAATTATTTTCATGGAATGAAACACTAAAATAAAATCAAAGCTTGCTTTAGTTGTTTTAAATGCTATGTGTTTTGAGACATTACAATATTATAATGTAACATATTAAAAGTGGACATTTACTTCTGACATCTGCTATACAAAAAAAAAATTCCTATTAGAAAAATAAGCGCTCATAATTATACAAGAAACAAATATGTAATTTTGTACTGTAACATGTATAATTGGGTAAATTTTCTGAATCTCATATTCCTGAGGAATAAAATGAATAATAATGTGTATTCAAAAATATTTTCTTGAAGATGGTGACTGTCAACAAAATATGCTTTGATGGCTATATAGAGAAGCAATTCAGCTATATAGAGAAGACACAACTTCTAGGAAATTGTTGTCCTGCCAGACAGTCTGTCAGTAATGTCAGCTGGATGGGGTCTAATTTATCTTCTTTTTTTATGACATAAGTCCGAAAGCTTCTCCAAGAAGTTGCTTCTTTAAAACGATCCTCTTTAAAGCACCTAGGCTAAAAATATTGAAGCTAAACATAAACACTGATATGGTTGTTGGACGTCTAGCCACCCATCCTGAGCAGTCTGCAGTGTATATTTGTTTTTCTCTATGTGTGTTTAGATGTAGAAGTATAGAGTATTTGGAAAGGGGCACTGCTAGGGTCAGCTCATGTAAAAATAGGAAGATCTGTGCAGTGCCTTCTCAAACAGAAGTCAGTCTGTCTTCTGCTGTGTTTGTTGAGACGTGTGATGTACATGTTCAACAAGAGCACTCTGGGATTGGGAAACTATTTTGTACGCTTGCGGTTTGGGAGGCAAAACAGTCCCACGAATGCTAATGGAATGTGGCCTGCTTCCATTTCCATTGACTTGGATCTGCTTTAGCGCCAGAGCTTGTAATCAGACTTGCTCATTAAGTAAAGCCACCTACGTTCAAGAGTAAGCAGCGGACGTCATTCTCTCTCAGGTGTCCGTTTATTTCATATCCTTGTCATTCAGAAAGTGGGGGATAAATCTTTCTTTTCCATTACCGCTGGTTTCCTCTCAGCCTTTTAGCTCGGACGAATTCTCTCATCCAGCTTTTGATCTTATCTATTCAATTAGTCCTTGGCCTGCGTTCTGCTCCTCATTCTGAGCCATATATCTGCTAGACCCTCTCAGGATGTGACCTGCGCTTCTTTTTCGCAAGGATTTCAATGTGTGTTTTTGTTTTAAACATTTCCTCATCGGTCAGCGATCTGCGGCTGAAACGTGAGACGGACTCCGCTTACGAGTCTGCGTGAAATATAATTCAGTGTTAGAACGCGCACAGAGGTAAAAAGTCTAAAAATGATAAGCTCAAACGACATGAAACTTTAGAAGAGGAGCGGCGGAGGCGCGTGGGGTCCGGGGCAGGTTGCAGCGGCCCCAGGCAGGCCCCGTGCAGCTCGGAGTCTCGGAGCAGAGAGCGCAGAGGTGGCTGTTGAGGAAACAATGGCTGTCTTTGTAATTTGGTCTGGCTTTGCAGAGCCACAAGATGTCTTCCCCATATGAAGCTGATCATTGTTCCCTCTCCTGCTTTTCCTTTTTCTTCCTTTCACTGGTTGTCCTGCTCGCTGTCAGCCTGACATGTCTCTCTCCCCAGGCACCCCAACAACCATTCAACACAAATATAAAGAGAAGTCACTAACACTTCCATTCTGCGATCGCACTTGTGTGTTGCTCCCTATGTTTGTTTGTTTGTTGGCTCGGACTGCCATATGTTCAACCGTGAGAAGAAGAGGCACACTTTGCCTGCTGTTCCCTAGCCTTGGCATGTTTAGTACAAACAACAACAAACACAACTTATGCGCTTGTCTCATCCGTACGTTTTTTTTTTTTTTTGACGGGGAGAGTTTGGCGCCGCGTTCCTGCAAAGCGTCTTTTAACACCTGACAGACAATGAATGTGAGGTCATTCGCAGGGTGGTGCGGTATTGGGTCTCAGATTCCTCTCGACATGCATCATCAGGTATGCAGCGTTTTTTGGACCATCGTTGTATCTGTTTCATGGAAGTCGTTGGGCGTGAGACAGAAAAGCGTACGGTTCGGTTTCAGCCTGCTTTCTAAACCTGGCCATATGCCCCCTTGTGCCTATTACCTTACTCCTCCCTGATCTGAGCGCTGAACAGATAATAATTATCCATATGGTGGAATATTACTTACAGTGTTGCTTACAGGGGAATCTGAAGCATAGGCGGCCTGCTGGCTCAGAACGTTGGGTTGCAATGACCGACTCGTCCATGGGTTCGGTTAATTCCAAAGTACCTGAAGGCGGTGCTAGGGGGTCTGCGATGGGAAACAAATGTATGTTAAAAAAAAGTATTTTTGGGGCAGTCCATCTAAATCTTCCATAAAAGTTAAGGAAATAATGTTGAAAAATGCTAAGTTAATATTTAGTTTTTGTGTTTTATCATTATTTTAATATTCACAGTTATCAAATTTAATAATATTGCTAAGGTCGTATGAGAAATCATGAAAATAATTGTGATTATATATATATATATATATATATATATGTACACACACAGTGCCCTTCACTAATAAAGGTCTTATGAGAAATCATGAAAATAATTGTGATTATACAGTATATATATGCACTTATAGTGCCCTTCACTAATAAAATAGATCTGCATTGTTTATCCTTTCATCTTTCTTTCAAAAAATGTATAAAACTCTAACCTATAATTTAAATAAAGTGAACTGAAAGTGGAGGGAAAAGCTTGTGGGGGTTGGTTATTTGTAAAAAAATAAATAACTAAATATGCATTAACTAAATATAGACATGCCCAGATATTTGGTTCAGCATTACTGTGTTACTGTGTTTATATCAAATTACTGCAATACTGCAAAACAAAGAACTTAATAATGCTAACTTATTTCCACATGACAGAGCATACAGCATATTAGTTACTAGTCTAACTTTAAACAACAGACACATTCACACTTTTCTCAAATAATATTTCGTTTTAAATTTCATATACAGTTTAGGAGTTCATTTTTGCTAATGTTGTAAAAGCAAAACAACAAAAGGTTTCCTATGTGAATCACGTAAATTATTCTAATTTCAAACTGTCGTCAAGTAGTTGGCATCTGTTGTCAAGTAGTTACTGTTGTTAAACAACAGCTGTCAAATAATAAATGTTTTCCTACTTACCTCACACTCTTTCACTGTTAAAAAATGCCGTGGTGTCGCTAAACAGTACACTTTGGTGTCGCACTAAAACAGTAAAGTCCCGCCCTTCTTTGATTTGATTGGTCGTCTCAATCATTCTGACACTGCATGGGACATTTTTATGCATTAGAAAATGAATGTGTGGCGTGAGGCGTGAAACGATACTAAACGGGTTAACGTATTCCATATCAAAGTGATCATCCTTATCCCCTTGTTAGTGGGGACTTTGAAGTGAGCAGAGCATGTGCGTATATATTATACATGTTAGAGTTTATATATTACGATTGTTTTAAAATTTTTAACATTTTAAAACATAAAAAAAATTCATATTCTATATATATGTGTGTGTGTACAGTATGACTATCATATATTCTATTTCATATGCTGTATAGATATTTTTTATTCTATTGTGTTTTGAACAGTGAGAAGAAATCAAATCTGCATATAATTTTGTGGGTGTGTGACAATAATAACAATAATATATTATAATATATTACAGATAATATTTGAACTATTTAGTGTAATGACCATATGAAATTATAATTTAGCAGTTACACAACTTTACAATTAATGTTGTTTTTGCATGTATTGTTTTAACACAAGATTATTCTGATTATATTAAAGCTTTATTGCAAGGGGACCATTATATTTTGTCAATCTTTGCAATTATCAACTAGTCATTTGTCAATCAATGAGGTCAACTACTCAAACTTGATCCATATTATTTATCCATATTTTTTTCCATATATTTTTAGTGGCAGTACAGTGCTTATAGCATCTGCACGCTAAAACCCTCTCTGAAAAATGTGTTTTGAAGTGCATCCCGGTGCTACAGTCACACTCATTCAGATGGATGTCTTTAGCTGTTGGATCGCATCTTGCGGAGTTGTTGAACATCCCACAGTGAGCGTCATATTTTTAAGACGTATGTACGGTTAAAAATAGTCCCAGTTTCAACAGCATGTCTCACGACCCCTGCGTTCTGTCCCATTTCCCCCAGTTTTCAACGCAAGAAAACATCTTATGTAAATTTCCGCTATAAGCAACACATCTTATCAAGATCAAGAGGTTGAAAAGGCAATTCAGGCAACCCACTGACTAGTAGATTTTCAAAATACGTAGATCTGCGCATCCCTACTTTTAGCTTGGTCAGCTCTTGCTTTAATCAGCTTTTTCTCTTACCGCAGAGTTCTTCTCGGCTCTTTATTAAGACATCACGTTGTCAGGATTTCATAGAAGCTTATTTTTACAACAGCTGTCTCTTAGCACGTTTTTAGACGGCTCCGTCTCCTTTGTGCCTCTGCTAAGTGGCATATTTCTGGAAGAAGCGCTCATCCTGACTGCGTCGCTCTTTTAAGCCGGGCTTAAGGAAGTTATCACACACCTTCCTCCCACTGCAAAGAGACAACAGATAAAAATAGATGGCACCAATGCTAGTTAATGCCTGTCGCCCCAGACACATCCATTTGCATTTCTTTTATGTGTGTGTATTAGTGTTTGTGTGTGCATGTGGTTTTTTTTTCGTCTATTGCATCGCCTGTTTCCCTTTTTCCTCCCCTCATTTTTCCCCTCGCATTGTGTCTTGTGTTTTGGATCCTCTTGGGGTTCACTGTGCTTTTAGGAGGGGTGGGCAGTCCAGAGATCAGCAATGAAAGGCAACAGAAGACAGTTGGGTAATTAAAGTTTTGGAAAGGCAAGTCTTTTCTGCCTGTATTTTCTTTCAGGCCTTTTTAAAGAGTGTACCGGCCTGTCTGCTCTATCAAGAGCTTGGTATTGAGTCCAGAGCTGTAGGGCAGCCATCTGGCCCAAGACCACTCCTTTCGTCCTGTGAGAATCCTTCGACTTTTACTCTCTCTCTCCCTCCCAAACCGAATCAAACCGGGCTGGACGACGCGCTGTCAACAGCAAAAGAACAGAAAAAGACTGCTGCTGGTTTTCAACACTTATGTCAGTGTCAGCCGCTGTGAAATAGCACTGTCTCGAGACTCCCATCCAATCGGCTCGCTGATAAGACGTGAAATCTTACAAACATTAATCTCACAAAAATATTTCCTGCTGCCAGGCCAGGGACTAAAGTGTTATTTACTGTTGGAAAGACCCCTTGACCTGGTGCTTAGAGCTTTTCATTGGAAAGGATCAGATGCTCGCACTGTTGCTAAGATACTACAAAACGGTCAGCATGGTTTTGCATGAAGCTTTCGGACTTTCAAAAATATACTTAATGCACATCTGAATGATGAAATGAAGTGACATTCTGTGTAATTAAACCTTTTCGAAATGCTAGACTGATGACAGTACTGTGCGTGGCATGTAAATAATCACTCAAAAACACAAATTCATGCAAAGTGAAACCTCAATATTATTTTGTCCCTGATATTTGGGGGTTTTTTCGGTACAAAATATGAGGTTTTGCTGTAAGATAAACACACAAGGCCAGCACTCAAGAACATTTTGGCAAAGTGCATCAACAGTTCATAATTAGCATCTGGGACATTTTAGTTTATGCAAAAACTCTTTCAACATTTAATAAGTGAATGCTTAGTGATAAGAGGAAGCAGTTTATTGTAAAGCCTACTGCATCTATCAACATGAGTGCTACTACAAAATTGTAAAAAATTATCCCCCAAGGATAAAGAGCACTACTAAGTAGTAAACAAGCATCATACTTGGCACAACTGAAAAATAAGGCTTTACGGTGTCTCTTGAGATATATTTTAGTCTAAATTATAAGTCAAAGTTCATGTGTTTGTTATAAACCGGACTACTACTTTGCTCATATCATAGCATCCACTAAAGCTCTTTATTATTAGATACTGTATTTTTCTCGTAGGTGGTATATATGCTAATTGCCTTTTGCAAACCATCTCTATATGTTCTTTCTCTTGGCTTGCTTTTAATGAGGTCATAGTGAGAGCATTGCAAGATTGCATTAGGTCACTAAATGCATTACTCTTGACATAAATGAGACGCACTGTATAGTTTACATTTACTTTTAAGTTATTAGCTGATGCTTTCTTAGCAAAAGCAAAATAATTGATTTTGATGACTTCTGCTTAAGTAGGTCACATTTTGAAGGGACTTCATGGCTGTAATTGAGTTGTATGCATTTCCTTTACCTTTTTCTGAGTATCTCATCAAGATCACCAAGTACAACTGTTTCTTTCCATTTTATGTTGTTTTTAAAACGTCTAGCCTGAGGCATGTCGAACAGCCTCTGCATATCTAAACATCTGTGAATGCTAGCTGTTGAGTTGTCAGAATTGGCATCTCAAGCCACTTCCTTTTTGCGGTCAGGTTTATGTTTATGGATACCGCATACTGTCTTACTCAGTCATTAAACTAATGCCTTAGATTGCATTTATATTAACTCATTGCACTGACTTGCTTGAAAGGTCCCATTAGTCAGTTTAAAAGAGTTATTCAGTCCAATCCGATTGGCTGATATGTTTTGCCGAGTTCAAAACCATCATCAAAAGTGTCTGGGCTGAGGGACCATTGTATAGATGCTTGTTGTAAAAAGGGCTTTAATGTCCTCAGTAAATAGTGATCATGGTTGTTTTGACAGAAGGTCAGTCAGAAGATTGAGTTCAAGGCTAGAGCATTTTGAAGCAGCTCTGCATCTTTGTCACACAGCTGTACGGCTTTAATTCAAGGCTTAAGCAGGAGTTAGTAAACCATTGACACATTATTTAAATGCATATGAGGGATTTGTGCCAACACATTTTTTTTGGTTTGTTTTGTTTTCCCCCTTTTTTTGCTCAGGTTTATCCGTTTACTGAATGTTAAGTATTACTTATATCACATTAGCTTCAAATATTTTGCAAACAGAACAGGTTGCTGTTTGTGAATACACAAACACATAAAAAGCAAGCTGATCTGAGTTATATGAGCAGTCTACCTCTCAGAAGCAATTACTATACATTTCCAGTAGGTCACTTTTTCATCCCATGCATTCCAGGTTTACAATGATAAGCTACAGTAAGCTAATGACCTTGCGATATGCATCCACACATGCTGTCAATGTCATATACAAGAGATAATGGTGGCTGAGTACTAACATGAAGAGAAAGAACATGTGAATGTGTTAAGAAATGCAGATTATTGATGCTCACTTTGTATGTGCTTCTGTAAGTTCTCTTCAGTGTTCAGTTACATCTTTACACATCTTTACATCTTTACAAGGACGAATAGTTCATAGCTGAATAATTCAGCTGCTTGACTTTTACAGTCATTCACATGATGATTTCCTGTTATATTAGGTTTGAGGTTGAAGCAGCAGTGCAAGCTTCAACATGAATATAACTATTTGAGGCTTAAGACCTTTTCTGCCACTCTGTATCAGGAGTGCCAGCAGTGATGCCCCCAAAATTGGTTTGCAGTATTGCCCTACATCCACTACTGCAGGTTTACAGGAGCAGATGGCATCCAATTTAAAAAAATGTTCATGATACTGTTAGGTGCAACTTTAGCATTCAACATTTGTGGTTGGTTGAGTTGGGTTTTTTTTTATGGTTTGTAAAGCTTGTTGGCCTTACCAAGGTTGCATTTATTTGAGATTAAAAATACTGTTAAAAACAACAGTATCGCAGATTACTTATTACTCATTAATATAAAAATATGTACCTGTTTTTACGTACCTTACAGTATGTTTTGCCACAGTTTCAAGAAAAAATGTCCACTCAAGCCATTCAACCTGTCTTCCAACTAATAAACCTGTATAGGTCCCATCGACCCATCATAGCTTATACTACAATGTAGCTCAGTTGGTAGCGCATTGTGTTACGCGATAATATATAATCATGTGATCATGGGTTGGGTTTAATTATTCAATTATTAATTAACATATTAAATGTGTTAAACCATAAATCATGATTTTGCATGATTTCTGTAAGGAGTAGGTTTAGGGATGGGGTTAGGTGTGGTTTTTTTTAATTAAATGTAGAAAAATATGTACAAATTACCATGAGATTGCTGTAAAGTGCATACATTGCATTTAAATAAACATGCATTTTGATTGGTAAAGACAGACGCACAAAACAACATTTTTTTTTACTAGAGGGCGCTTTACTTTTAAAATGTAAATATAGGTCATAATAAGGTGCTTGCACAAATAACCTATAGGATCGTTTTTTTGTTTGAGGCTTAAGGTATTTTGCAACACTCACTTCTGAAACCTGTACTTAATGGTAATGTTAGTCATTGGTGTGCAATGTTTGTTGTGTGGTATGTCTTTAGGTCCAAATGCAGTTCATTTGGGATAATAATAATAATAATAATAATCAACTAAACAATTCCAAGAGGGTCCTTGCACTGTGGTGTTTGGGCACTAGTAAATAATTAATGAATAAATTCTTAGAATTTTTTTTTTTTTACCTAAATAACAAAACATTTTTTTGTTGTTGATTCATAAATCAGTCTAGTATTCAATGCACAAATCCTGCTCAAATTTATTTTGGGGTTCTGTTTCTGGGCAAACCTCTCTTAAATGCCCTAAAATTAACCATAATGGAAGATGGCTGCTGCAGCTTGTTGTAATTAACTTGTCCTGATAATGTCTGGTAACATTGAACCTACGCCAGTGAGCAGACCTCTCTCCTCTGATGGTGTCCACTAATGCTCCCGCTGTGGTGGTAACACTAACCTGGCTCACACAACCTGCACCCCAGCGCCGGCCCACTTTCTACTTCATCAATCCAAGGCGATTATTATGTTTCTCTATTTGTGAGTGTGAGAGGGAACAGGTTCACAATAGCTCCACCAGAACCGCTCTGTATGTGTGTGTGTGTTATAGAGGTACAAAGGCTCCTTACCTCAGAGCATTGGCATTCCCTGAGCGAATAAGCAGGATACAGAAAGAGAGAGAGAGAGGGGTGCACAGTGGGGGTATTCATGGGCCCCGTCCCCACGGGAAGGAACCAAGGTCGAGTATTAGCCCCTATTAAAAAACAAAGCCAGCCCTGCAGGGGCCTGGCACTCACTGCATAAAGAGAGAAAGAGAAAGGCAGAGTACTGGAAGACAGAGAGGAGAAGGACATTAAGGTTTAAGCCCTCAGAACTACCTCCTTAAACAATCCCAAGTTTCCTTGAAACTTTTGGATAAACCGTTGGACTGACAATCGTTCTTATTTGGTTGTGTTGTTCAGCACAAGATATGTCGAAATTGAAAAGAAAAGAAATAGAACTGCTAAAGCCGTAATGTGTTTCATTTCCTGCCAAGAGCGGCACCGAACGGATTTGCAAAAAAAATGAAGTGGTTACATTGGTTAAGCCAATGTTGCCAAACCAAGGAAAGCCACG
Source organism: Puntigrus tetrazona (assembly GCF_018831695.1). Lineage (NCBI taxonomy): Eukaryota > Metazoa > Chordata > Actinopteri > Cypriniformes > Cyprinidae > Puntigrus > Puntigrus tetrazona. Next base: position 12,471,809 of record NC_056713.1, read on the forward strand.
GGAAATGACATCACTGGCTGACTGATTTTAGTTTCAAAAACCAAATCTCAGGACTTTTACTGATCTGTGATGTTAAGAACCCCAAAAACAATCAGGTGTTTATATTATATTATATAATACTTTATTATATTATTATTATTATTATACAATTATAGAAATATATTATTAATTAGTAAATTATTTAGTAAATAGAAGATATTTCCAAATAATATATTTCATTATATATATTTGATTTAAATTTTTTACTTTTACTTTTACTTTTATTAGGTATGTCTGTATAGTTCTATTTTTTATATATATATTGTTTTAGTTATTTTAGTTTGGCATGTTAAAGTAAAGAAAGAAAATGTTGCAACTAGCTGGAATATAACCAGTTTATTTGTATTATTTCAGTCCATTTTGATTTTATATTGGTTTTAATCGTTTTTTGTGTAGTTTTAGTTTTAGTCATATTATAACCCTGGTCCAATGTTGTTCGGAGTCTCGAAGTCATGCAAGTTTGAAATAACACAAAAGTGAGTAAATGATAACATAGTTTTCTGATTCAGCTGAACTATCCCTTTAAGGTCTTTTGTAAAGACCACATTATGCATGTTCTTTGTACATTAGATTCTGCTATGTAGATATGTAGTATTTTCCTGAAACAGTTTGTTCACCAAAATGCTTTTTTTAGACAAATACAGGCATGAGTTGCTAGATAAAACACCATAAAAACTTCTTTTTAGCTCAATCCTGAAATATTTTACAACTCCCTCCAGCTCTTCAAAAATGTTCCCATCTACTAGAAATGGAAAACATGTGTTTATATGTAAGCACAGCCAACATCTCCTCTCCCGTGTAGCAGTTCACTTCTCCATGGCAACAGCAATTACCATGCGTGTCTGTAACGATGAAGTGAAAAATGCTATTTCTATAGAATCATGGACTTTAATGTGAGAAAAGATTCACTGTTTAGCTTGAGAATTAACCTTGAGAACAAGCTACTACATATATTTTCTTACTTTTCCACATATAGTTCGACGTTTCTTTCAAGGTAAACATGTTTGGATCGCACCAGCCTTTGTTTTCCTAAACTTTTCCACTCATAATCACCTTCCATGCATTGATATTTTGCACTTAATCATAATTTCTATTCAGAGCATCCAATACCTTCGTGTTAAACCCTGTTACCTACAAGAGCAAGTTTTTCTCTTCAGTCAGCGATGGTGATTCACAGAGTTACAATTCTTCTCCCCTCTTGATTAGAAAGCGGAGGAAGGAAGTCTGGGCAACTTCACAGCAATCGCAACCACAATGGCTCGTTACCTCCAGAACAAAACGCTCCGTGCACATCCCATGAGGTATATTTTGGAGATACTCACTGTAATGAGTAATAAATCAGACCCGAAAGTGGGAAAAGAGTTATTTAGCAGCTCATTGGAAGTTAGACATAGTCGTTCGGCCTTTGAGCGCTTTTGAGCTCAAGTACCGGATGAAGCAATGTCATAGTCGTTGCCCCTCCTTGGCGCTCAGCTGCGGCCCATCGCACCTGCGCTTTCCTCTCAGGCAGGTATCCTCCTCCCTTAACATCTGGCCCCCTCACCTCGGATTCCTTGCGTGCCTCTCCCAAAGCTCGGCATCCTACAGCCTGTCTTGCGTCAGGATCGAGTAACATAAATTAGCGTGTCCTCAGAAAACCCGTGTACGTTTAGACTTAGGCCTCTCACGCTGGCAGGGACTTCAACTCTATCTGCCAGCGCTCTGCTTGCAGCTGCAGCGCACTTAGACTGTTTGTATGTACCAGCACCCCCCCCCAAATCGAATTCCATTCATATCCCCCAAAATAACTCTGCCTAATTGCCCACACTGGGCAACGATGAGAGGATTTATCACAGAGATTGATTTTATGTGCAATGAGGCCGTCGGTTAAAAGAATCAATTGACTGATATTGTTGAAGCCCACATTAGTGGGACAATTAGAGGCCTTGATGGGACACTCTATCCTCCTGCCTCTGCACGCTCGAACCCATCTTTTGTCATCAGCATCACAACAACTTGATCGTATCACGCAGTGTTTGCAGTTCATGGAAATTTATAATCGCGATCCGTTCTCTAGAGAATCAAATTAAATTTGCACTTTATCACAGATTCAGGGATGGTGGAGTCGCCTCGTGAATGGCCAGATCGTGGGAATGTGGTATCAGACTGTGGCTGGCTCAGCTCGGGCACGGCTCTAGAGACCCGGTGTTTGTTTCATGGCATGTAACACTTGATGAGCAGCTCGGTGCTTTGCCAGATATGCAAACGGAATCAGAAAGTCCATCATTTATAAAGTTCTACACGTCCTCACCCCTTAGGTCTTTGTTAATAAATATTATGACTCCGCTTGATTATGATTTCAGCTGCCAGTAACGGTAGCAGCACATGAACGCATGAATCTATTTTGTAGAATTCTCAGAGTACTCGATATTTGGAAAATGTATTTCTGTTTAATATAAGCATGTTTAATATATATAATTAAATTATTATCTATGGACTTTTTTAACCTATAACATTTTGATTTAAAGCTAAAGGAAGTATTTTGTAGCATGGATAAAATATAAAATGAGGTTCACAATTTGTTGGAATGATTGGAGACAGCAGTTACTACCATTACTACTACTACCCTTGCATTTATAATGTTAGAACAGATTTGAACTTTTAAAAAATGCGGGGTTTCTTTTTATTCATCCATTTAAAAAAAAAAAAGTCACATTTTCCACAAGAACATTAGGCACAAATGTTTTCAATGTTGTTTATGTAAATCAGCATATTAGAATGATTGAAGTACTGATGCTAAAATTTCTGCTTTGCCTTTACAGGAATCAATTAAATGTACAAATATGTTCAAATTGCAACATTGAAATCATTTTTCATAAATGAATGTTTGACTGTAAATCTTTTCAACCCCAAACATTTGAAAAGTAATGTATACTCTACTGTCTTTGCAGTCTCCAGGCTTAAATTATTTTATACTGATTAACCACATGGATATATTAACCAAACATTTAATATATTTTTTAAAATATACTTTTTTAAATAGTCTTGGAATACTGAATACCATCAAAAGGTGAATAATTAATCAATTTATTATTTTTTGCACTAATCACCTTTCCTACTGGAATGCGGTGTTAAAACCTTGAAAACTAAATTATTTTTTTTTCAACACTCTCTTTTTTTTACTAGTTCTTTTTAAAAGTCTTAAATTTCATTCCCTTAAACATGCAGATACCCTGATAATTCTCCAGTCTAACAAGCTGGTCAGTTTTTTTCCCCCATTGCACTCTCTGGGCAGCACCACATGTGCCAGATGTAAGTCGTCTTTGTGCTCGGAGTCAATCCCAGAACATGTGAAGTTCATTATGTCAACAAGTTGTCCGTGTGTTACTTTTTACTCTCTTTTTTTTCTTCCCTTTTTTGATTTATTTCTTAAAGCTACTCTTGCAATTCATATCCAGAGAAGAAACGTCTTGGCAAGGCTTCAGACAAATAGAAGTGTCCGTTCTTGATTAGAGCAAGGCCGGGTGAGAGGATCAACTCCTGACAGGGCATTTGTGTGATATATTTACAGCGCAACAAATAAGACGAATTCGATTTTTTGAGACGCGCGTTTTGGTGACATTTCGAATGATTTGGCATGTTCTGTTAATTATCGTTAATACATTTCCTTTTCTAATCATTTTGTTTACAAGGACGTGACATGTCAAGGGGCTCGTAAGTGTTTTCAACCCCAGACAGATGTTTCTTTTAGTCATTATTAGATAAACAAAGACTTCCAGCCAAGGAAATCACTACAGTTTGAAATGACATATATCTCCATAACCGTATCTGTAACGTCTAACTCATAAGTTGAGCTGTATTTCTTTGTCTCAACACCCCATTTAGAACAAGCTAGACCGGCTGCAGTATATTTTACGGAACTTAAACGAATCTCGTGTTTCATAAATCAAATTATTTCAAGTTATTCTTCATTTCTGCCTATTTCATTATGTCACGATGAAGAACTATGTCCGGTCTTCGCTGCTTAGAGCTTTAGCGGGAGAGGGGGGGGGGGTTGGGGGGTTGAGCGTGAGTTTGTGTGTGTTCTGTCTTTTTCTTTTGCTGCAGACAGACTGGGGATGTCAGGTGCATGATGGGAAGTGGGTTCGCAGGGGACAGCAGTGTGGCGTAGGGCCAGAATCAATTGGCGGTGTAATGAGATGGCTTGGTGCCAGGTTTCCATGGAGCTCACTTTTCCTGTCCTTCACTGGAGGATTTGTAAATTAAAGGGAGAGAGAAAGCTTGGGAGGGAGGCAGAAGAGAAAGGGAGAGAGGCAAACAAAAAGAAAAGGAGAGAGTGGGTGGCAGAGGAGTAGCAAAAGGGCACAACCAAAGGAGGGGGCACAGAGCTAGACAGAGAAAGGTGCAGCGATTTACAAAAAAGAAAGGGAGGATGCGAGACAGAGCCTTGGAATGCCGAAGCGCCGGAGAGCTCGGCACAGCGCAATTCGCCGAAGATGACAGGGCTCCGTAATGCGTGCCGATGTCTTTCAGACATTTTTTTTTCCGGTTTTTGATGCCGAACTCGAGCTTAGAATCTCAGAGATAAGGTGCACTTGGCGCAGGGATGAAAAGAAGGTCTTTCCTTTTTATTTCTGTGCACCGCACCGATAGGCGATTTTCATTTCTGCCCCCTTGAGCCAAAAATCTGTCTGATAAAGCCTAATGAAATCAACGCAGTGATATGCCTTTAATCGAGCAGCAAAACGACTGTCGTGATTAAGCAAGAAGTGGCTAATTAGCATTATAAAACATCATTTATTTTGAGAGTAATTCACTTTGCGACTCTATTACGAATAGCCTTGCGCAAGAAGTTCTTCGCTTATTCTCGCAGCTACATTTCTGAATACAGTATGCTTTAAAATTGAAGGTTTTCTCGCGCACAGAGGACTCTCGTCTTGTGTGGTTAATGAAGGTCTTTTTGTTTGCACAAAAGGCTACTTTTTTTCATTTGGGAGCTTAATTCTTCCACTCCAGGGGTGTTTGGTTTCCAAGATCTTCAGTTTGTCCATTTTGAATTTACCACTAGCTTTCCCGCAGGCACCACAATGTTTTATGCATGCCGTTTATTAATTTACATCGTGATTTGTCTGTTTATCCAGACTCGGATAATCCTTTTCACTCTGATGATAAATTTACAGCATTTATACTTCATGGGCCTTGAAGTCTTTAAGCTGGTAATTTGTTTTAAATTTAAACAAGTTCACAAAAGCTGGAACTATCCTTGTCTTAATGCCTAGCTTTTCTGGGTTGGATGTTGAGGATGCTAGCTAGGCCCGTGTTGGATTTGAAGCATAAAGTATATTGATGCAGTATGTGAGGTCAGCTGGGGACACGCAAGGCTGTAACCCTCTGAGAACCACAGAGGAACCGGCTGAGTCATGGTCACAAATCGGTTTCAACCAATCCTGAAGGGTGGATGCAACGGTGGAGGAACAGAGTGGATAGTGTTGCAGTGGTTCATGGGTAGACGGGAACAAAGAGACTCTTCATGTCCTCTGAGCCTCACATGCATCATCTTGCATAAAGCTCATTCTGGCTATACTGGGATACTATCCTCTTATTTCCCCAATACATTCTTAAGATGTTGAGCACAGATAACATAAAGCAAAGGAGAAGATGCTTGAACCTCACCACAAATCAGAGCCAAATGACACTAATTGGTCCACCGGCGCTGTTTTCTCTTGACTGCAAGACCGCATTGTAATGAAAACAAAACGCCACTTTGAAAGCATTTTCTTTCCCACGAGATTAACAGTAATTAACTAGTATCACTGCTGGGCAGCAGGTGATGTCTCAGCCATAGACAAAGGGCTGAATGGTCACGCTACATTTTTGGACGTAATCGAGACACAGTTTACTTCGTATTTAAGCATTGTCAACAGACCCGTTTTATTGATGTGCTAATATTGATCATTTATGTAACATGTTGTGACTTAATGTAATGTAGATACCTTGGATTTATAGTCAAAAACAGAAAAAAAGTTAAGCAATTTTAATTGTATTAATATTTTTAAAAATCCAAACAATAGTGTTGAATTAAAATCACAAGTCGTTTTTAAAACGAGCCCCAAGCCATTTCGTGTTGACGTCAACATGAAACATGGGCATATTGCTTGCCCTCTTCTTGTTCTTTTCGCATTGTTATGAAAGAAAATGCTAATTCATTCTCTGTAAAAATACTGGTTTCAGCTCACTTTTCTTGCAGACATAGTCGCTGTCCCAATTTATTTCATTTTATTCACTTTGGAATAATGTGCAATATGAAATATTTATTGGACAACTTTTCTTTGTTACTTTCCAGTTTTAAGTGTGAGTCCAAATCCTAAATTTCAGTTTTGGACCATTAAATCCCACTCGGTCACTTTTTGTTGCAGTTTCTAGCTCCAGCTGTATATCCGGCTGGTCAGGAGTGAGACAGAGAGACCGCTGGCCCGTTTGTCTGAGATTTTGGTTAATGCAACGGATTGGTGGAGCAGTGCCGCAGCAGTGCGTGAGTAGAATATCAGAGAGAGAGGGAGAGGCATGGAATTTGGAGGGGTGAGACACGGTGCCTTCTTAACTGAGTCTGAAGGCATATGTTTACCACCGACACGCCGCACAACGTACACGACTCTCCCTCCCTCCCTTCCTCTGTCCCTCCACCACGCTGGGAGTCGAGTAGAGTAAGAGACGCCGGAGGTATTGCTTACAGTCAGAGCTCCGGGGGAAACGCCACAGCGTGTTCACATGGCTTCTCCCCATCCCCAGGGAAACGGCACATACCCGCCGAGCATTCAAGTCTATTAGGGTGTCAGCTTCAGTCCGCTGAGTAGAACCGGCATCTTAAAGTGCGAAAGCTGCAGATGACGGGAAGGTTTTAAAGTGCGGTGTTTGGCCTTATGCTAACATCAGCGCTATTTAGGTTTGTTGCTCTGATTTATGTACGTCTACATACCTAAGCGCTATATTTGCAGACTGCTGATCCTTAGAAGATGTGCCACAATAAGACCTCTATTCTTAGCTGGCACACATTGATGCTCTTCGCTGTTAACCAGGGCCCACCAGTAGCTCAATTAAAAAAATATATATAGTATAGAATAGATATCCATAATAGATATCGGTTAAGACAAAAGAAAGGATACACTGGCTTTCAGTCAGTGTTTGCCGAAATGGCAAGTCCACCACAAAACAATTTTGCCCCAGCAAACAATGGCACAGGGCCAACGAGACTCTTTCAGAAGCTGGACTGAACTGCAGATTAGTATTTATTTTTGGTGCAGAGTCTTCCAAGAAGTATGTGTGTGTGTGTTTTTGGGAGGTGTGTGTGTGTGTGTGTGTGTGTGCGAGGGTTGGGGGGTTTGGTTGGGGCGGGCGAGCGGTCGGTCGGGCGGTCTGGGAGAGGGGAGCGTGAGGACTACTGAGGAGTTGTTACCTGGGTTGCTCCTCTACAGCTGGGGGAGAGAGAGAGGCAAGCGGAGGAGACGAGGTTAAGGGGTGACGGGACTGGTGCACAACTCCATTTTCCTTTTTGCCGAATTTCCACAGTCGCTTCTTTCTTTTCTGTTTCGCTTCATTCAACAGAGTGAGTGAAAGAGAGGGAGAGGGCTATAGAGAGAGAGTGAAAGAGAAAATCAAGCCAATTTTTTTTTTTAAGACTCGATCTTGGCTTTCTTACAAACAGATGTTGCCTGTCATTTGGTCGTTAAGCAGGCACATAGATCGTACAATACTGAGGTTTTACTGACTTGCTTTCTCTTATTTATGGTTTTATTACAAGGAAAATCGATCTCTCATAAACATGGGAATGATTTTTTCCCAATCCGTTGTTTTTTTTTTTACAATTTATTTCTCCCTTGCTTACTCTCATCCATTTGCTCGTTTCTATTTTTTTTAGTTGCGCATTCGTGTTTTGGGCTTTCGTGGGCCACAGTGGACGTTCTCCATACCTTCTGCCAGGGCTGTATGTACAGTGAGTGCAATGAGACCTTTTGGAAACAGTAAACAGACAGTCGGTAAGCATTTGATTCTTTCTATTCGGCATATTTGTTTGTATCATCAATACGTTTTATTTTCCTGTGTATTTTTTAGCGCTGTTGAAGCGGTCAGTGTTGTTGGTGCGCGGGTTGGTGAGGCCTGAGCGTGTTGTTGTGTTAATCTATGAAGCTGATCAGATGTAAAATCCTATATCCGTTCACTTTGGTTAAGAAACACGGGGTCAGTCTCGCTCCTGCTGACCCCTGTGCAGCTGATTTTGAGGAGTCTTTCAACTTCTTGGCATAGCCCCACTAACATAGTTAAAGGATCTTGGCACCTACTTCAAAGTCAGTCTGTTCATTTGTATTCAAGTAGTGGGAAACGGGAAGGGAACACGAACTGTCAGAAGCTCTTCACCGGAGGTGCGGTGCCAGTCCAAATCGACCATCAAATAATTTCACACTGAGCCACGTGTTATTAATGGCACTGGGTTTGGCTTTGTGGGCCAGACTTACTTCACACATCTTTATTATGCTCAGGAGGAGCCTGAAGCATTTGGATGCAGAAGTCTTCTCAGTTTGAGAGAAATGTTGTTTCTGTTTGGTGAGACAATATACTATATTTAGACAATATATAGATAATTGCTTTAACGCATAGGTGCTGTCCGGTGATGCACCATTGAAAGTTTAAGCTTAATTTAGTTTTTGAAATATACAAACAGGACTTTTAAAGTCAGCTATTGTCAGTGCTTTATTTCAGGGCTTGATTTTCTTAACAACAACAACAAAAAGCTTGACTTTAAACACTTTTTAAAAGACATGTTGTGCTATACAAGAAAAATGTCAAGTATTCTGTATATACAGCTTGGTGTGGTCAGCTATGGGGAAATGCAGATGTTTGGCTTATAGATGTACTGACAGGTCTTTGATTTGACACTGCTCAGCTGTTGTCTTCTGTGAATTGGGCTCTGCAGGCCCTTGAAACCTAAGAATGACATGGATTCATTTTTAAAGCTCTTTTTCTTTTATATATGATGAACAGGCGCTTGATGTTTCCTGAATGATTTAGTGTAGCTGTGTGCTAAAACATCTTGACGACTGTACATTTTCAGTGCAATATTTTATAGCTTTATGTCATCTTTACTTTCACCTTATTTAATACTTTGCCACATGTTACAGTGACAATTGAAAAACACTTGTTTTTAGTTATTATATAGCTTGGTTGTTTGATTCAACTGAATATATGGATATTGAATTATGCCAATATTTGTATTTTTTTATATGACAAATAGTAATTGTATATATATATATATATATATATATATATATATATATATATATATATATATATTACATTATTTAGGATTTATGCTTTATTTGACTGTTATGCTGCTGCTTTTACAATTACAGTTATTTTAAGAAATGAATTTAAAATATAGATTCCCAGTTCAGAATTTGATTGGTGATTGTGTTTTTCTTTCTCTCTTCTAGCAGGTGGTTGGTAGAGCAAACACTACTAATTCTAAGCTTGCATGCATCTAAAACAGATTTTTCACTGTTCATGGTTATTTTCCATCTTTTTCCTTTTTTCGTGCCATTATTTTGTATTCACTTAAAAAGATGCCATTGGCCAGCTTGGACACACCTTTGTGTTTCCTATTGTTCCCAAGATTCCTGCCTGATTCCCCTTCTCTATTGTCTTTTAGAGTGTTCTTAGATTTAATTGCTTATCTGACTTGAAAATGGACAAGCAGGTAGAAGACTGACTTAATCAAAACTGATATTTGGTCAACCTCTTTAAACTCAGCAGTGTCTTCCAATAACACACTATCAGAATGAGGTGTCATGCAGTCAATTTTTGGCCAACTTTTTAATTAACTTAGCTTGCGATATGTTTTACAGTTGGGGATTTTTTTTTTGACGTATTTTTTGACGTACATTTTCTGACCTTTTGACTTGGCTTGAGTTGGCTTTGTTCTGTGTCTTTAGGCACACTGCATCCATTTTGAGAGCCTTTTTAAATCGAGCCCTTTTAAATGGAGAGATTACAGCTCTTTTCTTTTAAAGTATGTTCAAAACTGTATTTCATGATTATTTACAGGCACTGCATCGCATGATTATTTAAAATATATATATATATATTACGCATGCCAAGGCCATAGTTCAGTTAGATGCTATACAGCATAGTTCAATTTTGACATAAAATCTTAAACTTAAATTGTGAACAAGCTCAGCTAATCATTTGAAATTTGCTCAAAGTAAATCAATATTTTTAATTTTTATAAGCTATGAAAGTTATCTCTCTCCTCCAAAAAACATTATTGTCTTTCAAAGAAATTCATAAAAGGTGTCTGAATGTGCATTTGTGTTAGTGCTGTTCTATTCTGTTGTCATTTTAATATTTCCATTAAACAAGGTTTTTTTCTTCATTGTTTGCTTGCTGTTCTTGCACTGTTGACTTGGCTTTTAGATTCATAGCCCACAGGAGAACAGTGAAGACGTGTCGGGAGTCATTTACAAGAATGCAGTCCAAATATCTCAGTGTGTTTCTATGTCTCAGATGATCTCGCCATTGTGGGGACATTTTCAATTCTATCCAATCAAAATCGAAAATAAAGAAGCGGAGGCTTTTACTTTGGACCCATCAGTTTTCTTGATTGTTTGTTAGCTGAACCGTAAAACTGCAAATATGTTTTGCACCTCAGTGTATGAGCTGCCATTCCTATTTACATATGCAATAGTCTCAGCGTTGCAATATGCAGCCAGTTTGCAGAAATATTACCCTTACATCACTGAAATTAATTTCCAGATTTAGAATTATTTGGTTTGATCTTTTATAATGGAATAACGGAAGCCGATGGACGACTTCTGAGCTTGTTTTTCTCCTGGAAGAGACCTGCCTGCTGACACAAACCCGTAGATCCGAACTTGTGGTGACTGTCCACACAAGCTTGTATCTATAGGTATCTGTCTGTGTGGCCTTCACACCTACTAGTCACTCCTACTACTCGTTTTAAACCATCCTGCACTCAGTAGGTAGGATTTGAATAGTTTGTTTACTACAGAAAGGGAGTCTCATCAAAATTAACATAGTCGATTTTCTTTCTAAAATCGATGGCGGGTCAACTCTGTTCATCTCTCTGGGTCTCTGCGGTGCCCCCAGGCTGAGGTAGTAGGTTGTATAGTTTAGAGTAACATCACAGGAGATAACTGTACAACCTCCTAGCTTTCCCTGAGATACACACGCTCCTGCCTCAGCAACAAGACAAATAAACTTATCAGCCATGTTTTCCACCTGTACAGTCTTTCTATGTAAATTAAAAGCGCATAAAAAACATGGCATAAACTTAACATCTGTTTTTATTTCCTGTAAAATGATTGAACTCAAAATGTGTTCTGTTGAATCAAAATGAGCCCCAGAAGCAGACACTGACCAGGCACATAAAATAGCTCAAGGTTAAAACATAAAATCACGCTAGTTGTACTGATTGTATTTATTTTCTCAGCAATCAAGCACCTTTTCTGTGGCGTGAGATTTGTTGTTTTTCCACTCTTCCTTGTAATAAACCGGTTTGGTCATTTGTATTGATTTCGACAAATATTCTTGCTGATAAAATATTCACCAAGGCTGCATTTATTAGATTAAAAATACAAACAGTAAAAATAGTAGTATTGTAAAATATTGTAACTGTTCCAAAAGGGTTACGAACATATAAAAAAAAATATTGTTTTACCTTTGACTCCACTGGCAGATATTTATTCTTGTTATAACCATAAACTCATTTCATTTTAATAGATTTCTCTGAACAAAAGACTTATTATTTTGCGCCTGCAGTAAATTAATCTTAATTAAATAACCTTTAGACATTTGTGATTGAAAATGAGGCAAAAATGCTGAGAAAGACATTTTTGTTTATATATATATATATAATGAGATCTGTAGGAAAGTGCATTATCAAATTTTTAATCAAACATTGACACACTGTGTACCTTTGAGTTTTTCCCTTGAACTTTCTGTACCATAAAGCCTGCAGAAACTCTGACAAGAAAAATGTTTTTATTATTGATGAATAGAAAGTTTAAACATTTTCATTAAATGTTTACTATCACTTTAATTCATCGTATCCTTGCAAAATTATAAAAAAAAAAAAGTATTCATTAGTTAAAAACTGATCCCAAAGTGTAGTGTGTTTCTAAATTAGATATTTCTATCTGATCTAACCGTAAAAATAATTTTGGAAAGCTGCTAAATTAGATTGGAATCACATTTTTGACTATTCCACATTTACCAGTTATGTCAACTAAATGTATTAATGTCACTTTTATATTATTGCATTACAAATATCAGCCCATTTCATTTTAAATATTTAATAATTATTTTGCTTACTTTTTTGCAAAACCTTCAGCTATAATGTGTACAAGTCTACATAAAAATCACTTTTCCTTTACTCCTAATTAAACAGAAACAGTGTTGGTGAATCTAAAGGGTTTTCAAGCTGTCCATTGTTTTATTTTTAATTACCCAGTACATTTTTTTATTAAACATATTTTTGAAATATATTACAAATTGAGCCAAACTGTCTAATAGTCTGCATATTTGTAAAAGAATATTTGGCTATCATATTATATAATTTATGTTTACAATCAGAGTAGTATTTTTGGTACAAAAACTTTTAATTCCAGTAACTCAGCTCTTTTGATTCTTTTCACCAGATTTGCTTAAATTGGTTTTAATTTACATTGCACTAAATGCAGCAAATCATAACAATGTCCAACAGATAGTCTTCTCAACATTACTCGAAGGCCTAGTTATATATTTAAATTTAATATAAATAATTATATATTCTTAATAATTTTTATACACTGTTATTACATTATAAGTATAGTATAAATTATACTTATAAGTGTATATAAAGTGTATAGTGTCGTCACTATGAATTCATTACTTTCTATCACTTGGATCCCAATAATGATGAGTTTACTCTTCTGGCTTGCTTTAATCTTGGGGTTGATGGATGGAGTTTAGTCATGAGTTTTACTAAAGAAGAAACTCTCAGATGATGTTCAAAGACTAAAGTTTGTATTTACAGTCAAGTAGATATGTCATGCTTAAAATCACACTTTAGATGATAGCGGCATGCTCCATTTTCTGGAGCGAGAATAAAGTACTGTACATCACCTCTGATCCCCAAACAATGCAGGCTGAAATAGATTTTGCTGTTTCTATTAATGCCCGTGTTACTGCTGGACCTGTCATCATCTCACACCAGTTAAAAACATAGATCTCACGTAAAGAAAAATACAAATTAATGAATTTGCAAAACAAATATTCATCAGCAAGTATTATTTTACTGATTACATGCAGACATTATTAGGAAATAATAGTAAATTTGCTATGTTTAAAATGTCTAGACAACGGTAATATATATATATATGTATAGCTTTGTTCGTCAGCAGAAGCTATCTGTGCATTAACTTTATTTTTGTTCTCCTGTAACAGGATGCTAAGAGCACAATAATGCATATATATGCTTAGCACACAAAGCTTGAGCAAGATTGAATGAGATGTTATCTTCACTCTGGATCTCACTGGCTTGAGATTTCATGTGAACCCTCCTTCCAGCCACTGCTGGAGTTCTGGAGCAAAAGGCTGCCCCCCAATGGTGCAGCTTTTCACTGCCACACACACACACACACACACACACACACACTGAAACAGACAGCTGTACATTGCATAGCATCTGATTCTAAGGCCCCTTCCAGGGTTTATGTGTAATCTGAAAAATGTAGTCTTTGAAGTTGCTGCATTTCCCATCTTCCCGTTAATTTCTTTTTTCGTATCTCTGCGGCAGTACAACTGCGATAACGTGTCTCTTCAGCGTGTGCCTTTAGTCGGCCAGGAGGGTCTGTGTGCTGCGTAATGTCAGCCTTGAAGCACGAATCCAAAGCAGATCAGAGAATGGAGAGGGTCCAGAGCGCAGAGGTTTGTAGTTCTCTGCACCTCTGCTTGCTAATCGTTGCCAAAGGAAAAGAGCTGCGACAAACAAACGGCTTTTTCAGCTCGCCGCTCGCGCTCTGAGGCATTCACGAATGTTCGTTCGCTCTCTCTTCTATTATGAAAGCTCTCGAGATGCTTTACGAACGTGCTCTTGTGCTTACATTCTTAAAAATACATAGGCCTAACTTCATAAAATGCTGTGTGCCTGTCTCATCAGCTTAATATTGTTTGGCCTTTTGCATTTGGTAATTTTGAGACTATGCAAGGCACTTTGCTCTCAGTGCAAAGAATATACTTACAAGTCTCACAAGGTCTTCTATATTGATCTATTATTTTTTTAAACTGAAAATTTGAGCTGGACATATAATATGATTTTTTTTTTTTTTTAAACAGCCAATTGACTTCATCATTGCATGATTTGCAACTTGCTAGTCAGTGGCAGATGTTATTGGTGGAGGGGCATTTTGAGAGAGAGCGTTTGATTGGACAAAAATGTGTGTAGTGCAGGATGAGTCATCAATATTTTTGCTCTATTTTGCAAAAAAAAAAAGCTAAAAGCCACAAAACTCTCAATTTAATTTTATTGGGACTTGATATACTACGTTTTTGAAATATTACTAAATCAAGGGTTGATTTGGGTCCTAAAGAAGTGCCTCTTCCCTCGCTCAAAGTCCTCATTAGAACTTCAACCACAATGTTTGTTATGCAAGGTATGAAGCACTATAATTACACCGCTTTGCTAATGGCCTTATATTTTACTTCTCTGGAGACACGTCTGCTAAACATAGCTGAAGTCATAATCTTACAGTGAGCACTTAGCAGTCTCTACAGCAGGAATGGCTGGATTCAGTGTTTGAAATACTCTACAATTTTGCCCGGGTGGGCTCATAAACAGTAAACAGCAAAAAAAAAAAAAAAAAAGAGAGAAAAAGTCATATCCTCTTGAAATAATAATAATAAAAATAAAAAAAAATCACAATTGTCTGGTTGTTCCAAAGGCCCACACAGTGAACAAGTGCTGATCTCATTCAGTGTAATTTTAACTGCTTGGATATATTTACAAGCAAGTGGTGACGGATTTAAAGAGCTGAGATTTTACACTGAATATCCAATGCAATAAGCAGGCACTGTATATACATGCACGCAATTATACATGCATGCTAAATACCTGGAAACCCATAGCACATTTCTTTTATTTCCCAGAGACCTTCGCATTGTTGCAGGGAGTAGCTGCAATCAGTCCAACTATTTTGGCACATGGCTTTATCTTGAATGTAGATTTCTATGCACTTTCTGTTCGCATTACCCACCATGTAGCAAATATGCTTTAATATGCTTTTCTAGGTCTTTAGCATGCATAAGTAATTGTATGCACGTATATATGTGTGTGCGCCTGTCTGCTCGCTATAGGCTCTAGGCGGCAGCCGGCGCAGTCAAAGGGGGTCTAATATTAGCACCTCACTGATGGCTTGCTGTATCTGGACGAAAGAGGGTGATAAATGAGGAGGATAGCATTGGTGGGGGCCATGGAGCCGAGGGGGAAATGTAAAAGGGATAGCATCTCTGTTTTACCGCCAAAACACCTACATGCATGTCCCATCCGCATCAGAGAGGATATAACTCTCAATCTACATGTGACACCTAGAGATTAGCCAGAGACTGTGAGATCACGAAGCAAGTGAAGAAAAGAGAGGAAGAGGGCAGTGTGGTGCCGGGTTGCTTTCCCCTTCGCTCCAGTCGCTGATTAGATCCCACATGCTGTTGTCCGTCGCTAGCCTCCCTGCCTGCACGGCTTGTCCCTCCCCCATCAGCTCGGGCTGCTCTCCCCCCTCGCTCTGCCCAAGCCTGGGGGAGCCAGTGGAGATTAAATGTAGCCTCTATAAGCCAAGCACATCATGTAGCTGTGTTTCTAGGGCCTCTCTCTCTCTCTGTCTTTCTCCCTCACTTTCATTCTCTTTTTAAAGGATAGTGTTTATGATGCCAGGCATGTGATACAGAACTTCTAGAATGTCAATGTCATTTGGAATACCAAAATATTTTACGCCAATGAAGTAAAAATGACTAAAAAAACAAAAACCGCGAAAGTCTATGCCTTTTTCTACATTATTTCTCCTTCTCCAGCAATATCCTCCCCCCTATGGGTAGATACTGCGGAGAAGTGGGCCTCTGGCTTTAAATGATCACAGCTGTGCGAGCAAATTAATGGATGATATTTCTCTGTTTTCCCCCCTTTCTACAACTTTTTTCAACATGGATTTATAAAGAGGGAAAGAGGGACCAGGGGTGTCACGCTTCTACGTTTTCCCCCTCCTCTTTCCAATTTTGCATGCATCTCAGTCTGCTCAACTCCGAGAGAGAGGAAGAGTGTGCATGTGTGTGTCCTGGGAGAGAGAGAGCGAGCGAGAGCGGGAGAGATGGCGAGGGAGGGAGAAAATGAAATGTAAGACAGATACGGAGAGTGAAAGAGAAGAAGGGGGTGTAGAGAGAGCAAGCTAGCGAGAGTGGAGAGCCAGTAACGCGGTGCATTGATGCATTTGCTGCGTCTCAGACGTGCTCTTTCGGCGGGACATAGCCCGGGGTTTTTGGCAGCAGCAGGCTGCCTGTTTTCCATCACCCAGTCGAGCCAGACCTGGAATAGGGATATACGTGCGAACGGAGTTGCCTTGGCTGAGAAGCGCTGGACAAGTGAGGTGAAGTGAATGAGTGAGAGTCTCTGTGCAGTGTGTGCATGTATGTGTGTGTGTGTGTGTGTGTGTGTGTGTGTTCACCCCCTCCTCTCCTGAGATCCAGCAGACTGGCATGATTTGCTGGTGGTGTGGCCCTGGCTGTTTCTCGGACCGTCTCTCATCCTCAGTGCCATCACACCACCCTTCGGCTTTTTCTCATCGGCACGCTCTCCACCTCTGCGGCTTTTGTCGGCAAGCTGTAATATGGACGTACGGACATTTGCTTTGGTATTACCATCCATCCATCTCGCCTCTCGTCCACCTCTCCTCTCTTTCATTCTTCCTCTTTCGTTTCACGCGAAGAGCCTTCCAGTCAACATGACCGTATGACTCTCCCTTTTTCTAGCCTATCAAATCTGCATGATTTTGTCAGCAGGTCTAGCAACAAAAGTTGAAATCTGAGATTTCTCTCTCTCTTTCTTTCTCTCACCCACTTTCTTTGTCGAGCAGGCTACGAGAGAACTGTGATCGGCTTCATACTCATCCTCATCCTCGCGCCAGGGTGAGTTTTAAACCATTTTCTGCTTCTCCCCACCCACAGCTGTAGCATCTGTTCATAGATACGCTGTTCATTACCTTTGTTTGAAGCTGCTTGTATTGGGCTTGCCAGTTAGCAGTAAGCTACATTTTCTTGTATTATCTTTGCTTTAACACTTTGTGGTTTAGGTAATGTTACAGTTTAGTGGTTTAACCAGTGATGTACGTCGGGGACGTCTGTAGTAAGTCACAGTGACTAGACTGAGAGCTTTTTATGATTAGCGTTGAATGCTTGTGAGAGCGAGACAAGAGCTGGTGGAGAGTTTACCTGGAGCCAGGGGCATTTTTTCAAAGTACCCGTATTGTTCGATGTTAGAGACTGAGTGGGGGTGTTGGGGAAAGAGAGGAATCGAGCTTGTTGGGGGAGGGAGAGATGGGTCAGTGTTGTGTCTAGCTGAAGGTTGCACTTGTTGTGTCACAGACAGACAGACAAACAAGTGTCGGGGGGACTGGGGGATGCACAAAAAGCTACGAGTAGATGGGCCTTTTAAAGCCATACATTTTTTTCAGTTTTTGTTGTTGTGGGACACATCAGTGCGCTCAAATTTTGTTACAGGTTGGCAGTCGGTCTGCAAATGTGCCTCTCGCAATCCCTGAGACCCTAACTTGTGACGTTTTCCTGTTATGTGCACGGGTTAGGTTCTTGGGAGCTGAGAGGGGCGCTCTGTCATCAGCCCGCCGGCGTCGGAAACAAAGACATTTTAGTCAACAGTGAAGCGCAACTGTCAGAGCAGAGAGGAAGCAGCTAGCCGTGTGTATAAAGGGACAGTGTGCATCAGGGAGGGGGGGGCGCATTGAAGAAATGCCGGCATACAGGTCATGTGATGCGCTAGTGGGTAGGATCAGCTGAGGGTTCATTGTTGGAGGGAGAAGGTTAGAAAGAGAAGGTCTGATTCCTTTGCGTTTGTCCAGTTTAATTACAAATGCTACCAGGCCTCGATTGCGTGTTAAAGGGATAAAAAGAAAATTCTGTCATCATTTAGTCACCCTTATGTTGTTCTAATTATGTATGACTTTTGTGTGGAACGCAAAAAGGATATTTTGAAGTCTATGGTAACCAAGACATTTTTCAAAATATCTTCTTTTGAGTTATATAGGTGTGAAGCAAAATGAGGGTGAGTAAATGATGACAGAACCTTTGGGTGCACTATCGCACAATATCTTATTTATTTGCATACATTTAATTTCACATCTCTTCATTTGAGAGCAGCACAAAGTACTATGGAGAGCGTCATGCTAAAGGCTCGGTACACTTGTGTTTGACCTCAGAGAGCCCTCAACTGCTCACTTTGTAGATGTGAACGTCATCTGTTTAATGTGTGCTGAGTCATGTGTGTTTGTGTGTGTAAGTACCTCATGCTATGTGATCTGGCTTTAGCATGTAGCATGGCTACTATGGTATGCAAGTGCTGACAGGGCCTTACATTTTTGGTTGCTGGCTAACCTAGATGTATATCCCTTAAGGTACTGGACCTTAAAGATGTGCAACTGGAGGATATCACCCCTACCGTGAATTAATTCAATTTGGTGAAAAGCATTGTGTTATGAGCGTAAATGTCGGGAGACAGGGTTGTCAAGAGTTCACCCGCACTCCTTCGTGGTTCGTTCCATTTCTGTAATGTGTTAGTGGACCATTTGTCCGGTACTGTGGTACGTCTGGCTCCTGTTTGAAATGGCATTGCGGCAACATTTCAACAAAGGAATGACTCAAAATGAGGCCAGAGAGTATTTATTGCAGTCTCTACACAAACACCTTTACAGTCTAAGACCTTTTTTTGGCATTTAGAGAGACAGCGAGAGGCTGCTTAATGAGATAAAGGATGCCCACAGTTCATGGACGGTGCATTGCCTCGTTTAAGGCATCGGCCGCTGCATTGTACATATAATGCATGGTGCCATCACGCCCACATCCCTGTCTGTCTTTCTCTCTCTACCCACCATTACACCCACAGGCTGTCTCTCTACCTCTCTCTATCTGTACCCACTGTCGCATTCAAAGAAAACTTTCATCACAAACCCTGTCACTGCTATTGCAGACATTGAACGCTTTGGGGTTTAAGGTGTGATGGTTTTTGCTAGCCAGCGGTGTAGCACTTTGTCTTGGTACATGTCCAGGTAGCCATGCTCTTGCTCTCTAAGAGGATTTGTCTGGTACACTCTGCTTAGATTGCTTGCTGAATTTCCGATGGAAAATCGCACACATTTCTGAGGCTTTCCAAATGAAAACTCTCCGGTCCCCATAGCATGGCATAATACTGGCTTTGCCCCAGTCTCTGCAGTGCTGTGCTCTGGCGTCTAGGCTGCAGCTCTATTGTTCGCTCCTGTCTCTCTGCGCTCACGTTGCACTTCACTGGCACTGGGACAGCCTCCCCGAGGCTGGCCCACTTTTAAGGTGGACCGGTGAACATGGAGGATGCCATACAATCACGTTTAAGGCAGACTGCGACAGGTTTACTGGCTTAGAACAAAGGCTGCCGCAGTGAGGAAGGTTGTGCAGGTGGAGTGTTAGACA
Organism: Puntigrus tetrazona; assembly: GCF_018831695.1. Taxonomy (NCBI): domain Eukaryota; kingdom Metazoa; phylum Chordata; class Actinopteri; order Cypriniformes; family Cyprinidae; genus Puntigrus; species Puntigrus tetrazona. The sequence goes on from NC_056713.1 coordinate 12,491,594, forward strand.
GCGCCAGGGTGGGTGACGCCCATGGCTAAACAGCACCGAGCCGTCTGACACACATCCAGACAGATCCATCCAGTCGGGTCCATTTGATCTGCCGAGGTTTCATATACATCATCCCACCTACCACGGCGAAAGATTTGCCTCAGTACGCCATAGGAGTGTCCGTAGACGTCCTTCTGATACGCTAAAGTACCTCAAGTCTAAATTGAGTGCAAAGGCGGTCTGTTTGATGGAAAGAGATTAGTACTGAGTATTGAACTATAGAGTTTAAAAGTTGTGTCAGTTAGTATAGCGACTGTTCCTTCTACAACCAGCCAACACAGATCTCCGTTTTTGTGAAAAATAGTATGTATTCATGATGGTGAACACATGCTAGTGCATGTGTTTATCACAGTGTTCATTTATTTTTTAAATAAATCATGAGAATATCCATGCCCACAGGTGGTGTTGCTTAGGATTTGGTTCATATATAAATGTAGGGAGAAATCAAATCAAATCCTATATTGAGATCTAAAATTATACTTCTACAGTGCTACAGTGCTCATTGCTTTTGTACTGTGAGGTTGTGGCTGAATGTCTGCCTACAGAGCAGTCACATGGAGAAGGTATGTGCGTGTCCATGCTCTCCATTGTTCAAAAGGACGAGGACGCTCTTGGAGCAAGTGGTTAGACTGAATGCACATGTATAGTTTGAAGTGAAGTATGCATTTCAGCGATTCTTAGGTGAACACACAGTAGATGATCATGTGTGTGTCTGTCATACCTTCATCCACATGCAACATTCCTGAATACGTTTTCCCTCGGGACAAGGGTAGGCTACAGCTAGTGCACTGATTAATGATGCAGAAGAGCACAGCTGTGTGTGTGTGTGTGTGTGTGTGTAGTGAGAGAGCAATCCCAGTGATGATATATCAAGCCAGTCTGAATAACCAACCAGTATTTGACATTATCTGCATTAGCTGACTGCCCTGTGCTTTTTGATGAACAGAAGTGATACGTTTAATAGCTGGCTTTATCAAAAGCGACTTACAAAGGTGTAAATGTACGTCGATTCCAAAATCAACCAACAGCCCTGTCAATAACATTTTCTATTACAGTATTTGCTAAAGACTTAGCTGTTTATTGTACATTTTAATAAACATCAAGTTGTATATTAGCATTATACTGGCTATCCCACTCTCTAGGTATCAACACTGGTCTATATCATTTGACCACTATGCCTGTATGATGGAAAAAGGCTGTATCTACATTACTCCAAAGTTGAGAGAGTTTGCTGTCTGCCTGGCCATCAGACTGGCTTCTCGGACCTCAGTACAGGTTAGAGCAGCTTAAGGATTACCAGCACAGGCATAGGAAGATTAATCAGCTCACAGGCCTAACCTAATTAAGCCAGCGGGGAAATGTCACCAGTGTATATCAACAAGCCTTTCACTTTCACTCGGCCCTGCCCAGCTCAGGAATGCACGGATAGGTCAGCCCTCTCATCCTCTGTCCCGGACTGTCCGTGAAGCTCACCGAGCAGAACACTGTTCCTTTCACTGCACTCAGGTCAGTTGGTTCATATGGAGACGGCCTGAAAATCCCCTTAGTTACTGTGGGAATGTGCTGCTGGGTTGGACCTGTTCTGGCTCATCTCACTGGGTCTTACTGAACTCAAATGCTGCGGTGGCTAATAGTGTGAGATTACCCGTTACTTTCATATACACTGAGTATTAGCTAGTTAGTTTTTTTTATTTTAATAATTGAATACACTTTTGGAATAACTGATTGAACTAAAAGGAAAGATATGAAAAATGAATGGGACACAATTTACCTGGGATATGAATATTAATGAGGTGATGTAACACATTCAAGCCATATTAGGACTACCGCTTTCCAGTTACACTTCTGCTCAATTGTCAAGGTCGTTTTATGTGTGTGGCTCAATTTTTTACTTTACACTGTGACCAAACAAAACTCCTAAAATTTGATTATCACTGTAGAAGTACTGTAGATGGGGACAAATTTAGAGATTTCTAAAAATGCAAGGACATTACACTTTAGCAGCTGTACTTAAGGTTGGCAGAATGATGCAGTTGAGCTGGTCTGAACTTTCTAGTAATGTTATTAGTGAAATGCCCTATCATAACTGATATGATCAATAAAACAATTCCAAGGTCTGCGTTTGGTAAGATTTTTAAATGACATTTCTTTAATTAAATGAAAGGTTTCTTATTGCTCACCAATGTTGCAATAATATGGTTGCACTTATTTAAATAAAAATACAGTAAAACTCAAATTTTGTGACTTTTAAAAATAAAAATTTCTTTTTAAATATTTTAAAATGCCATTTATTTCTGTTATGGTAAAGCAGAATTTTTAACATTATTACTCCACATGATCCTGCAAAAATAATTCTAGAATGCTTATTTGCTGCTGAAAAAACTTTTCTTATTATCTGCGTTGAAAACAGTTGTGCTGCTTATGATATTTCTGTATGGAAAGTTCAAAAGACCAATCTTTATTTGATATAGAAATGACTTTTGATCAATTCAATGCATCCTTTCTGCATGAAAAATCTTTCCAACCCCAAACTTTTTAATGATGGCGTACATTTAGCATAAAGAGGGTTGATAAATTGGGGTGAAATAAACAAACTGTCATTTATTACCCTCATTGGTTCTTTTAATTTTGCACTCAATCAGAATTTCTAAGCATGATAATCAATCTTCGCCTCTATGTACGTAATTCTCTCCGTAATCACGCTTGGTGACTGATTAATTTGTCATTAATAAACATTGTCTCTTTTGGCTGTGGCCCTGTTCCCTCGGGAGCCAGGAATTGTGTCGCTGTGGTGACTGTTGTCAGTGCGATTTGCATGACAGTGGTTGACGTTTGTTTCTCAGCGATTTGCCAGGGGCAGCTAGTGGCCAGGTCTCCGAGTGCCGAGAAAAGCATGGTGGCAGTTCTGTCTCTCACTCTGTCATCATCAGAGCTGCATGCGCGCGTGTGTGTGTGTTGCCATCAAATGAGGCACAAAGGAACATTCAAATCATGTTTCTCACACTTCCACAAGCACCTTGAGGAAATAATGGCCCCAGTGCTGTAAAGGGCAATGCTCATTGGTAACGGGTATTACAGATTGCCAGAGCTGTATCCTAAAGCCTCCCCAATTATATGGCACATGTCTCACAAAGCCTTAATTCACGCTGGAAGTCTACGCATATTATAAACGTGTTCAACTGTCAAACGTATTAATTCTTTGCTGCGGGACGATCATGCCCACGTATTATGGTGTTTGGCAGAGCATGAGACGCTTTTTGTTATTTTGTTGTTTCAGGACGCAGTTCAGCCTCTCATATCTCAATCTCATTTGATGTTGAATTAGTTTGGCATCAGCTTCGCATAACCTTATAGGATTGGAGCTGCTGTGCTGCTATGGCCAGAATATTGATAACAGATGTTCAAACGACTTATCAGATCATTGTTCGCATGCCAAAGTAATCTCTCATTATTACTTGAGTTATTGTTATTATAAGCTGTTGTTTTTGTTTGTCTACTTGTATTTTTTTATTTCAGAGTTTATTAAAGATTAACCAGGGAGATTTTTTGATTTATTGATGCTATATTAAAGCCTTGTTGTTTAACAAATGGATATTTTACAAGTACATTTTATCAAAAAAGATTATATTATATTATATTAATACTGTTTATTTGAAAATGATTTCGATGGTGGCATTTTTCTGTACATGTTTGAATGTGAAATTAAAAGGTCCATCATATAGTAACTTTTTTGACTTGATTTATTTATTGTCAAGAGGCATGTTAAATTTTATGGCGTGTTTTACTTTACAAATTTGACTTTAATTAAAAACAAAAATGACGTGCACATTTTTTCTGGACAGCTGCAGGACTGAGACGGTGGCGTTGTTGAAAGGGAGCTGTGGGTGCTGTGGCAGACTGTCACTGTCTGTGTTTGTGACTATTGACTAACCTGAACGGAGAGACAGAGGGCAGGCTGGGTGTGAGCCATCGGCCTCAGACTGTCCTTCCTGTCCTCTGCTTAGAAAACATGTCAGACGTGCGTCCAGAGATGCCTGCTTTGGATGGACAGCACGTCTTCTCCTTTCCTCAACCTCCAGGACAACATAATACACAGTGCTGGCTTGTCCTGATGTTAAGAAAACCAGTGCAACCCAAAAATACAGATGTATAAAATAAAGCTTTTTAGTGAATAATCTCTAGTGGTTTGAAATGTCTGGACTTCACATAGTCTGCTTTTTCAAACACTTTTGAGTTTAATGTTTTAAATAAGCTTTAAAGAAGACAGTAAAAATATATCAGGGTGTGTATGTGTCTAAATAGAAGCAGATTTTTAAAAATTCTTTGATAAGATAACACTTTTATATATCTCTTCTAGTATTGCCCAGGAAAGTTACAGAACTTTATACATATATATATATATATATATATATATATATATATACACAGTAATCAACATTTGAAGTGGATCAAAACTGCCTTCAAATTTGTATTATATAATATTGTTGAATTGCCTTTAAAACATTTTATTATTAGCTTTTAAGCAGAATGTTTTTTTAAGTAAACACTGAAATTATTCTCATTATGAAAAAAAGTCATTAAACAAATACATAAAGGTTAAAATATAAAAATATCACAACATTTTTATGGCAAAGAACACTGAAATTAATAAATTGTGTAAGTGTATAACATTTTAAAAAAAATTGATTTGAATAACTTTTCAGTTTGAATGTCAAAGCTATTATATAGCTAACGCTTGGTATACAGTTGTTGATACAACAATATTATAATATGGTTATTGTCTGAATAAAAATGTGGAATTTTAATCAGAATAGCAGAAGTTAAAGGGGCTTTTAAAAATGTGCTGGAAACAATAACACCTTTTAACACCAAATGTCCAGATATAAAATGTTACCGTTTAATTGTACTAACTCTCCATGCGACGGCTCACGCCGGCATCCCCTTTTTGAATGTCTCTTTTCACTTTCAGCATTTTTACACTTTTAAAGACTCAAATCTCAGGTTTGTCATCGCGTGTGTGCGTGTCTGAGGTTTAAAGTGCAGTTGCAGGTCGCGGTGAAGATGTGTGTGAGGGGGAATGGTGAGATGGCTCAGGGACTAAGCCTGCTCTTAGTCTGCCATCTCAGTCAGGAAAGCCTCTGCAGATTATCCTCGAGCTGACAGCAACCAAAATAGAATGAGCCTGATTCCCTCTTTTTTGTGTGTGTGTGTGTGTGTGCACGCGCTGCCCTTTTTCTTAGTCTCTGTCTGTCTGTCTCTTTCTCTCCCACTCAGTTTGCCTCCTGCTGTCATTTATGTTTTATTCGCACACTCTCCGAATCCTATCCTCGCATGGCTTTTGGCCTACTTATTGTATTATCGAGCGTCAGTGTTTCTGGATAAGCGAACGCGCGAATTCCGTCGTGTTCGTGTGCGAATGTTTGCATGTGAGCGAGTGACCGCACCCCATTGATTTGTGAAGAAATCAGCTCCAAACTCTAAATCCACGATTGGCGCGGCGTTCCTTCCAGGGCTCGGCGCTTGCGTCTGCTTAATGTTTTTAGGAGCATCCGGCAAATGTAAACCGGCTTTCTATTGGTGCCTCATCGATGTTCCTTATTTATAACCTTATTGACAGGCTCGAGACATCCCAAGGCTACGTATGTTTGAAAGCTGTTGCTTTTTCAGGCCACGGTGAACGATAGCTCAGTTTAAGACCCGGAGTGATAATAAGCCCTTTGTCTGTTTTTGTGTCTGTAATTTACGCTCCTCTTGTTTCGAATGTAACGTGCTTTTGTTTAATCGCTGCGCATTGAAACCTTGTATGTTTTCAGATGATACGTAAATCTAACAGACACGGGCTTCGGGTCACTGAGTTTAGGCTCGGCGAGTTCAAGAAAACACTTCGACAATGGCGTAGCAAATGGCTGTTACATTATCAGACCCCAAGGAGGCTTTTCTGCGTAAACCTGCTGACCCTGCGCAGGCACGACATGCCCGTCTGACTGTAATAAACCCCCCGTAGGGGCTGGATGTGGGGGCCCGAGTCTCCCTCTCTCACCTTCCTAAAACACTTCCAGTTGCTGGCTCCCTTCGCTCCCGCCGTCGGTGTCGAATCTCCCGACTTTGTCTTGATGGTATTAAATCTGCGAAACGCAAATTAAAATGAATGTAAAAGAAATAAACGATGAAATGCTTCGGCTTTCTGCGGCTTCTTTGTTTTCTCGGCTCACAAGGATGAGTGAAGGCAGGTTAACGGGGACAGTGGGCCGAAAGCCATGGGGGAAGGGCTTTTTTTTTTTTTCGTGCAGGCTTTAGCAATACTATCCATTTCAAATTTAAACGGAGCTTCCTGCTTCATAATCATCGGCTCCTTTGAGGGTATTTAAAGCTGCTTTATAATATAAAACATGTTTGGACGTTTATCAAGGCACTTTAGATAGCAAAAAAAAAGTTTCAAAGTTACTGAACATGAACGTTTTCACAATAATTTATTTTAGTCAGAAATCTATAAAAATTCACATTCGTGTCAATTAACGGCATTTATTAAAAAACAATAACAATCTTATCATGAAATCTGAATATATGAACAGTTTATCTGGTAACTCTTTATTTTAGGTTCTCTTAACTACCTGCTTATTAGCATGCATATTACTAGAATATTATCCAGTTATTAGTAGTAATTAAGCGCATATTAATGCCTTATTCTGTTTGACCTTGTTCTACATTTGTAATCCTAACCAGTACCTAAATTTAAAAGCTACCCTATCTATTAATAAGCAGCAAACTAAGAATTAATTGAGGGAAGAGTCGTAGTTAATAGCAAATAAGCATTCCTGTTTATTTTCTAAATGCAATTACGCTGACGGACCACATGCACATGCATTCAGACATTTAAGTACTGACGAATGTCTTACATTTCGCAAAACGTTTCACAAAAAGTCTCTCAGCGGTCGGTATAACTGAGCAATTATGATTTTTTAAATAGCATATCTATTTAAGCAATAACAAGGATAATGGGCTGTTCTGCGTTTGTGCTGACTCAAGTTCTTTGTTTTAGTTTAATGCAATCTGTTTGTTTGTGGTCAATTCCAGGGCACTTTTGTTTTCTTTCAGTGGGGGTAATAAACCCATAACGCTGTCGGCCACATACATTTAGTTTTAATATCCTCCGCTTCTCATTTTTCCATACTAATCATTACTGACGTTCCTTTGATCCTCAGCGACCGGTTTGTTTCGTGATTTCTGAAGACTCCTGCGTCTGTTAGCAGGAATCCACATCACTCTGTATCTATTTCGAATTATTTATTAGCCACTTTAATAGCATGGATATTTTCAGTGTGTTGCTATAGAAACTATATAACAGCCGTGTTATTTTTCAGGTGGGGTTTTTAAGCATATTTGTGAGTGTCATAAGCACCGAGGAAAATGGTGGTCAGCTAGTCAAGCCATACAGATTCAAAGCTTGTCTGTCTGTAAAAGTTTCGGTACAACTTTAACTGTTTTTTTTTCCTCCTTTTCTCTCCTGCAGTACATAACAAATCATCAAAGCCGGGATTAAAATTTCGTGAAGGAGCAGCTTTGACTGCTGGAAGACTTAAGCGTATTAGCTTTAAAACCAAGATGGGAGTTTCAAGTGATGTATGGCAGACTTCAAAGATGTTTTAATCTGTCAGTAGGCATGCTCTTGCACAGGCTATTTATATTAGGACACAGTGTTTCTTCTTTCTGCACGTCCTAATCAATGGCTTCTCCGGCTAGACCCAGCCTGATGTTGGTGTTAACCAGTTATTAAATAGCTGCACTTCGTCTAGATTGTTTCCTCTGCTTTTCTTTAGAGTGGTCTTTAGAACCACGGCATGTACTGATTATGAATACTGATTAGTCATGTCAGTTTGATAAAGACTTTATGATTTCATGGTCACAACTGCACTTCTTTTCATGCTGCACAGATGTATTTGGACACTCTTAAAAATGTTCATTTCTATGAATTGCGTCGGTATTTCAAACTGAGTGTCATTCATTTCACAGAAAGACGAAACCTTTGGCAAGAAGTGTTTTTTTTTTTTCGCCTGTTTGTTTGGCTGTTAGTGTAACATTCATTGTTAATGGGATGAATACAGCTATGTTTACTTGGATTGAAAACATGTATCTGACATGATATCTAACTTGTGGTGTGACATGCTTTGTATAACCTTATTAACTGGGATGTATAAAATTATATATATATATATATATATATATATATATATATATATATATATATATATATATATATATATATATATATACACATGAATTTTGTACGTTTTAAAGATTAGACACATTTTAAATGTCTTCACACTTTTGACTTATCAACTTTTAACATTTTATAAATTATATAAAGTTCAACTTTGGTCACTTTATGTATGTTATTTAAGTTGAATGACTTTTACAACCAAGTCGATTATACTTGAAAAATTAAAGCAGCAACAAAAAGTTTTTCAATTGAAATAGGTGGATTTTATTTTTTTACAGGGAGTATTGGTACTGTAGAAATGAATGTGTTGCACTGCAGAACAATTTACAATAAATGACTATCAAAGGAAAATGGTGTTTAAAATGTTTTGACTAAAATAAATGGTGACCACAGAGCATGAAACACATTTTTCCTAATACATGTAAGTTTATGATTTAAAAATATCAATAAATGCATACATACATACACACACGCGTGTATTGATTTTTACATCTGTGAAATCTTGAGGGAAATGGTCTTCATACATCCACTAAAATGAGATGGTAATAACAATAATATGCAATAACTAAAATATCACAACTTATTTCTGGAGCCCAAGCATTGTTTGTTTACAATGACTACTACATTTTTATATAGTGCAGCGGCGATCATAATGTCTCACTTAAGTATATAAAGTCAAAACGTTTTAATTCAAGTGTGTTAATTGTAGCACTGTTCTTGTTAATTAAACTTTTCTTCACTAAGCTTTTATTTTTTCATTCAAAAACCAAGAGTTTTCTATGAGTTTTTGAGTATTAATGACTTCAGAATTTAATGTCACTTCATTTTGTTTGACTTTTTGTTTGAACTCCCACAATACTCTGATAGACTCAGTTGTAAATGTATGATAGCTATTAAAAATGTGTCTTTTTCCCCAGTTTTTTTTGCTTTCCTCAACACTCTGTCTTTTTATGAATTTTCAAACGCTTTTAGGAACTATTTCTAGATGAGCACACAAACACTACCCGTTTCCAGACACGTTTCTGCCGGGAATTTTCAAATACCGCCGAGTCTAAACCCTTACAGGTACTCTGAACGAAGAGCGGTGTCCTCCGTGAACGTGGCCATGCCTGAGGTGAGGGTTTTTTTTCCCGCTCTGAGATTATTCGTGTTTGTTTTGAGCTCTTCATTTGTCATCAGCATTGCCACGGGGGGGTTTATACTCAAAGACACCGCTGAGATGCTTCTCTTTAAATCTGTCATCGAGGCACTATAGTACTATATTGCTATCTCTGTGAAAAGCACACCGTGATTCCGACGCTCCGTCATACCTGAAAGTGTTACAAACCGTTGGAAGTCACGCCTGCGTGGTTTTTGGAGCTGAATGTCCCTGTTTGTTTGTCCGAGACAGTGATGTCACTCTCCCTCATTTAAAGTGAAATGTGGCAGTGCGATTTCATGCATCACGGAGGAATCTGAATGTGTTTTCTGTGCTTGGCTATAAATAGCAGATAACGGCTCTTTCCAGTTCCAGAAATAGGTTCTGTGGAATTGGATTCCAAGCCGAGCAACACTTTCCTTTTAAACGGGCAAATACGCAGGACATGCATTACCATGTTGAATTAAGAGTGCCACTTTTCAGCAGACTTGGAGCCCTGCCACGTCTGCAAGACGAATTCATCACTTCACAGCACAAAACGGGGCTCTGGGTTGGGCATTTGACGTAACAAAGATTTTCTAAACAACAGAAATGATTAACCGAATTAAGTTGAAATTTCAGGAATGAGCTTAAATTTAAAAAAAAATTATAATAAATTAGTTGGAATTAATGTCGCGATTGTGTTATAATTATTAGCTGTTTCTTTTTTAGAAAGGCAATTTGTCTCAGTTCTGTCAGTTTGCTGTATGAGTTCTGGGAGAAACGTCGTACTAGTTTCAATGAGACTTGTTAAAGATACTTCACAGATAGATTATGCTAATACAGACTTTATTATAAACTTTATTATAGATTTAAAACATTTCTGTGATTTATTAGTCAAAACTCTTAACGGATCAGAAGTCTTTTTAAAGGGAAAGGCCTGATCTATTTTGTAATTTATTTTGCACAAATTTACTTTAAAAATGTGCTTAGATGAAATACGAGAATTCAGTTAGCCTAATTCTTCTGATAGTATTCAGCAATCATGATATTATGTAATGGCCCTGAACCTATTTATGTGTAAAACTGCATGCTAGATTGATTAAACAGATTTCCAAAGAACAAAACCCTAATCTTCAAAACGAAAAATTACAGTTCTTGATTAGAATTTTCTGCCTCATAAAACCATTTTTCCTGCTGTTTGTTTATTTTTAATTAGATCATATGATGCACAAGGACAAACAAATGATTTGTTTAGTTTAATTAGTCTGAAAGCTTTTTTTCCCCCCCCTTTCAAGTGCTGGCTAATTTTTGCAATCGTTTAAGTGCTAAACTAATTTAGGGTTTATTTCAATTTAATTCACTTACCTTTTTTCTATTTGGAAAGGGCTTAATTTATCGCACGTCGTATGCAAACTAAGTATTTTTAAATAGATGCAGCTCTCACCTGGGACTGTTCAAGGGCGTTAGAGATCTGCTTGAGCTTACTGTATATTCATCCACACACACACACACACACACGGGCGATATAGCAGAGCTGTGTGTGGTAGCGGCTATGCGGCTTTGATCTGTGCATTTCCCTTGTCCTTTGTCAAAAGCAGGCTGAGAGGCAGAGATGTGTGTGTGCTGAAGTACGAGGCTCCATTGAAGTGTTAAGAGTGCGCAACTTTCTTCCTCTTTTCTTCCTTCCCTACCGTCCTTTCTCGTATTAGAAGAGTCTTTATTATGTGGGCAGAAAGTGAGGGTGGTGCGTGGGGGGGGACGGGAGGGTGGGTGAAGGGGGCTCTCCTGTTTATTAATATAGGAGGCAGGTTCCCACACGCGGAACAATGCGTTAGCCGAGCGAGGCGGCATTGTCGGAGCGGCAGAAACTACGCCGCGCTGGAAGTCCGCCGAAGACGTGCGATCGCCTCGCGCGTTTTACGAAACGCGTCGCGCGGAGCACGCGCGCTTCCCTGCGAAAAGCGCACCGTTTGCGACTGACTCGGGTCGTCCGCGAACGAAGCCGAACGCGAGTCCCTAACGCGGCAGACATGCTGGTGGAAAGGCTAGCGCAGAGTCAGAGGAAATTGCAGATGGTATCGGCCAAGTTCAAATGCGCTTTCGCCCCCCGTCCCTCCTCTTCCCTTCCTGCCATTCTTCTCGCGGCACAAACGGCCGTCAGCTAGGTATGCGTTCATTCATTGTGTGCGGCAGGGGGTCCCTCACTTCAAACCGGCCCGTTTAAAAGAGGGCTGCGAAGTCCCACGGAGTCCCCTGAGCCGTGAGCGGAGCAGACAGGCGTGACTGGACCGGCAGACATCAAAGTGGCTGGAGCCCTGCCCCTCCATCCTGCCCACACCGTGCCCCTGCCGCGCCCGCACGGAAAAGCCTTCATTAGGACACCGTTACATGGGTCACTGACATAGATAGAAGAGCGCCCGTGAGGGAGCAAAAGCAGCATGCGTTCGTGCTGGTTAAATACGATTTTTGTAAAAGTTTTTTGCCAGCGTTTTAAAGATAAGTTCCAATTTAATGCCTCCAAAATTGTATGTTCATCAAAACGTTTATTAATTGCTGAGAAAACCTTTTAAATATGCTTTAAAAACTTTCTGGAGAGTTGCACCACATGACATTTCACAACTTTCACTAAACTTGACTTGTCGTGAATAGATCAAATTTGATTCAAAATAACCATTGAGTAATTGATTGTTGGTTAGAAAGGTTTTTAAATATGCTTAAAAACTTTATACATTTCTGGAGAGTTACACCACGTGACATTTTACATATTTTACTAATCCTGACTTGTCATAAAAAGATCAAATTTGATTCTAAAATAACCATCAAGTGATTGATTGTTGGTTTGAAAGGTTTTTATATATGCTTAAAAACTTTATAAGTTTCTGTAGAGTTGCATTACTCTTGCCTTGTCATAAAAGGTCAAATTAATGTGATTCTTAAAAAAAAAGTACATCTTGAATTTGTGTGGTGTTTTTCAAGGTAAAAGTATTTTTATGCTAAACAGTTTAAACTTTCTTATTAAACAGTTTTTTTCAATAAATGGAACACTTAAAATTACATAACATTTATCTGATGGCTTTTGTGTGTTGACATTAGCGACTGATTCAAACATTAAAGGAAAGTACAAGTAAAAAGTCATTAAAATATAAGGTGCAATTATTAAAGGAATTCATTGTTTTCTGTTTCATTATCTGCAGGATTCAAACACCAAAGTTATTTTCTGTAAAATTAATTTTCTTTTAATAGATTCTACAATATCGTTGACACAGCGACATTACCTATTGTGTAGACTTGACTTTGAAATAATTGTCACTCATAAATCAGATGAATAAATCAGAATACAATAGGCTATAATATTTTATATTTTCTACATAATTCATATATAAAATATATTTCAGTAACACTTTACAATAAGGTCAACAAGTGAACTCATTAATGCATTAACATTGTGCAATACGTTTGTTACAGTATATATTACTCTTTGAAAAAACAACTATTTTATGTTAGATACAACTTCTAATTTTAATAATGTAGGCTATTAGTACATTTATAATATTCATACTATAAATATATCATATAGTGTAAACTAGATGAAGATCTAACAGAATGTTTAGAGGTTTTAGAAATGGTGACACATTTAACTAAAATATAATAATGACAGCACTTTACAATAAGGTTCCATTTGTTAATATTAGTTAATGAATTAACAACATTATTAATCCATAAATATCATTAATTTTGAAGACAACTGCATCACATCTGATTTCTTATTTTTACATAAAAAGTTCCAATTATGTGATATTTTAAGAGACTTTATGATATAATTTCCTACATACTTCATAATAAGTGTCCTTTGATAAATTGCATTTTATTGTATATTTTAATAGACAATTAATTTAAATGAAAACATATATATATATATATATATATATATATATATATATATATTTTTTTTTTTTTTTTTTTTTTTTTTGGTAGCTAAATGTTCACAAAAAAGACATATAAAAATGGAAACGTAAAACTTAACTCTAACAACTTCAGATGTCAAATATCAATGTTTCAACAGGTCCTTGTCTGCTATAAGGCCCCTTTGGACTGGTCAAGAGAGACATGGAAAGTCCCAGGGTTCATCGGGGTGTGCCATCAGGTGAATGGGCTTTGAAACATCCCCGACCGTGGATGAGAGCGTAGTGGGTGGTGCTCCCCCGAGAGTGACGGGAGCGGAGAGCCCCTGCACTCATTCAGTCCTCTCCGGGTTTGCACACAGCTTCTCAAGTGGCCCATGAAAGCCCATTACCTCCTTGTGGGAGGGCTTAATTGAAGCTGAAATGCAGAGAAACAATGGTGCGCAGAAACCTGAGTGAACATAAGTATGAGCGCAGCACTTCCCCATGGCATTAATGATGGCATAAATGACAATAAACTGCTTTGTAACGCAGCGATATGGCCCTATATATCTGTCGTGAGCCGGGCCTGCCTCATTAGGGAGGCCGTACACAAAGCAGGCAATCAGTCACGAGGTACACGGGTGACTGCCACTGCTCGCATCATTAGCTGTCCCACCGATGCCATGCGATACGTTCTAGCGCCTCAGCCACCGGCCATACCATAAAAGAGACGGGACCGGCTACAGAAGAAGAGCTCAGACAAAAACACTTTGCAGAAGCTGTGAGGCGAAACATTATTAGTTTATTCACTGCGCAGGTGCCGAGATTACACCGCATAGAGGGAGAAGTGATAAAAGGAACTCCCAAGGCTGACCACCATGCATCCATGGATGAAGCTTAAAGTGCTCATTCTTCTCCTTTGAAAGCAATTCTGCTTCAAGCTGAGGTGTGTAATTTTTCCGATGGTAAAATACAATTTCGGCTTAACATGCAGTGGCACTCACGAGGTAGATTTTCATGAAAAGCATGAACGTTGTCTGTCTTTGCCAGGTTAAAAAACCTTGCTTTGTTACCGACCGAAACGACTCAGCCAATCAACGGCCAATTTGGGGTGGGACTACCACTTTGGTTAACCAATGAAAGCTGTTTGGGGAAACCTGTTTGCAAATAATCATTTTTACAGATTTAACGCACACTTATCTTCTGTGAAATACAAAAGAACATGGCAAAACAAAAAAGCTCACACTATATTGTCCAATTCTCGCTATTAACAATGAAATACTCTATGACTTTTGCCTCAATGAAATTGTAATTTGCTGCTCATTAATAGTAGGTAGTTGTTAAGTTTAAGCACTGGGTAGGATTAGAGATGTAGAATATGTGCTTTATAAATACTAATAAACAGCCAATATGTTAATAATAGGCATGCTAATAGACAACTAGTTGATAGTTTATTAGAGAAAGTTCTTTAAATGACAGTTCTTTAGAGTTTAAGTAAATGACAGAATTTGGCTTTCTGTCACTTTAAGCCAAAATACAATGAATAAAAAATAACCTTCATTTTAAATGAACAACAGCATTCATATCAAGCCGGAGAAAGGCTATAACGTACAGCAGAAATTAGCTAAATAAAGGGACACTTATTTTTCATTGGAGTCATTCAGACATAACTGCAGTGTTTTCTGCCTACAGGGAAGTGTGTTATGTCACTGCATTACCCAGCTCCCCCTGCATCGCAGACTGTTGCCTTGGAGATACGGACTGTGCTACAGCTGTATGAGCTGCGACTGCAGACAAAACCCATGCAATCACGCGCACACTTCAGTGCAGCACACTGCACTCATCAGACGCTTTTCAGCTTCATTTAGAATCTTACATTTTTCACTCACAGCACATGGCCATTTCACGATGCTTATAAAGCACTACTTTTTGTAGTAGAGTAGGCTGTCACTAAGATTAATGCAGTGAGAGCTGATTACTGATTGTAGATGCTCTGCTTATAAATTAGTTATGAATCAGACAGTGTTGAGTTCCGAACAGAGTCAGCCATGGTAACATTCAGTAACTTTCTCCATATGCGCCTTGTTTCATATTATCAAAGCCCCCCATGCTCCGTCCCATCCCCCTTCGCTTAATTCCCTCCACACATCGACCCCCCGTTTTCATTCTTTTTCCTTTGAAAACTTCCACACCAGAACTCTGCGGCTTCCCCACTATTTTATCATTTCATCTTTGCTATCCTCCCCAAACATTCTTATGGACTACTTCTATATGTTTTTCTGACATTCTTCACATTCACCTTGGGTTTGTTGCCACGGGATAATAAATCTGCTGAAAGCCCCCTCAAAGTCAAATACCACAACACTAAAAGTACCATTGAAAAATGGCCAAGAAAATAATAAGAATTTACTTTCTAATGTATTTTATGGGTTATTTGGATCACCCTTTTTAAGTTTTTAACTTTCATTTTTAAAGGTGTAGTTCACCCATAAATAAACATTCTGTCATAATTACTCATCCTCATGTCGTTGCAAACTCGTAAGACCTTCGTTCATCTTTAGAACACAAATGAAGATATTAGAGAGCTTTCTGCAACACAACTACCAAATTCAAGGCCCAGAAAGGTAGCAAGGACGACGTCAGAATAGATGTAACATCAGTGGTTCAACGGTTATTTTATGAAGCACAGATTTTTAGTGTTTATGGTGTTTCTATGTTAATGTAGTAAATTTAAATGTCACTCCATACACTATTTTTTCTAGTTTTGCGTTAAAAAAGTAAAAAAAAAAGCAAAAAAAAAAAATCCTATGAGATGTTTCAACTTTCCTAATAAATGGATTTCTATGCCAATGATAGAGTATGCTCAGTTACATATAAAATTAAAATATTTTATGATGTTCAAGATTGTTGAGGTAAATGTGGTACTAACAGAAAAAAAGTAGGTCTTATTGTGTTTTGTTATGTACAAGTTTATGTCCGCATATAATGGCATACAGTACTATAGTACAGTAGGAGCCCTTTAGCTAAATTCAGACACCTTTTATTGTGCATATTCAGGGTACTTTCACAGTTTTTGATGTTGTTTTAGATATTGTAGTTTGATATTGTCTGACTGCTTTGATATTAAATATTTTTGCCATATGGGAATATTTTATACTCATGCTATGTGAACAAAACCAGATGTCAGTTGGTTTCCACTGGAAACACAAATTAATGTAAGCTCAGCCAAGTTTACGTAAGGTTATCTATAAGAACATGTCAACAGGAGTGTTGTTTGGACATTTTGTACTTGAAATCAAAGCTGCAGACCAGGAAGGAATCCTCAAGTCAATCATTTCGGCTTCTAGCGCAGTCTAACCAAGCATGATTTCTTTGTTAGTCAACAGCGCAGCAATCGAGCACTTGTTCTGCTCAATAAACGCAAGAGGAACACCTGTACCATGAAAAAGGGAGAGTTTCTCGCCAGAGAGAGCCTCATCTCGGATATGTGATTTTACTGTGTGGCAGTGAGGCAGTAAAATCTGAAGGCAATTACCATGGAGAGCGCACACTCCTGAACTAGCCAGCCTATGCAAGCATGCTGTGTCCCCTAATGAGGTGTGACCAGACTCATGAGTTGCCATGGAAACTCCCACCAAGCCACTGCACCGCCATCAAATCTTCTATACGATGACTCCCGCCCCCCCTCCGCTGTCTGTAGTAATGCTTTAATGCCTGGAGGAAAAGTTACGGGTTGATAGTTCAGCTGTGAAACCAGATGATGGAATACAATGCCTAAAACCTGACTTCAAATTCAATAAGGAGACATTTTAGACGAGTGATATTTAAATGCAATTCATTTATGAACACGAATACAAACAAAACTAACAGAACAATAATTCAAGAAAACTGTTAACAGCTCATTTGGTTTGGCGTGAGGCAGAGGGTTTCAGATTCTTGGCAGTTTGGAAGATATTTACTGCTAGTATGTCTCATGATATTGCCAGGATAAACCGAGATAAATAAATAGCTCAGTTTCTTGGGCAAGAATATCAGTAATAAAACTCTGATCTTCGCGGCTTTATGTTGATAAAATAAACCACTTTGTAATTTGGCGTGTTTTTAAACTCTCCGACGTGAGCTTTCTCTTCTCCTGACCTCCTCCATCACCCTTTTTAAGTGTAATTTTGAAGTGTTTCTAGATTAATAATGTGTTAAATTCAAAAGTCACACTACCTTCATTTTTTACCAATTCTAGTTTTAAGTAGAGCTGACAAGTAAATGCATTAAACTCATAAAAGTAATGTGTTAAAAATGATCAGATGTTTCATTTAGGCCAGATTATGCTCAGTGACAAACGATACATTTAAGAAAACACAAGAAAAAAAGGTACAAAAGCTGTCAATGGGGTAGCACCTTATTTCCCCCCAAAAAGGTGCATAATGGTACTTTTAGATCTAAAGTATACATGTTAGTAACTCCCAACCCAGTGAAACTTTGTATCTTTATTTATAAGCGTACTGATTTCTAAAGTAAGGTTTTCTACTGTTAGTAAGTATAAAATGATCTTAATTTGGGTAAATACGTGTTTAATTGTGATTCATTTGATAATTTTATTATGTCAATCCTCTGATAAAATCGACCGAAAATCATTTTCAAAGCCAACAGAATAACTTTTCCACGCAAAATGCAGCAATAAACTTGTGATTGTGTTTGACAAACAAGTCATTTCCTGAACCGCGTGTGACAGTTTTTTTTAACTCCTGAATGAGGCAGAGCTCAGAAAGGGAAACTATGTGGGAGGTATGTCATTCAGTTCACTGAAAAGAAGATGCCCATCGGACCTTTGAGAGTGAAACAAAATGGCAGAACGGTGGGTGACAGGCCGCACATGCTAACTGCTACGCAGGTTGCCGGTCCTGAGCGGCTCGTTCTTCATGCCCAGCGCTGTCCGGTCGTTTTGTCCACTAGTGGCACATTCCTTCCTCTTGGCCAGTCTTGTGTTTATTTCCAAGGAGCAGTCTTTTTCCCAGGTCCCTCTTGGCCTCCGAGCGAAGGCTTTTGGCAGAGATCCACGTTGCACAAAAGGCCCGGGCATTCCAGCTGTCTGTCTCTAATCCCCAGTGTCAGCTCGTGTTAATGTTGCAGCGTGAAATCTGAAGGCGCAAAGCGGCGTGGGATATTAAAAAACCATCGTCAGAATTCCTCTGGAAAGGCAACTAGTCTGCTGGTGGCATTAGAGAGGGCTGGTGCCTTGCCATCTTGGAGATGAGGGGCTCTGAGGCCTTCGACTGCATTGGAAATGCTTGCCGCAGTGGTTCGAGGCGGCGAAGGAGAGGAAATTGATGAATGCTGTCTTCAGAGACTTGCTCCGGTGCAGGAAGAAAAGGGAAGAAAGTGACTGACGCAGGACTAAAGCAGCATTTCCGTTTTTTTCTCTCTGCCCCCTCAGCCTGGAAAAACAGACAATAGGCGAATGACACGGCTCTGTGGATGGATGATTATCTCACATCCCTTCACCTCACACACTTCCCCCTCCAGCTCTCTGAATCGCCACTAATGTCTAAAGAGCGAATCATCCTGTGCGATCCTTAAATCACAGTGCAATAATATCATATGGATTATCTGTATGAATTGTGCATTTATGAACTTGGTTCTATACATAAAGTTGTTATATATATATATATATATATATATATATATATATATATATATATATATATATATATATATATATATATATATATATAAAACCTGTGTTTAAGTTATTATTATGTAATTAAAACAACCCAGATGCAGTTTGATTGATATTACTATATACTGCTATACAGTTTGTTACATACAAATTTTAAAATATATAAAAATTGTCTGTATTTATTGTGTTTTTAAATGTTTATTTAGATTGGACAGTGTAATTTGGGAACTGGATTGGATTGGATTAACAAAATAAGATCACAGAAAATTCAGTTTTTTTTAGGACTGTCTTGAGTCAGATATTTTACATATAGTCCACAAGACAAAAAAGAGCAAAGACTGATAAAATAACCCACTTCAAAAGTTTGTGAAATCTTTTTATTTTTTCATCTTCATTTTATGATTTGTTACAAACAAATTCAGAAAATACAAAACAACAGAAAAAAGACAAAATGCCAAGAAACAGGGCTTTTTACTAATATTATTATTTGGTTACAGTTGTGCTGGGTCGCCCCACCCACAGTGAAATGTGATTGGTCTACAAACCTACTCATTATAATTGCACATTAAATAGCTTTATTCCAGCATTTGCTCAAGTGTTTTTGGGTTCACGTTTTTAATTTAACTTAAAAATTAGACGTCCATTCAATGTCTTATTTTAGTAAAACATAAGAATGTATGTAAACATGCAAATATAATAAAAACACATATTTGTAGTTAATTCTCCAAAATAATCTACTGAGAAACCATGTCCCTCCTCTCTAAGAGCAGACTGATCACTGAAGTGCAGCTGACTTGACATTTTGTCTTTGATAGTGGAGCTGTGTGGAGGCTGATAAAAGCGGGTGGTCAGTTAGAGGCAGGTGGAGGGGAGCGTGATGAGGTACTGACATGCAGGGAGAGAGAGAGCGATCTCGTCTGAGAGGTGGGAGAGATGCCGCTCACGACGGGGGCCGGTCTGCTGCTGACTGCTTTCTGATGACTTGTCAGTTCGGGAAGGACAGGCTGTTTGTCTGTGCAGCTGGGTGTGTCTCATTATCACATCAGTGTCATCTTTCTCTGTTTTCATGCAGCAGGCAGATCACAGCCCTGTGAGAGGATCAAACCCAACACACACTAGTGTGTGTCAGCAGAGGCGTGTGTCGACACATGTGCATTTTCGCTTTACCCGTTTCCTGTTTAAATCAGTTGCTACCCGATCCATTTCCTTTTTATGTAGGGTATATTCCCTGCACTTTTATTGTACAGTGGGGTAAGTTGTGTCAGCGGGAAATCATTTTAAACGATTTTTAAACATAATAGTTCATTTAGGAAGCTTGGAGCATTTGTAATACAAATAGAAACAAATTATAACAAAAAAAGCCTACTGGTCAAAAATACCTCTGATATTAATAGACAATAATATATTCCTTTTGCTTGATAACAGTCTTTAGTTGTAGTTCTCAATGAGCTTCAGGCATGTCCTCTAAGGGATGGCAGCCTATTCTTTCTTAGCAAATCTGTGAAGCACCTTCAGATTTTTTGGTCTCCTGGCATGGACCCTGGTCTTCGGTGAGCCACACAGATTTTCTGTTGCATTCAAGGATGGCTTTCAAGGATGTTTACTTTGCTCATTTGGAGGTAGCTCTACACCGGAAAAGAGGTATGCTTTGGGTGCTTATCTGTGTCAATCCAAACCAACTTTCCCTGATGTTGCCTTTCCAAATCTTCTCATAGGCTTCCTTTTTCATGATTCCTTTGACCCTGACTAGATTCCCAGTTCAAAATGCACTGAAACATATTAACAGCATTATAATCCCATCTCTATGTTTCACTGTGAGAACGGTGTTCTTCGGGTTGAGCACCTCATCCAAACATCCAAACATCTCTATGGCCAAATAACTCTAGTTTTGTCTCATCTGACCAAAGGACAGGTTTCCAGTATACATAATTTTTTTCAGGTTGACCTTCAAACTTCAGTCTAGCTTGGAAGTGTCTCTTCTTCAGGAGAGGAGTTCCATTCCTGTCTGCGTCACTAGTGTCAGTTTTTGTTGAGACATCAGTCCCAGATTTGGCAAAATCATTCACTAGTGTCTTTGCAGTTGTTCTCGGGTCTTTAGCAACCACTCTCACTAGTTTTCTTTCCAATTTTTATTAAAGCTTTCACTGTGCTCTACAGTGTGTTTTTTTAAACATCTTGATACTTCTCACAGCAGTCCTTGGGCACAGCCATATCGTCCTGGAGCCCAAGACTAGTTGCCCTTTGAAACTAAGCAGGGTTGAGCCTGATAAGTATCTGGATGGGAGACATCCTGGAAAAACCTTGGTTTCACTTTTTTTCGATGGTCCCTTTAACACATTTTGTATGGTAGACTGGTAGGGTTGGGGTTAGAATAAGATGATATGTGCTTGCAAAGTTACTTGTAGTCAGTAGAATGTCTGTTTGCTAATATTCTAAAATGAGTTAGTTGACTTGAAGGTGCAAAGTTACTTATTGTCAAGAGACTTTTTAAAACAATCAAAATAAAGTGTTACCAAAACCTCTTTCAGGTGAGTAGGGGTGTAACCTCTGTGTCCTCGCCAAATTACCACCGCTGGACCTTGTCAAATTATGGCCCTTGCACTTGATTGGCTTTGTTTCTCTCTTCTATACCTGTAGCTGGTGTGTGGTGAGCGCACTGTGGCTGCCGTCACATCATTCAGGTGAATGCTGCACACTGATGGTGGTTGAGGAATTGAAAAGCACTTTGGGTGTACAGCAATACACAATAAAGTGCTGTATAAATGGTTCATTCATTTATTTACTTGAAAACATTGTTAAAAACATATATATTCTTCTCCTTGTTTGTGAGCATGAAAAATTATTTTTTCTCAAGGCTAACATTTTTTTTGTCTTTGCCATGATGCAGTAGCTACATTATTTTACTTTATATTTTTTGCACATTACTAATCCTCATCTTAAAGTGCAATTTAAAGAATTGATTAGGTTAATTAGGATAGTTAGGTTATTTAGGCAAGACATTGCAGACAACAGTTTTTTGTTCTGTATCCAGTCAAATAGACAGTAGAACCCACAACTGAAAATTACACCATAATTTACTCACCCCTAAGCTAATATAGGTGTATGTGACTTTCTTCTTTCAGACAAACAAAGTCAGACTGTTTTTCTTAAAAAAAAAGCTTGTTAATGTAGGTGAATAGTGGCCATTATTTTAAACCTCCATAAAACGTATATATCCATCATAAAACTAACCTACATGTCTCCAGAGGGCTTAACACGTGTCTTCTGAAGCAGATCGATCAGGTTTTATAACAATTTTTTTTATATTTTCAAAACGATAATATCACTGACTTCAGACAACAGCTGTCTGCAAGTTTAGTCAAGTTTATCCTCTGACATTATTATAACCTCCTCCTTTCGACGTTTGATACGTTACCGTTATGTACCGTATGTGGCTTACGCCTTACGCTGAGTCATTCATTTTTGGGTGAACTATTCCTTTAATGGGGCTAATACTATTAGCCTTAGCAGTTTTTTTGCACAGATGCACAGGAAATTCCGTTGCTCTGTTAATTTAAGTTGGCAGCAGATATCCCGAAATTTATGTAGACGTACTCATTTCTTCATTTTTATCTCCTTGCCTAAACAACTACTAAGTGTTTTTGTCTGTATCAGCTTTGGACCTGATCCGGTACACCTATGCACAGTCAAACTATTAAAACTTCCAGATGAGGTCTGTCAGACAGAAAACTAGCTTCTACCGTCAAAGGGTTTCCGCAATGTGAATCTTGCAAACTTTAAGTCTTTGAGGTGCGTTCACAGCAGGTAAACGTACACGGACAGATGTCTGTTGAAGCGAGACTTCCCAGCAGTCTCGGGCGGGCGGGGCGGGGGGCGTCGCTGATCGGTGTGCTCCGCGAGCGAGATGGTGCGCGGCTTTATCATGTTTCCCTCCGGCTCCAGGTCTTTGTGTGGGATGTTAAGAGCCTGAGTCTAGAATGCCAAACTGTGTTCTTAACAGTCAGCTATCTGTCCCTCTCATCTGTGGCCTAGATGCGAGCACCATTGCTACCTGTTCGAAAACAAGAAGAAAAGAGGGGGGAAGAGAGAGGCAGGGCGCAAGGACAAAGCTGGGAGCGGAGCAGCAGAACACAGTGTCTGTTGTATATGGGTGCAGGCTTGGCACAAACAGTGGCTTTTCTGTAAAACTATCCCACTCCTCCCAGGCCTCTGACTGGGCTCTCAATACTGCCTTTGTCCTTTCACATCACCAGTGACATTGAGAAGCCAAATCTAGCAACACCTGGCCCCTCGCAGCCTCTGTAGCACACAAGGTACGACGCGCAGCCCCGGTTTGCATTGAAAAAGACGTATGGAGTTTATTTCGTTAACCAGCTGGGATACGCGAATGGGATCAAGCACTCAAAAGTTTAGTTTTTTTTCCTTGAAAAACTGCCGCTAATCTGGTTTTCCTTAAGCTGTCTCATCTTTAAGGCAGGATATGCTGCATAATTGATGAGCGACTCTTTTTTAAATCTATTAAAAGATACGTTTCCAGTATTTCTGGGGAGTCCCAGTACAAATCAAATATTCGTTGCCGTCATAAGGTTGGCCGCTGAGACACTTTGCAGTTGGGCTGAAAGTATACTTGCATATTGAATGTCTTGTGTCCTTCACGCTATGATGTGAATTAAATTTTTCCCCTGAAAAGTCACAGAAGACCAAGGACGAATTAAATTCAATTACATTTTATCAAAGTGCCGCTTTTCACAACAGATACTGTAAAACAGTTTGTACGGCGTGCCAAGAATGGGTACAACACCAAGGCCAAGAACGTATTGTAGTACAAGGTTGCTTGGAAGAAAAAAAAATAACAATAATAAAAATACAAATCTCTTTCTTGTACATGGATGAAAGGCACAAGGGGATACAAATACCTTTACTTCAGTTAAAAGGGCTATTTTTCCAAAAGTAACTGAGGAAATTCAATGGAATGTGGTGTAATGCCAGATGTTCAGCATTCCTGAAACGGTTGCATCAGTCCCTGCATGTAACATATTTAGGGAATGCCTGCACTGGTCTCAATGTAATGGATGAAAAATGAAACGCAGTCTGAATTTATCCTTATTAACAAGTTAATTTGGCCTAATCAATTTGAATGGCTGCAGTGCAAACCTAAAGAATTTCCGATTGGATGTTAATATAAAAATATAATATAAAAGCAATGAAACAAAGTTCCTTTAAAAGAGATTTTTTCTTTCTCTCCTTTTTGGTCTTTTTTTCCATCAGGCTGCTGGAGGAAAGGGGAGAGTTAACAGCCGTTTTTGCTGTGCAATCCGATCTGTTGAACACGGAGGGTAGGAAAGATAAAAGGATACAGAAGCGCTGTTGGAGTCTGTCTACAGGAAGAGCCTGATTAGAGGTGAGCCTGCAGCAGGCACATTGGCTGAGGAACCATCCAATCACAAGGGCAGCCAGGGAGGGCAAAGCCGCTCTGCCTTTGGCCAACCGTTTCTCTGTGTGTCACTTCACTCTTGTTGAACACAATGTATCCGGTATCAATCTGGTATACTTAATTACAATATGAATTTACTTCATGTAATTCGTGTCATATGTAACATGTTCTTTGAACATTTCAGGTCACGTTCTCTCAGCACATGTATTATTAATGGATTTAATGGCTCACTGGTGTTTCTTGTAATATTAATGTTAATATGCATGCTCATGAACATTAATAAAGCAAACATGTGTTTGGGAATGTACTTTATTAAACTGTGAAGGAATTAATGATGCAAGGGTCTCTATACATCATGCCGTTTGACAGGATCGCAGACATTATAATAAGGCATTTATGAGTGTTTCTTCAACTATAGGCACAAGTCCCAGGTGCTGATTTTTAATAACTGAATTTTTTTTGCAAAGGTCACATTAAAATAGTTTCTGAATTTTTTATCATGTCTTCAATGATTTTTTTTTTTTTTTTATTGTTTTAACCTAGCCCCAGACCAGATTTTCACATTTTGAAATATGAAAATAAATAATACAAATATTATTAATAACAACATTAAACAAGGAACATTATTTAACTTTATTTTTCTCCATGGTTATTCTGATTTCTAAAAAAAATATATAATAATTATGCAGACAACCTCTTTTATATGTAAGTAATCATTTTATTACAAGCGATAACTTAAAAAATATATAAAATTTATATTGTTGTATTTGTGTGAAAATAATACATTTATATCTTTTCAGACTTATTATTACAGATAATTACAATAGAATATTTATAAAATTGCAGTCACTTCAATTTTTACTTTTTCTTTGCCTCTAATAAGTTCATTTGTTTTTATTTAGATACCTTTATTGCTGTTAATACTAAATACATTTTTGTTTAATTTGATTAATTTTAATGTAAATTTAAGTTTGGTGTTTGGTTTTTATTAATTTTTTAAATATTACGTTCAATTGTTTTTAATATTATTATATCGCTGTTTTTCATTATGTTTAAAAAGTTTTCACTTATTTCAGTTTTATTTATGTACATAGAAAAGCAATGAAAATGAGGACGGTAATTTTCATGCAGTTTCATAGTTTCTGAAAATAGCAAACGTATGCTCGAACACTTAAACAACATGTCACCCACAAAATGCTTTTTTCTACTCTGGGAGGATATTTTTGTCGATCCTTTCTTAGGGTTACATAATCCCTCTTTCATTTATTGTGTATAATGTTGTCCAATGGCCCAATCTGCTTTGCCAAGAGGCCATCAAAAAGCATTCCCTTCCAGCTTTGCCATGTCAAAGTGGGAGCTTTGCTTAGGGCCACAGTATACCCATTCATGTGGCAACCGAAAGTCTAGCCAGCAGACTGTGTCGGCCTGTATCACAATGCCGGAGTGAGCACACATGTCAGCTATCAGTCTCCTCTCTCTCAGGCTCAGAGTTGGCAGTGCTGAGCGAAAGGGTCAATTTGCTGCATTAATGCCATCGGAAGCTGGCGCACACTCATATGGCACAGATTCCATCCCCACTCGCTCCCTGAACACTGAGCGGGCCCGATCCCACCCCTCCGAAAACCCCCACCCTCAGACGTGGCCTGCTCACTGCTTCAGTGAGTCGCTGGAATTAGGGGATCAGGGGAGGCAATTTGATGTTTTCCTAAAACTCGGAAGTTGGCAGCAAAAGCTGATAAGAAGAGTGCCGGAGATATTAGTGAGAGCGCCGGAGAATCAGAGGCCTCAGACGCAGGTGTTGTTACTATATAGATACACGTTCCTGCTCACCTTACAGGATGACAGTCAAGGACACTGGCGGAAATGGACAGTTATGTAAACATTATGATTGCGCTTTTATCACAGTTTTTAGCACAGTTTTTAACACAGTTTGTTCAGAACCGCACGAGGCTGAGACAGGACACGGTTTGATCGGTGGCTCAGTGACACTGCACTGTTGCTTTTACCTATTAATTCATTTCAAATCATTAAAACATCAGAAGATGAGTTGAATAGTCTTCTGTGAGCATTCATTTAAAACATTTTTGGCGTAAGGTAAAAAAAAATGTCAAGGTGATACAACCGTCCTCATAGCATTACGAAGACAAAAGCCTCATTAAAAATAACGTTTTATTAAGGAGTTTGTCTTTTATTGTTTTTTTTATTAAAAATGTCTGCAAGTTGTAGGGCGGCCAGCATCCAGAAACTTGCAGGAAAAGAAATTGAGCTTCATTGCTTGAAAAAAATACATGAAAAAACCCGTACATGACTTGTCCGCAAGTCATATGGTATAACCAACATTCAGAGACTTGTGAGAAAAAAAAGCTTTTCATTGCTCACAAATATGTGAAAAATTGTCCACAAGTCATGTGGCACAGCCAACACACAGAAATGGGCAAGAAAAAAAGTGTTTCATTGCTTATAAATATATTTTAAAAATGTCTGTGGTATAACCAATATCTAGAAACTTGTGAGATTAAAAAAAATAGTGCATAGAAATGAAAATATTAATTCATAAGTGTACCTTGATTTGACATAAATATATTATAGCACTAAATTAAAACTTTTCTTGAAAATGTTCAATATAAAAGCAGCATGAAATCAAAGAGGTTTTTTTTTTAATTACTCTTTCTGTATTACTTGTATCACTAGTCCCCTGGCCCTATGCAAACAACTTAAAACCAGATGGTATAGCTAGTAGACTGGCATAGCTATATCAACCAAACAGCTTTAAAAAGGTTAAACTAGTAAAAAAAAAACCTAAGTTAGAACACCAGCACACGACCTGATCCGGCATCTGCTCCCTCACAGCAGATACAGCAATATTTATCAATCACTCTTGTACTACACACTGCCCCCATTGTAACATTCACACGAACTGAGATGTTTCCAATGGCTCTTTCATTCCAAACTTGAATTTTTTTCTCCTTCTGCCGCTCAATGCAAAAGCCTTTGTGTGGCAGGGAATCTGAAAATAAGCAAAATCGCAACGGAAATGCTACACGCACTGCAGAACAATAGCAGACCACGCCACGAAGGTTAAAACAAATGTGTCTTTTATGAAGTGAGGGTGTCATTTGCTACAGTAGGGTGGAGGGGGTGGAGGTCAGTCAGCGAGGAAATGACAATATCTACACTGTCCCCGGCAGCGGCGGCAGAGCTGAACCAGGCGCCGCCACGGCTGAGCACCGAGGAGCAGCAACTCATAGGAAACATCCATCTTCACGTTCGCTGAGAAGGGAAATAATTATGTTTCCTATGTGTTGCTCATAACGATTCGCTGAAAGATGGAGGAAGTTAGTGATGACTGTGGTCATGTATGTCTTAAAACACTTTCATCCAGGGGTATTTCTAGCCTTTCATCGGTGATGGAGCACAGGACGCCATCAAAAACATCTTCTAGTGCTGGCTGATAAACCGGTTCAAACAGTAAACCGGTTTGAATTACACAAACGGTTTACTGAATTAAAAAAAAAACATACTTGAAGAGTGGCTAAGCAATTTAGACAGCCTTGTGAATTAGAACTAGAACTAACTTCTGACTAGAGCCCTGCATTTATGCCCGGGTCCAAGGGGGCCCAAACCCCTAAGGCTGGGCTTCAGGACAATATTCACGTCATAGTTTAGACGTGGGCTGCACCTCGGACTTTTAGGCTTTTCCTTATTTTTAGATAATAGGCATTGATCAACTGGTGATGAAAAAACTGGTGGAAACAACAGGAGGCCGGGCTCCACAACTGAAATCGGATCGACGACGTCCCGCGGCTCCAGCGGAGAGCTACCACCAGCAGCTGAAGAGTTCTGCATTCAGATGCACGCAATAGTCTTGTCGCAAAGCCCCAGCAAAAGTAATTAGCAACTATGAATGTGTTGGGGAAAATAAAAATATATTTGAATTATTTACAAAAAAAAAGTGTTTTCTGAGTTTGTGTCGAATAAATGAATTTCTTGACTCGCCATCTCCTCATAGACACGCCTTGAGTCATCTTTACATATTAAAATTATAATGAGTTTTTGTTTTTATAATTTTTTTTATGCGTGGTAATTTTTTTAATAATTTTTTTGATGCGTTTTTTTTGTAAGTGGTAATTTAAAGCTTTCTATGGATATATTTATCATGTCTTTTTCGCTGTAAAGACTATTTTTATAAAATCACTTTTTGTTGATGTTGTCAGTGCACTCAAATAAAAGCAGTCCCTGTACAGTTTCCGAATGATGTGTTACTCTTACCTTGACGGCGAAGGCGGTGATCATAGTTTGTAATCAGCTCACTGTCTGCCGCTGACCGCCTGGTCATTACTTTAAAAAACAGAATGCTGCTTTGTTTACAGAGGTAACCAAGAAAACACATTATTGCTGCTGTTTCATGAGTGCCACCTACTGACAGACAGGGGATTTGCATCTCAATCAGCCGCTCAAAGAATCCGCTGTTCTTGATTTGTGAAGATGTGTTTTATGTAGCATAATTTTCACAAAGTTTCTGTTTTTGCTTTAAATTTTTACAATGCATTAGTAACTATACATGCTACATGTAGCATGTTTGTTTGAATCGCAATTCAAATGCAGTGATTCTGCAACGATTTCATGCATTTTGATTCGTATGAAATTCATATAAAGGCCCTGTCGTGGAAAAATACAAACTGTCACACTGCCAGAATCTTAAAAATAGATATATTATGAATAAAATTACATAATCTACTTTTGCACTTTTGTACTGTACTGAATGTACATTTATTTTAGTTTTCTGTCTTATAAAGTCTGCTGATGCTAATCTTCGAAAAAAAAGTGGAAGAAAGTGAACTGTCAGACTGAATCAAAGGCCACATGTTCAATAATTTACAGGAGTGACAGTTTGAAAACCACATTAACTCGATAGTAACAATAGCATTTACAGAAATGATGTGCAGTGTTTGTACGGAACCGAACTAAAGAATATTGTTAATCACACCTTTAAACGTATCAGAGTTGTGACGCAAGAAATCACAGGGAACAAGATACTTCTTGACTCATTAGTGCTGCCAGATCTTGCTATAAAAAAAGAGGTGAGCAAGTACATATAATTCACTTAAACACATTACATTTGACATTTTAATACATCAAAATCAATGAAGGTGGTTTACTAAAAATTGCAGAAGATAATGAGTCTTTGATCGCTTGTAATGTTACTCAAAATATGGAAAAATGTAGATTGTCCTTTCTTTACACACTAAAAATACTGCAATGTAATGGATTCACTCTCGTATTTAAACGTGGTTGTCACAAATTTTACAGTCCATTGCAAACAAATTCAGATTTTATAATGTGCCATCACCAACATACAGTAAACACACAACATGATTGCTAAAACAAAAATATTCTCAGATTGTTATACAGTAATCTCTATTGTCCGACAAAAAGGCACAGTGATCATTTTTCCCCAGTAAAAATTTCTAAAGATTCTCCCGTTTTTATCCACAACAAAAACTAGTTTGAATGCATCAAGAGCGCATGTCGCACATCCCGAAAGAGAAACAGAATGCGCCAAAAACCGACAGACACGGCGCAAGTGTTGATTTTGTTTAACGTAATGTGCTATAAGAGGCTGAAAGTGGCTGGGTGTATTTTTGGCACCACTTTACATCCTCATACTGCGTGTTAAAGAGGTGCTAACTATACCTCCATTTGCCAGAAGTCCTCTGTAAATATTTACAATTAATAAATAAATAAAAAAATCTGCAGCCAGTCCAATAAACATAAGATGCCTAATACATGGGAAAGGCTTACAGAAGATTAATGTTCTTTTGAAAAAGTGTAAATAGCAAAGAGACGTCCCTTTCGGCTGTTTGTTTGAGATGTCACGCCAACGGTCCAGAAAAGAGGATGGAGCTGGTATCAGGAGAACAGGCTCTTGTTTGTCTTTCTCACGCTCGTTGGCGAGCTAGCGATGTCCCAAATGTCTGGACTCATTCGGCTGAACCTAAAAGGGACGAATAACGGGGCACTGCGGCGGCGCTCGCCGGTGTTATTTCTGGAAGTAGCAGGTAAGGAAGACGGGAAGAAACGACATCCGCGGTACCTGTCGGCACTTCAGGCGGGATGCCGCGGCCGTCTTCAGAGCGCCGCGGCTCTGATTCGGCAGCTGGGCTGGAGGTGGTAAGCCAGCTCAACTGTGCCCGATGTTTGTGGAGATTTGGCTGGTGCTGATGGAGACTAGGTGACACCTCTCCCAAGCTAAACATAGCAACCTGAGCGGGGCCACGTGTAACAGGAGACAGAGCAGCCCTGTGGGCACTTCAAAGCTTCGCCATATGTCTGAGAGGCCCGAAGAGGGAGAATTTCGAATTTGTACGTCAACTAACTTGATCATCTACGGCAGACGAATTAAAACTGATTTTGCCCCGGCGGCCTGTTCGACACAGCTGGTTTCCATGTTGCTGAGCTTTGTCCTGGCAAGCATTCACCAAATCGACAGGAGAGAAAGGAGAATGGGAATTAAAGGGGGGGGGGTGGCACCTCCATTGTTCGGGGGTGTTAAGTTCTTTTTATTTGTGATGTAATATTTGTCTGTAAGCTCACGGTTAGCAATACTAAGGAGTCCTGTTGCTAGGAGAGGAACAGCAACATTCACTTCTATTGGCTGCGAGGACCTGTGCGATTAGCCAATAAAAATCGCTACCAGACTTGGACAGTGCTGGCTATCCAGACACAATTATATATAAGAAGAAGGGTAACACTTTAGAACAGGGAGCGCTTGTTAAACGTTAGTTATGACTTCCCTCGATAAATTCTTCATTTGCTGCTTATTACTAGTTAGTAAGGATTGTTGTTAAGTTTAGGTATTGGGTAGAGTTAGAGATGTAGAGTAAGAACACGTAGAATAAGGCATTAATATGTGCTTTATTAGCACTCATAAATGGCTAATATTCTAGTAATGTGCATGCTTATAAACAGCTAATCGCAAAATAAAGTTTTCCCAACTAAAAAGTGGTGTAGAAAAAAAAGAAAGTAACATACTGAATTAAACCTTACAGTACAAAGTACTTTCTAGTTAAATCTACTTCAATATTCTTTGTTTTATTTACAACTTAGAAATATTAAGTGCATCACATTCCGAAGGTTTTCACAGATGTTTTCCAATGTAGCATTTTTTTGGGGGCTGTTGTAGAGATCTAAAAATCCTAATTTCCAACCTGCCTATATCCAATGTCCAGATTTTTGTTCTGGAAACGAATGCAAATTAGCGCATATGTAATTAGATAACGTCTCATTTGCATATCCAAACACGACACGTAATAAAAAAAAACGTCTTCATGTACTGTGATTAATAAGCTGGGTATCACATGTAGTGTCTTGCCCTGAAGCGTACTTTAATAAATGATCTAAATGTGATAAAAAGAATGGGGAGGGAAAGCAAAGCAAATCTCAAAGAAAACTCATGGTAAAGTGTTTCTCCATCTCTTATACTCCCAAAGCCAATGCCAAATCCTTTCAGACTTGCACTTAATGCCCCTTAGTTGGTGTTGTGACAGCAGAACTCCCAATCACAAGAATTTATATGAAAGGGTCAAGGAAGTTATATCACTCTTGAGCAGGGAACAAACCGCCTCCAGCTCTAGGCACAGAGGGAAGTCGTGACCCGTGAGGAGAAGGGCCAAATCCCTGTCAGAAACACTGAAAGTAATTTATATTAAGATTTGAAGATGTAAAAGAACAAAAAAACTATTTTCCAGATCCACTTAAACTGACGTAAGACAGAAGGTCTCCCATAAATGAGCGCTAAAAACGTCTGGTCAACTCGTGACATGCCCTTGACTTTCTTTTGCCACCTGCCAGGTGACCTTTCACCCCTAGGAGCTTGCGGTTCAAGAGGCTCCTGGTGTTTTATGGCGACTAACGCAGACAAACACAAAACAAATACGAGCGCACAGGGGCCATCAGGCCTGTGGAAAGACCAGTGATCAGTAAATCTGAGCAGGTGCTTCATTTGTGAAAATGATGAATATGAATGAGATTCTCAGTCTTCCTCTCCAGCGTGATACGAAAGTGTGTTAATATACTTTATGAAACATTATTAAAATAAAATGTTTTGAAAAAAACGTTTAGTAATTACTGCTGTCAAAATGTAAAAAAATATACTTATATAAAAAAAATGAAATTGTAAAAGATGTAATCACTAAAATTTAAATAAACGTTATTATCTTACGTTATTAGCTACAAGATCACAGATAACAAACAGCTGATCCTTTAAAAAAAAAAAAAAATTCTATTTACTATTTGTAAAATTATTGTAAAGGATTGTAATTATGCATTTTTAAAATTGTAATATTTAAACTATACATTATACCATATATTATATTCATTCTTTATCAACATTTTAGTGATTACATCTGTCAATAACATGCATTAAATGTATCATAAGTGTATTATTATATATAAAAAGCTTTATTAAGTAATATATATGATTTGGTGCGAAGACTAAACCTCTTAAAGCCTAAACATATATTTTTTTGTTATTAATTTTAACTGTGACATTATTTATTGTCAGTCTTGAAACATGATCTGCACTCTAAGAAAGCCGTTTTGCTGTTTCCTATTTCCAAAAAAAGTGGTCGAACAAGGAAAGAAAAAAAAGCATCTCAGATGAAGTGCTCCAGCGAGCTACGCCGTTCATCAGTGAACGGAAAAGAGCCAGTTTTGTGTTGGTGCACCCACTGCTGGTGTTTCCTTTTAAATGTAGTTCTTTTAGTCGTCTTGATGATCCATCTGTTCTGTTCTTTATAATCATATTATTTCTGAAAGTAAAAACAATGCACATTAAAATCAGCAACATGTGTCAGAGTCATTTCTGCTTTTTCAGAGGATCTATTTTTGGACCTGGACCTTTCTGTCTGACCTTTTCTCTAAAGACACAGATCCATTACCGCATTGACCTCATGTAATTGTTTGTCCCAGTGCAGCTTTGGCATTGTAAAACTTAACGGTCCTTATCTGTACACACTGGACAGCCCACATCAATTACCTTTCCATTACAAACATCAAAGTGGCCGCTGCATTACAGTGACAAGCATGATGCATCGATGCAAATCTGCTCAAGAAGCTTCAGCTTGGGATGTTTTAGGAGTTTGAGTTTGAATTTTTGGTAAAAGTTTTAAAAATATTTAAAAGTTATAAAAATGTATATATATATATATATATATATATATATATATATATATATATATATATATATATATATATATAGTCATCAAATTTTTATTAGACCCATCTACTGTTGGTATAGCTCTTATACACAAATAATATTTAATAATAATATAATAAAAATGATTTTTTTAATACATTTTTAAATCATTTCTGGATGTAGTTTAAACTTTTACAATTAAGTTAGTAACAATTAATTTATAAATCTAAAGATCTTGTTAAATTAAGTATTTATCTGTGTGCTTAGATGACATTATTTTTCGTTTTTCTCTTTTTTTGCACTATTTGTAATCGACAAGCTATAAAGAATTCTCTATTTAATTAGTTCTATTCGCGGAAAAGCCTACATTTATTTCCTTCTGTTATTGTAACTGTTCACTAAATGTCTTCTTCTGTTAAAAGTTGCTCTTCCCAGCAAGGAATAAGATGCACATGCGAGCGAAGGACCGGTAAATTGAGACATGAGAGACATCTGCTGGTGCTTATGGGAAGCTGTGTTATGATTAAGATTTCCTTCAGTCCTTTCATTTAATTATTTATTCCATTTTCAAGGTCAAGCGCAAAACCCATTCTAAGACTGGAATTAGCTGAGCGAATGCCTTTTGAGCATTTTATTTCAGAATAAAAGCGAAAAAGAAATTATCACATTTTTCCATGAATTAGACTTGAAAAATTCTGGATTATTACAATACAAAAAAAACACATATTTAAATGGTTATTATTTTATAAAAAAGTAATTAAATAAAAAAAGCTACGCAGAGGATGATTCTCATTACCGTTTAACGGCACAACCTAGTGTTCTTCGTCGCTGTTTTTGACATACGGGTGTTTAATTTAACAATCAAATCTGAATGCTTTAGACAAACGCGGGTTCGAGTTTCTGAATAGATGCCTTGTGAGATAAAGAGTAGGTCTCTGATGAAACGCTCTCTGAAGCGTTCAGCTGTGAAACCTCAAGCTGCGAGCTCACCGTGACGTCACTCACGCAAGCAACGGCCCTCCATCTGTGTTGGAGGAGTGTGATGCGAGGATAAATAAAGGACGACAAGTTCAAATAAACAGAGACAGGAACATGCCGCGCATAAAGACATCCCACCTCTATAAACATGTCTAATTGTGGTTCAAATAAAGCCCACACACCAATAAACACAGGGCAGAAGAGCCAGCGGCTGAGGCAGGAAAATGAGGCGGACTGTTTGCTTTAGGTCGCCTTATTTTCAGAAATGCCTTTTATTTCATATCAAGTCAAAATAAGTTGATTTGAGTCAATTTTTTTGGGAGGTGGAGGAGAAAAAAAAACAAAACATTTGTTTTCGGGTGGCGCGGCCTAGTGATTAAAGGACGTGGGCCGTTAACCAAAAGGTTGTAGGATCAAACCCCACGAGGGCGATCGGTTATCCACTCGAGCAAGGCCGTTAATGCCAGGTCACCGCAGGTCGATATGTGCGCTTTGAATTAATAAAAGGTTCGACGATTCGGCCTGCATTTCTGTCGGGGGAATCACAAGAATTGTTCACAGACAAAAGAACAAAAACAAGCCACGGAGTCCCCTTAAAATAGTACGTGCGAAAATACCCTGGGTCTTTTGAAGTCATTAAAGGGATCGCAAAAACTCAAAAAAGAAAATTCTGTCATTAATTACTCACCCTGACCGTCCGTGCTAACATGTGAAGCTGATGATGCACTAAGCAACTTTTTCAGCGATGTTGCTGGTCAGAAAACGACCGACCAGGTGAGACGCAGGGCCCCAGGCTGATCTAAATGATCCAGATAGAAATCTGTTTTCCATTCTCAATTGAAAAGTGCCCAAGCAAAAAAAAAGTAGCCCTGCAAAGTTGCTCAAAAAGATCATCAGCCTAAGACCTTCATTCGTCTTTAAAACTAAAATTAAGATATTTCTGATGAAATCCGTGAGCTTTCTGACAATCCCATATGCTGATGATACACTGGGCAACTTTTTTTAACATATTTGCTTGTGCACTTTTCAACCGAGAATGGGTAACAGATCCAGAATCTGGATAATTCAGATCAGTCTTGGGCCCTGAGTCCGTTTCCGGCAACATCCCTCAAAAAGTGGCCCAGTGCATCATCATCACGCGACTGAAATGTTTTTTCCATTTATAAAAAACATATGAGCGTGTGTGCGATGTGATTTAGCCAATGCACATTTGACCGAAAGCCCAGCGAAGTGATCACAGCATGCATGAAAAAGTTTTGTGTTGTTTACAGAAAGGATGCGCGTTCTCTTCATTCATTTCTGTCGACTGTCATGTTGCGCTGCGTATGCGTTTTTCTTAAAAGCACAAACTTAAAACGGCTAACTTTGATTCGATTGCTTTTGCTACATGAGAAGTTAAATCATTTAGCCTACCTGATGTAATGGACTCGCGCTCTGTCAAACGGTTCTGGTATAGAGTTAAATGAGCGTGTAAATAAAGCCCCGCCCTTCTTTGATTTGATTGGCTATCGAAATCCTTCTGACATTGACGAGCGCTGTCTGGAGTCGTTTTTATATCACTTTAACAACAAACACAGCAGTAAATCTTGAGTTTTTCTGCGTGATTTTTGTTTTGCACTCGTTACAACTCAAATATCGCACACGGTTCTCACGTAACTCAACAAGTAAAAGTAGAAATTGAAAAAAATAAAGAAATGCAAGAAAAATTCAAAGAACACACAAGAGAGCAGCAAGAGAGAAAAATAAAACGTTATTGCAAGATGGAGGAAATTCATTTAATGTTTGGGTTTCTTCTCGAAAGGTAAGCTAAACTTAAAGTTTAAAGTACTCCAAATGTTTGACATTTTATAGACACCTGCTAAACACACTCTGGCTTAGCCTGCTACGATACAACCGTAGCCACGCCCCCAAGTTCTCGCTATTGGCTGCCAGGAACTATGCAAAATACGTGTAATGACAGACAGGTAGCTCATCCTATCATTGCACTCGGCCGGAATGTAACATTTAAATGAACGTGTTATGGCCTTGAGCCTTCCACGGGAGATAATTATTTATTGCCGCGAGATTATGAACTGACTGTTTTAAACGGCCAACTCATGTTATGAATAAATATTTAGGAAAAAACTGAAACCTCAATCATTCACTGCTTGCTCGTAATTGTTCATAACATGCAGTGGTTTTAGTCATCTTCAAATCTAAATATGTTATAATAATGATAATTTTACAATGCTATACAGTTATGAAATTATGAAATAATTTTTCATTTTGGAGTAAACTATCTCTTTGACAGGAAATGCAAGTGATAAAAACAGCTAAATGAATTTCTTGAATGCTGTGTGAGGTATGGACTACGGGAATTTATTTCCGCCCCCACACAAAGCAAAAGGAGTCAGATTCAAGTTTTCCACATTTATTTCAGCATAAGTGGTTCATAAAACATTTCAGACTGTACCACTTACAAGTTTCTTATCTTTAAAACCCTCAGTAGGCAGGCAAGATCAAAGATTTCAACACGGCGGTGTCCAAAGTCACTGCTATGTAAAAATGTTTACATCTTATTGACCAAAAATAAATGGGTTTCAAACCGGGCATGACAAATATCGCCACAAATGGTTGCGAATAAAGAATACAAACGAGACAAAATAAAAACGGTGGCTCAGGATTCACACAAGTGCTGCACTGGAACTTTATACAGTGGTAACTCACAATATGTCGATACACACATTTCCTATCGCGCTATTATTTCAATCTTTTTACAAATATTTTCTCTCTTTCCTGTCATTTTTCTGTGAACGTGTGCATGTGATCACATTGACATACTGCTACATACTTTACTCAGTGTGTTGTAATAAGGCAATGTGGTACCGAAAAGAACATTTTCACTAAAAAAAGCCACATCTATTAACCGAACGGTTTTAACTCCAATTGAATAATGGGTTATCATTAATAATGACCACAAGCATTTGAATGTAAACTGGCCATAAACCTCATTTTTAAAATCCTTGAACGTTAAAGAAAAAGGGGGGTGGACCATATCCATTTCTTTTTTTTTTTTTTTCTGGTCACCTCAATACACGATAGAAAAAAAAGAAGAAGAACAAAATACATTCATAAAGAAATCTTTTAAGCAACACCCGCGATCCAGTTAAAATGAAACATGGATTTAACACATGTACCTCTTCACAATGATTCGGGAAGGAAAGACGTCTGCTCTACCCTCTGCTTTTTATAAGCTTGGCACAAAAATGAAGCCTTCTAGTCCGTTCAGATGAGAGCTGCACAGGCTTCACTGCAGTACGGAACTACTGTAGAGCACAATAGTCTCCGAATTAAACACACTGCACCGCCTGTGGCAGTGTGACTGATATCGCTGGTACATCTACACTAACCCAGTTCCCTGAGAACACTAAAGGACTAAAACCATGGCAGCACACAGGATATGCAATATTATAATATTCGCTAGATAAAATGCGTAGGATAAATCAAAAGACGACGGTGAACATACGGACTAAGCATGGAACCTAATGCGGACGACACTCAGACAACCGTCTTAATTTTTTGGTCATTCTTTTCTGAAAACAACCAAAACCGGTTACAGTTTTCACATTTTTTAAAATCAGAGGGAATTGAACCTATTGCAGAGCGAGGAAATTAAGTAATGGATACAAAGTGTAAACAAGGTACCGTGGACAAATGCAGGCCCTACTGACATAAAGTGACACATATCGAGCATATACAACATAAATGAGATCCTGTGCAATTTACTGTCAACAGCCTACGTGCCACCTTCCCTTTCATCAGCATTCATTGGTCCATTTTTCTCATCTGTACACATATGAGGTTTGCTTTTTAGATTTTTTTTTTTCTTGTGTATTTTTGTGTTTTTGCACTGATGTACCCATGTCTAGGTGCTTGTTTTGGCTTTAAGCAAATGCAATGCTCGTGTGAGAGTTTGTTGTACGATAAGGGTCTTTTCCCTGTTCAGTGAGTCTGCTGACAAACTCCTTCACAGTTTGCTTCAGTTAATGCCTACAAAGTCCAATACCCACATATATTATATATAAAAAATAAGTTATTGCGCATCCGAAAAAAGTGCATCTTATTTTCAAAAATATCTCTTTTGCTCCATGCTTTCTTTTCTTCCTCAGGGTCCAGAAACCCAAATCCAGCGTTTTTCGAAGTGACCGGAGGGGTAAAGAGGAAGGGGGCTCGATAGCTTGAAGGCGCGCCGAATGGGCACGTAAGAAAACATGATGAGGAAGTGGAGTGGGAAGTGAAGGAGGAGGAGAGAAGAGCTGTCTAGCTATGCAATCACCATGGGAACGTCATCTGAAAAGCCACTGATCATTGGAGCGTCTTCATCATCGTCACCTTGAGAGGAGAGGAAACAAAGAAACAATCTTATTAGTTTCACCGTGTGGAAAACTAAACTGAACTGAATTTAAGTCAACAGAACCGAATAAGGGAATTAATAGAAAAAAAATTAAGTGGAAAGAATTTGACTGAACTGATTTGAAAATGTTGAATTAACTGAAGTGATTAAATAAACTGAACACAATTGAAGTAAACTGTGACAATTTTGAAAAAAAATCCAGCTGAAGAACTGAAAAACAAATTTAGGCATATTGAGCTAAACTTGATTGAACTAAAGTCAACTGAGCTAAACGGAAGGCATAACTAAACTGAATTTAAATTAATTCAAGTCAGTTGAGTTAAACAAGTGACCTAAACTAAACTGAATTTAACTATGCTAAATTAGATGATGTTAACTCGACTTGCAAAATAAGTTTCATTTAATATTTATTTTGTACTAAAAACAACAGATAATCTGAATTAATAGATAAGAGATAATCTAAATTTAACTGTAGTGAATTTAACTGAAGAGAAATTGAGCTTAACTGAAGTGAACTGAAATAAAATAAAATAAAGTGATCGGAAGTCACCTGGTCTAAATTAAAATGAACAAAACTAAAATAAAACCAAATGGAAGCTGAAGTGAAATGGAGTAAAATGAACTAAAACACAGTGAAGTAAACTGAACTAAAACACACAAGTCAACTGATCTCAAGTCACCCGGGGCTACACTGAAGTGAACTAAATGGCACTTGTCTGGAAGTGTTCTGAAGTGTGATGAAAAAAGATTTCACGAAAGGCAGGAGTCTGGTCTTACCCAGCTCATCTCCTGAGGAGAAAATGGCAGAGCCCAGACGAGAGTTGTAGTGGCTGTTAGCGAAAGCGGTGAAGCTGTGCTGTAGCCGACGGTGTCTGAGGTAAAGCACCACCAGGCCTCCACACACACCCACCAACAGCAGGAACAACACTGGGACTACCACCGCCGCCATGTCCTCTGATTTACCTGACTGTGACGAGGCATCGTTCGGCCCTGAAAGATGAGATAAGCACCGAGATCAACAAACGCCTACAAAGATAAAGAACAAAAAGGTCTAATGGTTAAAAGCTCGTGCCTGCTGCTTTGCCCAGTTCATCATAAAGCAGCACCGCCGCTTCTCCACACAGCTGGCTGTTGAGCAGACAACGCGCCCGCACGGAGAACGTGTAGTTATGGCCCACCAACAGGTTGCTGATCCTGAAGAATGTCTCCGTTGTGTTACCCAGACACTTTGTGGAGTTGCTGACACTGTCGTGCATATACACCTCATAGCCCTGAAGGATCAGATGAGCATTACTTAAACCGTTTCATAAGTGAAAGAACAGGAAACACAAAGGTGCGTCTGGTGACTAACCCTGCTCTCATTGAAGGTCCGGTCCTTTACAGCCAGGCTCTTCCAGAAGAGGAACACATGATCCTGTTCTTCTAAGATCTTGAGGGCCTCAGGTGCAGGCAGAGGAACTGTGTGGATAAAATACAATACAGCGGGAAATTTTACTATAGTTGTTAATAAGCTACTGCTTCAAAGTTTGTGGCCAACACACAAAAAAGGCATTAAACAGATCAAAAGTGACAGTAAATACATTTATAATATCACAACGTTTTATTTTTTTAATTTTCTATACATTCAAGAATCTTGAAAAAAAAAATATCATGGTTGCTATAGTATAAATATAGTATATTTTACAACACTGTTACAAAAAAATACTTCTTGAGCACCAAATCAGCATATCAGAATGATTTCTAAAGGGCCATGCTGAAAAAATCAGCTTTTCCACCACAAGAATAAATTATCTAAAAACATTTAAAATAGACAATAAAAGAGATACATACCTGTGTTGAGTGTGAAGCTGGTCTCTTTACTCATGTTGAGCAGTCTGATGGTGATGCTGTAGCGTCCTCCAGGCTCCAGGCCCTTCAGTGTGTACTCCACTGTGTTGTTCTGAGTGCTCACCTTATAGTCCCGCTCCGTTTTACGAACTGTATCACGCACGTGCACTGCGTACGTCTGATATACACACACAGAGATGTTTGAAACACCCCATCTGACATTTAACAAAAATGCTCTATAATAAAAAAGGAGTTTAGGACTTGGCTATGCGGTCATACCAAAGGACTGCTGGGGGAATCGTACGGCGGCTGCCACTTCAGCGTGGCTTGTGTCTTATCCACTCGCACCTTGTGCAGGTTTCGGGGTGGAAGTCGCTCGTTGGGGATCATCTTCACTACGGCGTAGTCTGACGGAGGGCCGAGGTACGGAACGATCACCCTCACCTGAACATCAAACACGCGATCACTTCTTCATGCTGCCCACCTGGATCTTTATATAAAAAAAGTAGATAGGTGGGCACTTACTAGGAAGAGGAACTGCTTGTCGCTGTCAACGATCACCGTCAGACTGGTTGAGGTGGTGTTCATCCTGTGAGGTCTGCGGTAAAGATCCAAGAAGGATGTGGCGTAGAAAACTCCATACATCTACAAAAACATGGAAACATTACAATGATGTCCTGACAGACACTTTTCATTTTAAAAGTCAAATCAGTGCAATATCAGCATCTGCGTCCTAACTCAAGTTATTAATTCTGTCAACTCAAGCTCAAGAGACAAGAAAGTATTCCTATAAAATCATTCATATTGAGGCCTGATTTATAATTTATCTGTGAAACCCTGCCAAGCAATAATAAACGTGACTACAATTTAAGTGTTCAGACCAAGAATGATAAAGATGACTAATGTTAACTATATTTGTGAACACACAATAACATCTGTATTATAAACACAGGCTGTAGTAATGTTGTCTACAGCTTTAAATGCTCAAGTGTTTTAAAATTGATTCCAACAACGTAATTCTTCTGTCGTTGTGATGTGGACTTATTTTACATTTAATCTCTTTATTATTCAAGTCTTTTGTTTGAATGGGCCTTTGGTCTCACCTCAGCTTGAGGGCCGGTCCAGTTGCACTCCACAGCGGTCTGGTTGAGGGACCGGGCCTTCAGGGACGGCTGGGCAGGTCTGGTACCTTTGGTCTGTTTGCGGAACAGGGAAGTAGGACTGTCTCCATCATCCGTGTGTGCCCACACCGCCACCTCATACACCGTCCCTGCCGTCAGGTTAGAAGCTGTACAGAAAACAGCACGCATGTTTTATATAGCTCCAGAAAGTCTGGCATGATGTTTGATGACCGTGAAGTGTTTTACGGTACCTTTCAATGTCCCTGAAACCGTGTAATTCCAGCTCTCCTTCACATGTTCATCAAATACCCATGAAATGACAACAACATAGTGCTTCACCTAAAAGAGAGAGAACAAGTTTATATTTAAATATAATATTCGGAGGAGGTCAGAATGCAGAATAAAAGCAGAATGACTGACCTGGACTTTATAATCATTGGTGATGGACAAAAACATAGAGTCCTCTGTGATGCTGGAGATGTCAACACCAGGTGGAGAGAGAGCTGAAAGACATCACATTACTTTTCCAGCGATAAATTACAGGTACAAACTGATCTGTTAACATTCATACTGAAAAGGGAGTTTAAATGACAGTATCCCACAAGATAAAACGCTTGAGTACAAATTTCCAGCAGGGGGAGTCAGAGCTTCTCAGAGAACATGTCATGTTCTTTTTTCTTTACCTTTTTGAGGAATAATGGATTTAATTTCGGTCCAGTTTCCCATGCCTCTGCTTGTGACAGCAGCCACCTGACAAATAACAGATGAAGAAAGGTTAGGTAAAGCTATGATCACCAGAAGCGTACATGAAACGACTTTATGCAGGTTTAGAAATGTCTCACCCTGAATCTGTAGAGCGAGCTGGGCTGCAGGTTCTTCACTTCTGCGTTCGTGATGGTGCTCCGCTGGGAATACCACTCGGCACTGTCCTTTTCACTGTACTCCACCTGCATACACACACGAGCAGGTTAGATATAAGTATGTGTGTTGATAAATGCTATAAAGTACTGAAGGCTTCTCGCTCACAATATACTCTCTAATAAGTCCATGTGTTTTGTCTGGAGGGTTCCAGGAGCACAGCACCGTCCCGTCCTCAGCGTTGTCAGAGCTCAGCTGCAGATTCTGTGGAGGGTCTGGCACTGCCACGCAAACACAGTAGTCAGCATATCTCTTCCACGTAAATCTGAGCTGTTTCATAACTCATTGCAGTGACTGTGCTGCTGAGGCAGACTTACATCCTTCTGGTGTACGTAGCGTGAGAACTTCATTGGTCCTGTGTTGTTTGCTGAGACACTGGGTCTGAACCTTCACCTGGTAGGTGGTGTCCGGCATCAACACGGTCAGAACGGCACTGCCCTTATTGCTGTTTGTGTCCATGGATGTCCACTGCTGGACACCCACCTGCCTGGAAAATATACACAGCAAATTAAATTAATGTCCACTGCCAGTGGCCTCATTATGTCCTAATTATTTTGTGTGTGTGTGTGTGTGTGTGTGTGTATGTATGTGTGTATATATATATATGTGTGTGTGTGTGTGTGTGTATGTATGTATTTTTAAAAACTAAAATGAATAATAGTTTAATGTGATTGTTTGATGCAACCCTAACATGCTCCACCACTTTAATAATATCTAAATAACCAAACAAAATGATAATACTTAAAAACTACAAAAAGATTAAGTGATCTTAAATTGTAGTAAAAAACACATAAACAACTAAATGAAAAAAGCAAAATAAAGGATAAAACAAACCAAAACCAAACCAAACAAGGCAAGGCAAGGCAAAAGTAAAGAAAAACAAAAAGCTAAGTAAAGCAAAGCAAAGCAAAACAAATGGCACAAAAATTATTAATGTAAACATAAATAATTTTTTCTCCACAGTTCAAATGGTCCATCACTTTAATAGGCTTAGAAACCACATGTGTAGATGAAAAGGAAGCCCAAATAAATACCTGAAATAGATGACAAAAGAGCAGGTGGATGCAGGCATGTTTTTGGGCCGTGACCAGGTAAGTGTCACAGCACCAGAAAAGTTGGCACTCCACTGAAGATTTTGAATTTTATAGACCAGCAAATCCACTGTGAAAGAGAAAACCGGTGAATCAGCATGAACGGTCAGCTTACTGTGGTATAATACTGTTTTTGCTGCAGTCAGAATTCATTGGCAGATACACCGCAAATGTCTCTCAGTCTCTCACTAGTGCAGTTGTCCTCGTCACTCCGGTCAGAACAGTCTATGAAGCCATCACACCTCTCGCTGTTCAGCACGCAGGCCTCGCCGTCCGCACACAGAGTACCATTCACACACAGCAGCGGCCCATGAGTGGCTGAAATAAAATGGAGAGCTTGTTAACTTTTACAAACATGGGAAGACATTAACCACACACCACCCCATTCCCAGTTTATCCAAGATTCTAGAGCATAATGTTTGTTTGATTTGAGGGTTTAACTTTTTTTTTTTACTCTGTTTAATTCTCTTATAGGCACTTACGACAGCTGTCTTCATCGGACCCGTCCGCGCAGTGAGGATGTCCATCACAGCGCTGCCAATCAGCGATACAGACTGGAGGCTTCAGGCACAGGAACTGATCTTTAGTACAGTGTCCAGAAGGAGGAAGTGTGGCCAATGGAGTCACTGAGCCTTTGACTAAGA
This sequence comes from Puntigrus tetrazona, assembly GCF_018831695.1. NCBI lineage: Eukaryota > Metazoa > Chordata > Actinopteri > Cypriniformes > Cyprinidae > Puntigrus > Puntigrus tetrazona. The sequence continues at coordinate 12,536,131 of NC_056713.1, forward strand.
CAAACACACAAACAGATATAAAGTACATATAATATATAAAGTATATACTTTCATATATTACTGCATCTTAAAAGCTTCTCTGTCTAAATAAGCATTAATATAAAGTTTTTTTTAATAATTATATAAAAAAAAAAAAATATGTCCATGTCTGAAAATGCACTCAATAATTTCACTTAATATATTTTAAAATATTTAAAATAAAATGGATATTTAAAAAGGAGAATGAAAACAACTGAGAAATACACTTATTTATTAAACGTCTTGTTCTATTTTTAATGTTGTTATTAAGTGAGAAAACTTAGTATTAAGCGGACTGTATAATTTGTGTGAAAATAAACTGTGGCACTCTGGGAAAGCTTCCTCTCCAAAGCTAAAAAGCATGAATTTGCTTGTATGAACATAAATGTGAAATTTCACACGTAATTAAACATTTAATTTGATTCTGCTTAATTTATTGATGCAAGCTAAAATATGCAAATAAAATGTTATTGTTTATAGCTATATATAGATAGCTATAAACAATACAATTTAGTAAAATCAAATGTAAAATCTATACAATAAATTTATATATATATATATATTGTAATTGTTTTGAAATACGTTTTTTGTGCTGTCAAATGATTATTCGTGATTAATTGCATTCGAAATACTTTTTTTTTGTGCGTGGTGTGTATATCTATTTTGTATATATACACATACAGCAAATATTTAGAAAATATTTACATGTATGCACATGTATATATTTGTATTCATATGACTTCATATAAATGTATAAACAAAATAAATTCTCCAATATACAGATGCACGCGTGTTTATGCATACGAGCATAATAAATATACACAGTATATACATATGACGCAAACAAAAACAACATGCGCATATGTGTACAGTACGCATATGTACACACATATTCACAAGCCATATGTTTGACACCCCTGGCACTGGCTAGGAAAAGAGAAGAGGAAGCACCTGTGGGACAGCCCACTTCATCGCTGCCATCAGGACAATCAGCGTAGCCGTCGCACACCCAGGTGTTTACAATACAAGCGCCAGATCCACAGCGGAAACGATTAGGAGCGCAGGTAGCTGGACCCGGCGCAGGTGTGTGAGGAGCCCCGCCATCTGAACACAGACGCAACATAATTAACTGTAATTAATCCACCGAGCATTCTCCACAAACAAGGTTAAAAGATGCTGACTCGGGCACACTGCACTGCACTGATCTGCGTACCTGAGCACTGAGATTCGTCAGACCAGTCGCCGCAGTCATTTTCCCCATCACACTTCCACCAGGCGGGCACACAGCGGCCGTTCTTACACTCGTACTGAAAGTAACGCGAGCAGCCCGGCTCATCGGTCGTGGACGCTGAAAGAGAAAGCACAATTATAGCTCGTTAGCGCTCACAAACAAGCACAGAAGAAACCAGGTAAACAACACTTTCTCGAAGCCGTCCATGGCATAACTGGAATGGAGCTTATTTATTCAATAATTGGAAGTCTATCAAAAATTCCTGCTCACCACAGTTGGCCTCGTCCGAGTAGTCGCCACAGTCGTCCATGCCATCACACTTCCACTCCAGGGTCACGCACATGCCGTTGGAACACTGGAAGCTGTAGCTGTCACATGTTTTCTCAAACTCGGGGTTAGTCGCTGTGGAGGAGGAGGAGAACTAATCAATTCATTAAAAAAACACTGCGTTTGTGTTCTATCCAAGGTCCCCATTTAGGACTGTCAATTAAGACTGATTAGAAATCTAATTGTTTGATATGCCGATTAATTAATCAAATTAAGTTGAAAGTAAGTGCATATATAATTTATTTTTCCCAGGGAATCTATTATGAATAAAGTACGACACTATGAATTAAAGATAATACATTAAGGCACCAGGCAAACAGAAGAGAAAACAGAAAAGCAATAGCAGATATTAATATACAATACACATATAATAGTATATAATACACATTACTATTAACATTAATACAATTTCTAGCAGTAATCTTTTTCATTAATGCTAAATAAGAAATTATTAAATAATTCAAGTTAAATTGATAAAACATGACAGATAAAAATGTTACAAAAGATTTCCAGATTTCCAATCAGTTTTTTTCTTTACTTTCTTTTCAGTGAAGAATCATGAAAAAAATGCTTTATAGTTTTAGTAAAAACATTACAAAAATTTGTTTATAATATCAGCATATTAGCATATTTTTAAGGATCATGTGGCATTGAAGAATGGAGTAATAGCTGCTGAAAATTATTAGAATTTGTAATAATTTTTCACAATGTTACTGTATTTTTGATTAAATAAATGCAGCACTGGTGAGAATAAGAAATTTCTTTTTAAAATGATTATATAACCAAACCTCTGAATGATATATTTATGTTAGATTTAATAATGGAAGGAAGGAATATCTTAAGGAATTAACATTCAAGTCAGGGGTGACATTTTTATTTATTAATGTAATTAAGCGCACTATAATTACGAGGACAATCCTAGTCAGAAGCACATAATGGATCTTTTGGCTAGTCCCTCTAGTTTCAAATGCGCTGCACTCACAGCAGCCTGCATACGTGGGGTCCTCATCAGATCCATCGGAGCAGTGCCGGGTGCCGTCACACACCAGAGACTGGAACAGACACTGAGCTCGGTTCCTGCACACAAACTCCATATAGTGTGCACAGAGGGGACCTGCAAGAACACACCATTTTTCTAGTTACCAATACAACACGACGAACAACATTCCACTCGTATATACTTATTAAAAAAGCAATACCGCAGTTTTGCTCATCAGCGCCTCCAGGACAGTCCTCCACACCGTTACAGTGAGCACTAGCAGCCAGACAGGTGCCGTTTGAGCACAAGAAGCCGTTGCACTTTTCTTTACCTGAAGGACAAAACCGAAACGTGCCAAATTGCACAGAATTATGCGTGAGTGAGCAACACGACTAGAGTGCGAGTAAGACGGTGTCTGAGACTGACCACACTGGGTTGGGTCCTCGTCTGAGCCGTCCTGGCAGTCGTCATCTCCGTCACACACCCAGCGCTGAGGAATGCAGTGACCCGTGTGACACTGGAAACTACTGCTCTCACATGTGTGGTGACCCACTTTAGGTGAGGAAGAGAGACATTGAAGATGTGGATGTGATGCGTTTCACTGCAACGGTGTGTAAACGAGCGTCTTTTTCTCTCACCAGTACAGTTGGCCTCGTCTGACCAGTCCCTGCAGTCGTTGTCTCCATCACAGCGCCAAGCATCCCGAATACACACACCCCTTGCACAGGTGAACTCCCCCGGGCCACACTTGTGAGACTCTAAAAGCAGATACCATATGAGCATTGCATTTATGTTATTTTAACGGAACAACTAAAACACAATATAGCTTAATAAAGTTACTTTTTAGACTTTCAAATGTAAACAGTAATATTAATTTTAAAAAATTCCTGCATGAACATACACCATTTTTATAATTTTACAATAAAAAAAAATGTACTAGTTAAGTTTATACAGTGATATTTTAAAAAAATATATAAACTCTTATTTTATTTAGTAATGATATTTAAATTTAAATTTTACCAATTTTATTTTGTGCTTTTGTCATATTTATAATATAAAAAACTTTTCTTTTCAGCTTTGATTTATTTGTCAAATGATTAATCACGAATAATCAAAATCCAAACTTTTTTACATAATATGTATTTATATTGTATATATTTATGATGCATATATAAAAATACAAAACACATGCATGTACGTATTTAAAAAAATTATACATTAAAAGTTTATATATTAAATATAATATATAATATAAAAGTTAATATAAAAGTATGTTTGAAATATATACTGTATGTGTGTGTATTTATATATACGTAATAAATATACACAGTACACATACATTTATTATGTAAACTTTTATTTTGTATGTTAATAATTGCAATTAATCATTTGACAGCACTGCTTTTATCTCACTTTTAGTAAATTTAGCACTTAACTTAAAACTTATTTCGTTTTGGTTAATTGTCAAGGCCAAAACATTTATTCAATTAATATTTTTACCATTTTAATTTTAGTTAACAATAAAAAATACTTATTCAGAGAAACTTTGGTCAATTTTTATTTCCAAGTTGTATGGTATGTTTTATAGGAAACAAAGATTCATTAAAAAGTGCATTCAAATATTGTGACATCACCAACCACATCATCTCAGATATACTGACTAATGAATATTTGGCATATAGCCCTAAACACAAACACATACCACAATGCTCCTCGTCACTGTTATCTCCACAGTCATCCTCATGGTCACATTTGAAGGCCAGTGGAATGCAGGATCCTGAGGCCAAGCAACGGAACTGGACCGCAGAGTCACAGGAAGTGGTGGCTGCAGCGAAAAAAAAGACACATGACACAGATCCTACACATTTCTGCCATTTTATACGAGACAGGGCTGATGAGGTCACTTACGGCACTCCTGTTCATCACTCATGTCGCCGCAGTCGTTGTCGCTGTCACACTTCCAGATGCTGCTGATGCATTTCCCGTTAGCACAGCGGTGCTGGTTTGGCAGGCAGGTGTGTTCTGAGAGTCGACAAAAGCCAAGAAATCCATTTAAATTGCATAGAAATGTTTACTTAGCATTTATAGCTTCTCATATCTGACCCTTCTGAGTCTGTCAGACCTGTCTTAACGCATGTGTTATTGAGGAGCTGGTATCCACTGGGACACTGGCACTGGTGTTCTCCTGAGGGTAAGATGGTGGTGGAAACTCCATCGGGGCAAACACAGTGATGCTTGTTTCCAGGCTGGGGAAGGCACAGAAGACTGCATGGCTGATCCACACAAGCATTCTGACCTGAAGGAGAGGAAAAAAAGCCAAGTAAACCAACACTGAATGAAGCTGAGCACATGAAACCACTATTATATTTTTGTGCTTTTACTGTGTTTGTTAGCCTTTTTTAGTACAAAATAAATTTGCAAATATAAAATAAACATACACACATAATAAATGTTTTCTTTATTTTATATTTCTTTATTCTTGTAAGTATTTGAATTGTATTTTTGTATTGTGTTTCTTTTGTTAGAGGTTTAATATATATATATATATATATATATATATATATATATATATATATATATATATATATATATATATATATATATATATAAATATATAATTGTACATTTTTTTGCTTAATATATACATGCATGGTTGTGTATTTATATAAACACAATAAAAATTCACAGAGCACATACATATATTGTGTAAACAAAAACATTTAATCACAATTTTTCTTTTTTAGGATGTAGTTTTAGTTTCAATTTTTTTTTCATTTTTTAGTTTTTTTTCAGTACTTCAACTTAAACTAAAAAATTGCTTTATTTAAATTTGGTTTTGGCTTTAGTTAATAACTTAATAATAATAACCCTATTGCTAATTCTTTGCATGCAAATTACTGTCCAATAAAATACAACAATAAACTCCAATCAAAATGTAAATGTACATATTTAGAAACAACATAACAATAAATAATTGAATTTCAATGTATCATTTAAATTATTATTTTAATAAAGAACCGACCTCTGTTTTTTCCCTTGTAGAAGATCTTGAGATCCATCACTCCCGTCAGTTTGCCCACTAGCATCTCACTTTCTGGTGAGCCTGATTTAGGTGCTTTGAAGATTCCCATTCTAGACCAGTCGTCCCAGTACAGGTCATTCTGTACCAACAAACACCAGTTCAAAGTGTTTATCATTATAAACGACATACATACATAAGCTGCAACAATTGGAGAAGTGAAAACACTGGGCCTACCTTAAAAACAGCAATAGCATAAGGATGCGGCAGGCCCTCCATTATCACAGTACGGCGGCCTCCATTAAAGTCTGCTCTTTCAATGCGGTCTCCATATGCCTCTGTCCAGTAAAGCCACGATTCATCAGCCGTTATGCCGTTGGGCCAGCGAACTGCCTCAGAAACTACGCAGGCGATGTTGGACCCGTCCATCCAGCTGCGGTAGATGCCCGCTGCGCGATCACCCCAGTCTGTCCAAAACATCAAGCTAAAAGAAACAGGAGCTTAGCGCTCAGGGGGAAGGGAGCATGTGGATTGTTAAGGAAACCAAGTGATCTGCAGGAACGCCGTACCTCTCTCCTGGCATGAGCGTCAGGGCTCGAGGCTGCTCCACCACTGAAGAATTGACCAGAGTGCGTCTCAGGTCTCCATCAGAGTTGGACACCTGGAAGAGAGGCAGTGTGAGGACGACTACAGGGACAAACACCCGTAATGGATGTTGCTGTAGTTGTTTTATCCTGTAGTTACCTCGATTTTCTGAGCACCGGCATCCACCCAATACAGCAACCGGCTGATGGGGTCAAATGACAGCGCCTCCACATTTTGCAAGTCCTTTCTGACAATCACTTCCTGTCCAGAGCTTCCATTCAAACACAGTCTCTACAATACAAAATAAACAGATTTATTTTGAATTTAAAAATCGTAGCAATTTATTTGTAGCATAATTACATTATTATTGATAATAAAATAAAATAATATTATTATTATTAATGTTATTGCTTTTGCTGTTATGTTTATTATACGATTTTTAAATTATTTAATCTATGTTATGTTTTTTCCGTTCTGATTTTGTATGCAATTATTTAAAAAATATTTTAAATAAATAAACAATAGGGGAGGGAGAAAAACAATGATTCACTGATGCATGCATCTGCTTTCATGTGCGCTTTGCGTTTGTGGTTAAATGCACTTATATTTTCAAATACTTTTATACAAAACTGATGTACGCAAAGTTACTTATATTTTCAGAGCAGGGCAAAGCATCTGACATGTCAAAAGAGATCTGTGCATTAGTCTGAATACAGCCCGTTAAAGCTGCCACTGTCTATGATCCTTAATTATCAACTGGCAATAATGCAGAGGAAAAAAAGAAAAACCCATAATTATTTTCTGTTACCTTTGATTACTCAAAGAACACTTATTTTAAATAACTAATCGTTTTAAAAAGTAGCCTGCTAATATAATAAAAAAGGAAATTGTGCATTTTTAATATATCTGATTTAAAATGTATATAAAAATATAGCCATGTGCAGTAATACTGAAAACTGAAATATAATATTCTCCTTGTTTCAAGGATTAGGCTAGTATAAAATGCTATTTTGAGCTGTCACATGTAGCTAAGGATTTCATCTAAGGTATTTTTGTAAATGTTGTTTAAATATCATAATATAACTAAGGCCTAGTCCTGGCTTAAGCTAAGCCATGTTTGTGAAACCGAGCCATTGAGTTGATAATGATGATCGTAATTGAATTGAATCGTGAAACCAAGATTCATACCCCTAATCTCTTATGTTGGTTAAGATGCACAGCAGAAGAATTAATTGAGGGAAAAAATGTAGATCAAGAATCATTTTGGAGTCAGTTAGTCACTCCCAGAATTTAAACCGGATCAGATTATGAAGTGCCTGAAGATTCCCACTACTAATAAATAAATAAATGAATTATTTAACTATTAATGCTTTTGGTATCACAACATTATACAAAAAGTGAATAAACAAACACTACAGGTAAATCCAAAATTAGCCAATGCAGAATATTCTAGAATTTTTTTTTTAATTATTTTTCTGGGAAGTTTAGCTGCTCAGGACAAACAAAGGACTCAAGAAACAACTCGTGACCACAAAGATATAAATAATCCAAGTAATGGCAACCAGATCATTTAAAAGTTCATTTCATTTTCCACAGCACTGTGAATTTTTAATGGGATGTGTTCAATAAAGACATGAAGTATTATAATTCTGCATTGTCAGCGACGGTCGCAATGTATCTTAAGACAACAGCAGGTGAATCGCTGTCATCTAAAAATGGGATCACATGGGTCCACTGATTAATGATGCAGTTCTAATATATGGTACTGATCCCTTTTTTTCATTAGTGAAGGACGTTTATTCACCTGTATGGTGTCCAGTGAAATATCAGCCCAGTATAGGCAGTTCTTCTCGTAATCAAAATCCAGGGCCACGGCCTCATGGAGACCCGTGAGTGGAAGCAGCTGGTCTGTACCCGTGGCCAGGTCATAGCGGTGAATGGAGCTCCTCACCGCATACAGGATAAACTCATTACTCTCTAAAAAAGAGAAAGTTCAGAGTTCAGAGGTGAAATAAAGACTCCTGAACATTCCCATGTGAGCATTTCATTTCAACACCACTGGCACTAAAAAAAAAAAAGAAGCTGTTTCTTGCTAAAGGCTCGCACCCTTCTGGGAAGGTTTTCCATTTTCTGTTTCACTGCAAATGGCAAAAGAACTGAAACTGATGGCACCACTGTGAGTCACATCACTTCCTTCCCCCTGCTGGATCAGATCTCAGCTTCTGAAAGGGCTGCTTATTTACTCCCAGCATCCTCTAGTCAGAGAGGCAAGCCAATCAACGTGGCCACTGAAGCGCGGTCAAGTGGCTGAGCGCCACAATGCTGCAGAGAAGTGGGAGTCTAGACAGCGAGGGCTCTTAAGAACAGCTCGGTGGGGAGATGGGCTTTGATCACACTCCAACGATCCTCATTTGACTTTCAAATCCCATCTTAAGGACTGACTAGCCACATTACTTCATTCAGCTTTCACTGTAGAAATCAGTCCATCATGTCATTTCAGAGTGCTCACGCTGAGGTATTACTGTATTTTACACATTTCACCCATTTATGGGATTTTTATGTGTCAAACATTGTGCAAATATTGTCCAAATACATTTCCAAATATCTTTTTTTTTAATAACCAACAAATGTTTCTTTGAGTTAAAACAGGACTGATCTGCATACAGTTGTATGTCTTAAGTGAAAAACACTTTAAGTCCACCTGTGAAAAAAGGTGATCTAACTACAAGATGTACAGTTAAAGGTAGATTTAATGACATTTCTATGAAGGTTAAAAGATCCTGTGCACATTGCAAGTGATGCAATGATCGGTAAGCAAACAAAAATACTATGAATGGCAGAAATATACGTTAGCATATTAAATGTTACGCTACTGTTAAAAGTTTAGTGCTGGTATTTTTGTCTGCTCACCAAGACTGTATAATTGCAGTAAAACAGTAATATTGTTCAATTTATTATTACAACTTAAAATAGCAGTTTTCAATCTGAATTTTAAACAGCCATTAGTCTAGTCCTCAGTGTCACATGCCACATTTTGCTCCATATTCTTGTTACTTAAAATCAAAACTGCTCTTCATCATACAACAAAATGCATTATAATCAGTTTTGTTGCAAGTCAGGATCTGACCCTGTTTCACAAACAAGTACAGCACCACTAATCTATCCCATTTTTTTTGGTCATGTTTTGTCTTTACTGTCAATTCTGATTCATTTTCTAACTGATACTTTACTGCATTTAAAAAAGGCAAACTTGCATGTACTGTAAACAAAAAATATATATTTCTGTATCACTAACATTATTATATTACAATCTCCACAAAACTGTTCCTGCTGTACCTCAAAGTCTTGTGAAGCCTTTTTGTATTAGTCGGAGGCTGTGTCATGAACCCTGACCACAACTGCAAGTTGCATCCCATAGGATTGTGTGGTGTTACATAAAAAGAGCTCAGAGAATATGATTGTATAAGCTGAAGAGGAGGATCTTACTGTACCTCCCACAGGACAGGGCAGCATTTCTCCATCCAGCCGAGCTTCAACATCTCCCCCACTGCAGCTGTCTCCAGAAACCTTCCTGTACCTAAAGAGTCAGATGACACACGTTGACATCAGTGGAAACCTTTTACAAACATTTCACAGCAAATGTCTCTTCCTGAAGAAATTAGTTCTAAAAGTTGACACTAGGTGATGCTATAATTACACGTCTATGAATTTTCATGCTTTTATATAAATTCCTGACGCTTGCACAATATTTTGAGTACCAAAGTTGTTGCAAGTTTATCTGAAACTGCCGGTTCCATTTATCATTTATTGACATTAGATAGAGATGTTCAGACCTGCTGGTCAATATATGCATGACAGTTATTCTAAAAATAATGGCTGATAATCAATACATATATTACGCTAATTTGATAGACAATAAATACGCTAAATCCTAAAACTAGTATTGTAATATGTGATGTGATATACTTCTGAATGTTGTTTTTTTTTTATTACATTAACTGAATGAATAACCACATGAATAAAACATATTGATAACTGCAGTATTGATGCATTACTGTGAGCAAAATAACCATGAAATATCTATATTATTTTTCTAAAACATGCCCTTAAAGGGCAAGAACATTTCTAGAGTGGTGTTAAATGGGTTAATCTGCACTGTATTTTATCGCTATCCCTTTAAGTCAAATCTAGATTAAATTCCACTGTGAAATATAAAAGTAGAGCATAATAGCTATGATCATAATATATTGAGCATCCCTAAATAAAAAGTTATTAACTTTACTTCCCCACTTTCCCAGGAATCATTACTATAATTGTGATTAACCTCATTTCCTTACATCTCACATCTCAACTGACTGAGAACGAGATCTAAACTCATCCAGCTAAATTCGGTTCAAGCCCGTGTTCTAAATAAATCCTCTCCTCTTGACTGCAGATAATGAGAGGAGAGATGCGTGGTGACACAGCAGTGGCAGATCTAATAATGCTCCGGGCTGCAGCTGATGATGGCTACTAACAATCTGTATCTAGGAGGAGACACAGTCTTTAGTATTCACCCCCTTAAGACCTTCTCATGTTTTGCTGATTTACAGCACTGAATCACAACAGATATAATTTGGTTTTCACCATGACGTCTGCAAAGTATTCTAAAATAATTATGAAAATACGATAAAAATTATTTCATTAGTATCCACCATATTTAATGTGTGTGAGTGAGTGTGTATGTGGTGTCAAATGATTTATTCCAAAAACATAACATATTGTTCTGAAATAAATATACATGCATGTGTGTGCATTTATATATACATAAACACAGTACATTTACATAATCTAAACTCATTTTGGATGTGATTAATCATGATTAATCTTTTGACAGAAACTATACACACACACACACACACACACACACATTTTTGCATAAACCGTGAAACATTTTTTAAAGATTTTTTAACAAACGGAAAGTTCAAAAGAACAGCATTTATTAGAAAAAAATAAATATTTTGTAACATTCTAAATGTCTTTACTGTCACTTTTGAATAAATTGAATCCTTGTTTAATAAAGTATTAATACTTACTATAAACTTAGTTTGTGTTTTTGTAGGTAAAGGTAACATTGTTCTCACCCTTTGCTGCGGCGGTAAGTGGTGCCCACCGGACAGGGTACTGGTGGGGCATAAAGGTTTCCAGAAAACTCAGGATCAGGCACGCACACCTCGAAAGACAGATCCTCGCTCAGCTTAAACCCGTAGTCACTGCAAACAGATGCAAACACAATAAAGTACTGAAAAATGACCGGCATTTAGGTGAAGAAAACGGCAAAATGAGAAAAGCTCATACCACTCGTAGTCCTGTCGAGTGCAGGAGCAGTTGGACAGTGTCACGGGCCTGTCGAAGTCCTCGCCGTTGAAGCAGGTGGCGTGAGGCGAGCGGCGCTTGTACACCATCTCTCTGCCGAGCAGACAACCGTTTCCCCTCTCGTCGGAAGGAGACCAGCGCTTATAGTCGCCCTCCGAGCATGGAACACCTAAATCATCACATCAGATGCAGAATGGCTGCTGGGCGGTTGCTGAGGTGCAGTGATTACAAGGTGCACCAATTCTTACCGAGAACATCACTAGCGTTGACCTGCACAATGAGCCAGCTGTGTTTCTGGTCCGCATACGAGCCGAAGATGGTGAAGATGGTGCTCTTTTCACCCGGTTCAGTCAGCAGCTGGTACACATACACCTCCTGCTCTGAGAACTGGAAGTCTTTCCAGGTCTCCCCCTCGTTGGTGCTAAATCTGAGCCAAGGAAAAGACAAGACACAGATATCAATAACGTCCTCAAGCCAGATAATACTCAAAGAGCTTCTACTAAAAGCAGAGTGACATTAGATCCTTAAACGGTTACTGACTTGAGTGTTCTGGTGGAGCCACCCTGTGCGATAGCCATCAGGATCCCTCCATGATCTCCCCAGGTGTAGAAATGAGGACCAGCTAGGGCCTAAAGAACATTTATATTCATTACATGGAACAACAAAAGCAACTACACTTTTCAAAAAGTCTGGAAGTGCTATTGTACTGGGCAAGAGCATTGTACGCTTTTTTTGAGGGTTAACTAATAGCACTTTAGCTAAATTGGTGACCTAAGTAGGATAATAATAAAATAAAATAAAAAATTTTATATGAGATGGTAGTGTCGTTTCTTAAGAAAAAAACAAATTAATAAAAAAAACAAATTAGGTTTAATCCAACAGAGAACCACTGTTAGATATCAGCTATATAACATCAGCTATAAGACTGAAATATTAAATTTGTATTATTAAATAAATAATAGAATGGACGGGTATCTGTGACTCACTGAAAACAAAGAATAACTAAATTAAATAATGTAAATAAAATAATAAAATAAATAGGCCTACATAAAATATTTTTCACTTAATTAAATTAGCACACACTAAATCCTGTGCACTTTGAAGAACCGCATGCTTTTTTCTTCAGGCATAAATGCTCTCATTAGAAGAAACTAAATGTACACAATGTGTAAATAAAAGAATAATTGCGCAGTGGTGTAGAGCTTCACTGAATATAATGAAAGTGAGATTGCAAAGAAATGAAATTGAGTGACAGCTTTTTATCGATTCCCAAACCCATTTAGAATATAAATATATTCATTCATGGATTCACTCTCTGATAACTATGTATCCAATAATGCCTAATGTGTTGCCTTTATTATTTCAGTTAAGAGAAAGCAGAGCAGGTGCTTGCGCAGAGAAATATATTTGTAGACACGTGTGGTCCCTGTTAGTTAACAAATATGCATAGAATATTTTTTTTAACAATGCTGCAATCTTTAAAAAGAAAAAAATCTTAAAATCTCTTAAATCGTTTTAACTGACTCTTCGATTAACAGTAAAATCATTAAAATACGAGCTAAAACAAACCAAGCAAATTGTGAAATGTGAAAAGATCTGACCTTTTGGTTCATGTGAGCAACATAAGGGTAAATAAACGTTAAGAGAAGTCTAATTATATTTATACAGCACATTTTAAAGCAAATCGGTGCTGTAAATAAAAAAAGTAAAAATATATGCAGAATATGTATAATACTTGAAGAATATTGAATGAATTAAGTAAATAAAACATTCAGCCAATACATAAATACAACTGGGAAAACCCTAAAAATAAATAAAACATTAACAATGAAATCATCACCATTTTTTGTTTGTTTTTTTAAAAATCGCAGAGATGCAGGTTCTCACCTCTCTCCATCTGACCCCTGCGCTGCTGGACACATACACATTGGGCTTATTGGCCAGATTCTTTCCAACAGATCCTTTGCAAAAGATAGTTAAGAGAGAGAAAAAAAGAGAGAGAGAGAGAGAGAGAGAGAGAGAGAGAGAGAGAGAGAGAGAGAGAACGAGTTGACAGTCAATATTTACACTGTATCTGGTGTCATATACCACAGGCCTCAATTACTCATATCAGGTTACCAAATGACAGCGTTTAAAACAAGAGTAAAAGGGGTATTTATCACGACGTAAACCACACGAGGGGTCTCTAATGCATCTGACCACATCATATTTGTAGTGTACATGCTAATATCTCAGCCTACTCAAAATTCAGAGCACAATAGAGACATAACAGAAGCAAATGAGCTCAAAAAGAACAACCCCGGCAAAGGGCAAGAAACACAGTGTTCCTGTCAGAAGCTTCAATCAAACCCAGACAAGGACACTGTCTGTCACCTTCTCCTTCCACACCCCTGACATCAGGATCACCGTTTTCCTTTTTTCGGTGACGTGTCCGCAGGTGGTTTTGTCATTAATTAATTAAAGTGGTAATGAACTTCATTTACATTCATCTCCTTAAGAGAGATATGCGACACTTAACACGTTTTTTTGCAATATGAACAATGCTGAGGTGGCGTGGCCGCTCGTGGCTGGCGAAGTCGATGAGTGCGAGGGTGTGTTTGTATGTGATAATTAGCCAGTGGGTGAAGTACAAATAATTAGCACATCTGCGCCGGAGCGATAGCAGCCGAAGCGGCCAGACATTTTCACAAGCCTCCTGCGCCTCTCGTCTTCATGCATGCACATTATCTTATAATCATTTAATTAAAGGCCTGGCTGCGGCTGGAAGAGAGAGAGAGAGAGAGAGAGAGAGAGAGGGTGGAAGTGCCTTCCAAAATCAATGTTTTACGCCAAGCGTGAACTCAAGAACTCAGGCTTATGTACTTGCGCGCTATCATTACAGTGTGTACTGCGTTTTCTGAAGGGACCTACACACACTTGGTTAACTAGAGCAAAGAGACATAAACAGGAAGGAACAGAACAAGCTGCTAAAGTGTTTGTATTTCCTCTCTCACGCACATGAGAGAAGCAGAGAGCAGGTCTTGTGGCCCACCTGTTGCCATGATGAGGCCAGGTGCAGACTCTTTAGACAGAATAGGGATCCTGCGCAGCTGAATATTCAGCAGCTGACTCCATCTCTGGGCCAAGTGCAGGGAACAGCCACTGTCCAGCTGAGAGAGCAAGAGAGAGATAGCAACTATGTAATAATAAAGATAAAAAGAGCACAAACAGTTCACTGGAAGCATGAAAAAAACCTACTTCCTCTTACGATCGTAAAAAGGAAAAACTCATATTTTGCAAACACAAAACCACAGCTTCATGAAAACGTGCTTGGCAACAAATACACAAAATAAAGCAAAGAGCGGAGAATCTACACTCATGGTAGGCATGAGCACACTATATTAGTATCATACCAGTCATGTACTGATACTAAAGGGTTTTTTTATGTTAGAATTTGTAGCTTTTAAAATCAAACATAATACAGATTAAATATAATGCATACACCAAGTGTAATCTTACATTTTTAGAATTATTCAATTATTTTTAGTTGTAATGATTTTTAATTTTAATTAAAACTATAATAAATATATAGATAAGGTATATATATACATATATATACATATATGTTTAAAATGTTATTGTCTATATGTTATATTTAAAAACAAATCATGCTCATACATATACATATATACATATATACATACATATACACATATATATATATATATATACATATATACATATACACATATATACATATACACATATATACATATACATATATATATATATATATATATATATATATACATATATATATATATATATATATATATATATATATATATATATATATATATATATACTTTTTTTTTTTTTTTTTCAGAAAATAAGATAATGTACAGACAAAATAATGAAATTTTATCCATCATTTATCGGCTAGTTGGCCAAAATTATCATTCATGCATTTTTGTTACAGTGGCATTTTAGGTAGTAGTGTGCGGTCTGAATAGTTACAAGGGGTATACAAAATTATAATTAAATTAAATTAAAAGTACATTTCAGGGAAAGAAAATTCACTCAACTCAGCATCCACACTAGCATGGACCAAAATCACATGAATCTTGTTTTTATATTTTGGATAATTATTACCTTGACAGGACATCTAAAAGAAAACCTTTTACCCCAGAGTATATGGCTGTTTAATGTAGTAGTAAAGTATCCAAAATGACCAGCATCCCTAATACCTGGCAGTTAATGGTTCCTCCCAGGCTGTCGGCCGCAGGTGGCTGCAGCAGCTCCCAGGTTCCTCCTTTATCAAACGTGATGACTGATCGCATGTTGTCCTCAGTGACCGACCCATTGATCAGAGTGGCCACAAACACCCCCCTCAGCCCCTCGACCCGGTGGAGATCTGCAAACGGCTCGTTGGCAAAGTACCTTTCAAACACACAAACACACAAATCTGTTTTCCATGTGCCATTCATATCTGCCAAGAGAGGGGCTCTATAAAAGTGCCAATGGCACGCGAGCCAAGCGCATCTCATCTGCATTCCGCACTGCAGTAATTGCGTCTCTGCTCTCAGGCGGCCGTGCTGAGCTCAGTGGTTTGGCGGTGGGTGAGATCCCGCTCTGCCGCAGAGTAAAACAATAGCATGTCCTTGGGAAGCTGTGTAGGAATGATAGATTGCTTTTCTACTGACAGTGTGAGCGGAGGGACCGGTGGGCGAAGACATAGTTCTTGCATTATAGAGACGAGACCTCACTAACCTGCTTATGGGTTGAGGCGTGCAGAGCCAAAACGGATTTACAGCACTGATGAGGGGCTGTCAGTAAACCAAGAGGAGTTCAAGTAAAGGTGACGAGACCAAAAGCTGTGTAAGACCGGGGCTTACCGTGAATTATTGAAGTGGGACATGTTCCTGGCTCAACATGCCTGTTGGCTCTCAGACAACATCTCGAACTACATTTTTGGGTTGGGGCTTCAAGCTAAATTTGTATCAACCTATGATTTCCTTTGGATTTTATGGGTTAATGGTTAGTGTGAAGTTAAAAAAAAAGGCATTAAAGTTAGCGTAGGTCAGTGGTTCTTTTTCTTTGGGGTGAAAAGTCGAAAACCATTTATTTATCTATTCATTTATTTACGCATTTTCAGATCTACACTAATGTTCAAACGATTAGGGTCAGTAAAATTTAATTGGCCAGAAGTGCTTTTTGCAAGGAATTAATATTTGTCATTATCAAGAACGCATTAAATTGACTGAAAGTGACAGTACAAAAACACATTTGCTATAGAAACTCAGGATTCAAATAAATGCTGTTCTTTTGAACATTAAAGAATTTTATGATTATGGTTTGCACCAAAATATTATACCGCACAACTGTTTTCTACACTGATAATAAAATGCATGTAAATAGTATTTATGATTTTTTTTTTATATTCTATATATAATTTCTAAAGACAGAAAACTAACAATAAAAAGAAGAAATAAAAGTCTGAATGGGGTTAAGCACACGATTATTTAAAGTTCAGCCAAAAAATAAAAAATTCTGTCGTTAATTAGTCACCCTCGTGTCGTTTTTGTGTGCATTCACAGGAGTACATCTCAACGTAGTAGTTCCATTGACATCTATGCAGTATCAGAAAGCTCATATTTCATCATTTTAAAATATCTTAATTTGCAAAGATTAACGTTTTGTGGGTTTGGAATGACATGAGAGTGAGTAATCAATGACCGAATTTTCATTTTTGGGTGAACTATCCCTTTAATAGGAATGTTGTTCCAGGACCAACAAACATATGCCCTACTTTGGTTAATCACTTTTATGGTCACACCATCTGTGTTTATGCACTGTTCTGCAGCAGGAAGGCATTTCTCTCTCTCTCTCTCTCTCTCTCTCTCTCACACACACACACACACACACACACACACACACACACACACGCACACAGTGATGTTCACCCATACCTGATAAGCGTGTTGCTCCCAGAGCCATCAGGGCTATAGAACAGCACGTTCTCTAGGGACAGAGAGAAGGCTAGACCCTGTGTGTCTGAGATGTACAGGTGTGTAACGTTATTATTGTGGTTCACGCATACGAACACCTGGTCCTCCGAAGCATCTGCTATGTAGTACTCCTGCAGAGAGAGGAGAGCAGGGAATCGCATAAGACAGGTAAACAACATGAAGCTTTAAAAGTCATGACCATAAATATAGACTTGAGACTAAACGAAGGTGACGGCACTCACCGTGATGGGATGGCGGGTGTTAAACTGTGCTGCTCTCATTGGCTGCCGGTTATAGGAAACCCACAGCTGGACAGACTGAGACTCGTGACTCCCAAGCAACGTCTGTGGAAACACATTCTTTAATGAGCTTAATTCAAACAAATAAATCAAACTGGATACCACATATTACAATTTATTAAAACTAGAGACGGGGTCATTATAGGCAACCGCAAAAAAAAATATTACTTAAAAATGTAATGAAAACGTATTATGTTCTAAACTAAATTCAGTTTAACTTTATGTACTGAAGTAAAACTTGAAAGTAAAGAAAAACATTTATGCTAAAATGTCTGCATTAAAAGAAATTCAGTAAATCAAGGAAAATGTGTGATATAAATTTTTGACTAAGAAAAAAAAATAATAATAATAATTTAAACAGAAAACTTCATGGTTAAATCCTTTTTTCAGACTTATTTTCTAAACATATTTTAAATTAAAACCATTTTGATTTATATTTAATAATTGGACTAACAATAAAAAAAAATATTATTATTTAAAGTTTATATCCAAAGAATAAATTAAATAGTTTAATGTACATGTGAATACTGTCCATTAATAGAATAAAAAAAGTGTGAATATCATTTTTAAAAATGGTCAAACAGATAGTCTGTATCTAGTTAAAATGCATTTAGAGAGTTACCTCACACAAGGTGGTCTGATTCACTACTTTCTACTGTTACTAAAACTGGTACATGGTGAAGAAAAATTATTTGAATGAAACATCACAGACTCATAAAGATTTTATAAGGTAACCTGATACCTCCAGTTACCATAAACTATGTCATAATACCACTATAAATGGGGTCTGAATGGCAGACAATTGGGGAGATATGCCCAGCCAGCACTGTTTTCACTAGGGTCCTGTACCTGTTACAGCTTAATAAGGACTACTGGGGATTCGGAAGAGGAAAAAACAGTATGTCTCATTTGTACTTCTAAAACTGCTTTTTTGTAGTTTTTTTTTTTTTTATAGATGAAAGAGAAGTGTGAGACGTACTAATCTAGTCAGTGTCCCAGCAACCTAGATGTGCCTCTGTCTAGCACTGTCTGAAATGAGCAATGCGTCATGAAGGGATGAGACTTTTCACTCCTTCCTCACAAGTCTCTCCTTCACTTTCTCCCCTCAGGAAATCAAAGCTTCAATCAATTCTGAAGTTCAAGCGGTTCAATCAGTCTCTCCTTTGTACGACAAGCTGTCACAGTAATCAAGCTGCGGGTGAGTTAGCGTTACTTGCATCAGGTTCACAAAGCCTCACAAAGCTGTAAATTAAAGTCTCCCTATAATAAACAGACTACATATGGTATGTGTTCACTGTTCAGTATTCAAAACATAAATACCTCGTGAAATGAGGCAATTCAAATGACAAAAAAACAGTACATCATTCAAACAATACAATCATTCAGACAGTTTTCTCTAAATGATTTTCTTGCTGTGTAAACAGATTTAATAACGTTTTTTTTTTTCCTGCCTGGAAGTCAAAGATGCCATTAGAGGTGAAAAAGGCAGTACTCAGGAAAGAAAAAAAAAAAAGAAAAAGATTCTCTACATTAATCAGGTTTATTGCTCTTTCCTAGATCATACTGCAAAGTCAAAAAGGGCTGCAAGATGGTAGTTGAACGGGCAAAACTATTAATAAACACAGCCAGGAAAAGGGATTTATTGGGTCAGTGTAATAACAACAGGAAGACAGCCTGTCAGATTAAAGTGTATTTATAAGCATGATCATCCTGAATAACAAGTTTAACCACTTCCTTGTTCGAAGGCACAAAGGCTCAGTGTTTTCTTTCTCGGCTCTCCGCACTGCCTTGTTTTTTATCACACCATTCATGCTATTGATTTATCTCGCTGTTAACGGCTGTCTCCAGGAACAGACTGCAGTGTTGTGGAAGCAGCCAAAACACAATCTGGCTTTAGAGAGCAAAGACAAGGGAGATCTCTTGAAACAGACGCTGTTGCCGGGAGATCTTAAGGGAGCAAAGTGTGCGATAACAACAAGCTAATCACAAAGCTGCGACCACCAGATCCAGATGCCAATGTTTAGATATGGTACCATAATATCAGACTAGTATGTTCTTGCAAACATTACATCACAGCTTCCTACCACTACCTTTCATAGTATACAAAGAAATACTATTTAAGTCAAATACCCACTATATTATGTACATTACAGTTTTTAATATTTACATTTAATGGGTTGAAAATGAAAATGATACCGTTTTTTACTCTCCGGGGAAAGCTTCTGCGTACCACAGTCAGCGGAAGTGAGAGAAAAGTGTAGGCATATGTTCCTTACAAAATGTATGCATTGGCTACAGGAAGCCTTTATTCAGGCCACAGGGCCATGTGAGGCACGTTTTATTATGAATGGATGCGCTTTATTCAATGTCTTGCGGACTGTCGAAAAAAACACCTGTCCGATAAGAAAAAAAGAAAAAATTATACATTTTTTATATAACTCAGATTGGATTCACCTGAAAGAAGAGAGTCATAGGATGCCTTGAGTATAAGTAAAACACAAGCTAATTTTCATATTTGGGTGAACTAACAATTCAATATACATAATACATTTAAAAAAAACTGCCACAGTATAACTTAATGGGGCCGTGTGGGGTTTTTTATATGCAAAAAAAAAGTATAAAGTTGCAATGTGAAAGATGCATCATAATTTGAACCTTTCAGGAAGGTACAGATCTGCTACAAAGGTGGATGCGCAGCGTTTCTGTGATTGAGCCATTACCGAATTCTGTCAGGTGCTCAGTGGTCGGAGATTTCCTCCCAGGGTTCCATTTGCATCTGACACGTAGATCCAACCTCCAATTTTAGCCGTCACAGTATCATTAAGCATTTATAGGCAGTTAGCCACAAACAGCCCCTCTGAGGAAACTGTCATCTCTCGTTCTGCTGCCATAGTATCTGAGTGTCCCTGACTACAAACTTGACAGCAAACCTCGCCTAAAAGAAGCCTTCTTTTTTTACGTGCCAACATGAACGGAATTGTTTCTGGCACAGCCGGCCTAATGAATATCTGGCTTTGGAGTCACTTTGCCGTCTTTGTGGAGGAGGCATTTATCTCTGGAACAACAGCCGTACTGTGCTGGCAGTCTCTCCCATCGCTTAGTCTGGAAGACAGATCAGACTTTCAAGCATGAGTGAGAATGCGTAGATGCAGCGTGTTGAAGGAACACAGTGTGAAAAGTTCTGCATTGCCGAGATGAGGGCCCTTTCCTAACAGTAAAGACACTACTGAAGTCTATAGAGTCATAGGAAAAACTGAATTATATTTCTCTTTAATATAAAGAGATATAAAGATTCTTTAATCTGTTTGCAAACAGACTCACAAACTTTGAGTTTTGAAAGTTAGCATAGCTCAGTGAACCCTAGCTAAATCTGAAGGAGTAGTTCAGCCAGAAACATAAAAATGTGTTAAAAATTCGGTTTTGATTGCCTCACCAACTTTTCTTTTGGGTGAAGTATTCCTATATACCTCATCTGAAGCATAACTCATTGAACACATAGAAACAGTAATCAAATTAAAATCAGATTCACTTACTGAGAGATAATTAAAGATATGCATTTACAAGAATTTTCTTGTAATAAAAGGTATTTTACTTAAATGTATTAATTTCAGACCTCCTTAGTGCCTTCTGACATACCATACCCACGCTTAAAATCTCTCTCTGTTCATCTTCCGTAAATATGTTCCTCCATCAAAGTTCAGATTACACCCCAGAACCAGGTTATCACTAAAGCAGCTTGCAGGGCTACAGAGAGGTGAGGACGTGAGAAGAGAAAAGGCTTAATTATTACTAAGAATCTCTATGACATTATGGATAAATCCCTGAGATGAGAGGACCTTGGTTTCCACAGCTTTAATTAGTCTTAGAAGCTTCTCACTGCCAAAGGCTCTTGTGATATTCATTATGGTAATCCTATTAGCCGGGCTGCAGATAGAGGGACTCGACACAATGAGAGCAAAAGAGTGAGTCAGAGAGAGACACAGTGACTGAAAGAGAAAAGGGTGACAGACTGAAAAAGGGGAGAAAAAGACTGACATCAATGTCGTCCGACTGGCAAGTAACTTTGGATATATTCCAAAACATAGTGAATGCCTACTATCTACCACTATCTACATAGGCAGCATCCTAACTAAACAAAGTCACACAAATTTCTAAAGCTTGAAAGTTACACAGGCAGCAAATCAGAACAAAACTGTTTTCAATAGAGTTTTGCGTTAGCATGTTGCTAAGCTAACACAATACAATAAAATATACAAACGTTAGGCAAAACAGTCATTTTAGCTACATTAATCTTTATTAACACTTAAAGATTAATTACCATGTTCATAAACAACATTTCTCTCGCTTCGTACACCATCTTGGATTTTCATTATTTATTTTTTCAAACTATGCTTGTTGCAACACATTCTGGTCTTCTCCATAATAAAAGATACACAATTTATTTTTGTCTTGTAAATTGGCCAAAGAGTTATTTTACCATTATTTATATACTATAATACAGTAATTAATCATATTTTTAATCAGATTTAAATTTTTATGCTTAGGGGTGGGTGACCAAAATATTTAAATTTTATTTCACGCTAACAATATATCATAATATAGCTATTTTGGCTTTAAATAAGACCTTAATGATATGAACATTTTTGATACCAAAGAACTGACCATTTTTGTTAACTGTGCCAATATCACAAAAACCGATGCTAGCCTAAATATAAAAAAACTCAAGCTTATTAAAAACAAGCAAACAGTAGAAAAAACTACAGTAGAAAAATTTTAAATAAAATGCTGCATCCAATATACTGTTACACATGTCTCTTTTTTAGCTGTTTGCTTTCACCTAAGACTTACATAACTGTATTTACAAAGATACTTGCAAAGATGGGCATTTTGACACATACCAGTGTGTACATTTAATTAAAAACCTATAAAGCTGAAAAAACACCCCTAGATTAGATTTCTAATTCTATATAGATTTGATTTATTACTACTATACTATAGTAAACAATAACCACACAGAACTAAACATGTTTATGCATAAAAACAACAATTAAGCCCCTGGCCTCTGTTAAAAAAGATAGTTTGCTTGTTTTGGCTGGTCTCTTGATTTTTAGCAGATACGGTTGGAAGCCCATCTTAAACCAGTTAAGACTGGCTTAGGACAGTTTAAGCTGATCCTTTTCAGCAGAGACATTTTATGCCTCCTTGAAATGCTGCTTCTGTAGATGGCTCACTAAATTTAAGTCTCTATACGAATAAGCAAAAGACTGAAAAAAAAACGAGAGACAAAAAAGAGAGGGGGTTGCTCCAAGGCTAAGTCTGGCCAGCAGGGTCAGGGCCAGGCCACACACAGTCATCCACAAGCCAAGGCTCTCAACAAGCCTGTCACTTTCTCTCTCCTCAAGAGTAGAGATATTTACAACCAACCCAGCCAGACAAATTCCACAGAGCTGTTTGCTCTGGCCTGTTTACTATTTGTCTGTCTTGTCATAGACCTCCTTAGGCTAATTTTGTTTAATGTGCTATGTAGACAACCAACTTGCACTGCAAAGAGCTGAATGGTCTAACCATAATAACCACTAATTATCTTGATGTAAATCCATCCACTCAGTAAGCGAAGTATCTAAATCCGTTACAAAAAATTCACTGGAACTGTGGCTCACCAGAACATAGAGAGCAAATTTCCCATAGCAGCGTGTGGAAAATTCAGAAGAAAAAAAATCACTCATAGCTCCTTTTGGTCTATGCCTCACCAAAGAGATTCCCTATGAAATGAGATTCAGATGATTTTCAGAGTCCTGGAAGTGATAGTTCATCCAAAAATGAAAATTCTGTCATCATTTACTTCCCATCATGTCATCCCAACCCTCTTCTGTGGAATACAAAAGAAGATTTTTCTGACAAAACCAGTTCAAACGACCTTCTTTTGAGAAAATATAAGAAAGTTACACTGGGTTGAAACAACATGAGGGTGAATAAATGATGACACAGTTGTGTCTTACCTACACAATCCTTCACAAACAAGAACAATTGGAGCAATTATAAAACTGTTTCGCTCTGAGCCGTTAGCACAGCGTAATGTGGAAGACGGGACCATATGGCGGCACTGGGCAGCAGAACCCATATAAGTGGTGCATGAGTGGTTAGAAGCACCCCGGGGAAACCAAGCCACAACTTCATTAACGGAACATAGATCAGAGCTGTCAAGCAAGCAGCTCCTCCAGCACGGTGTCCAGGGCCGTGGTGGTGCCATCCGTGCAGCAACGCTCATAAACAGCCCTCAAAACTCCCACGGAGTCTCTGGCGTTCTGAAGCCGCAGATAAATTGCACATTTCTTCCCACTTTAATGGGTGACTTGGGTCGGCTTCTGCTTTACGCAAACCTGGCAGTGCCATGTGCGACCTGACAGATGTCTCATCCACTTCTGGCCAGTCAGACATTTGCTGTGGGATGAGGTTAGTGAGATGCCAGCCGATGTGAGGTGGAAATGATTAACCACTGAATAAACTCAAGGGTGAGAGATACACTGAAATACAAAACTAGCTGCGGTCAACATAGACATGTAGTCTAGACAGTCATTGTTTCAGCAACCAAAACTATGCAAAACTTTATGGAGGCATATTAAATGAAAACAAATATGTCAGGCTATATTATGTTCCCATCTTGGATACGACGCAAATAAGACAGTTTGACAAATACAGCTTAAAACTTTTTATTTTCCATGACTGATGACCTGCAAAGCTGGGTAACGCTAACTAGCTCACAATACAAAACATCCTGCAACACGTCAAAACTTTGTGGGGTAGTGATTGTTTGTGCTCAAAATTGTGAAACAATACTAGTCTTTAACTTTAATAAAAAGGGTAAAAATAAAAACGGTCCACAGAAAGTAAATCTGCATGATGACCTTCAATATCTTAAGCAGCTAGCATCGGCAGAGAATTAAACTTTCATTAATAGATGCAAATGTAATTATGTAAATGTGCAAATAAAGCAAATGGTTTTAAAGCTGTGGCTCTCAAACTAACATATTTAAATTAATAAATTGTTATCCATGCTAAATTTAAATGCTAAAAAAACACATGAATCCAACTTTTGCAATAATACCAGAGGTACCGTATTAGGGTAGCACTATGTGCCATTTATAAGGAACACATCCTGGTCAGGATTTTTATATTAGAATCTGGTGGAGAAAAGACAACCGAACACTCACTTGAGAAAAGGTTATAGTTTCACAGCACATAAGGAGTAGTATAAGTAGAGAAGAATTGCAAACAGCTGAGAAAGATACAAATATCCATCCAATTAAACCAATTAGCAATTAGACTCCAGACTAGGAAATACTAACATCAACCAATAATCTTAATAAAGGATTTTTATATTGCCTAAACCAATCAAAGTAGTTTGACCAATAACAGAGGCACTGTACATAATCTACCAAAAGTAGCGCATGAGAAGGTGGGATCTACAGAGAACGATCAAATCGATGCAAATGCGCACATGTGATAGTTCATTCATACATCTGACTTAAAGCAGCACTGCACAGACCTGCACAGTACTGTGGCAGTGATTCAAAATTTCAAGACCCCAGGTTACCAGTCGGTGGAAAAGACCATGGTAACCAGCAAACGAACTGGGACCGATATTGTAGATTCTACCTCACCTACAAAGCATCTGTATCCATCTGAAAGCTTTTTTACCAGAGGCATACAAAACGGAGATGAATCACTTTTTTGCTTTCCATTGTCAATTGCGCTTGTTCCTGCACTAATATGAGCACTGTATCTGAGGAGTCTGTTAACTGTCATATGGTTTACAGGTAGAGAATTTTTATTTTAATTTATTATTTTTAAGATTTATGCTCTTTTATTGAACTTATCTTAAACCTCATTTACTGCCATTATAAAGCATGGTAGAGTGAGGACATGTTTAAATGTAACTCAGCATATAAACTTAGTTTGGCTTAAGGGTGAGTAAATTATTGGGTAATTTGCAATTTTGGGTGAACTATACCTTTAAATCTTTATATTTATTCTACACCTAAAATTTTAAATAAATTAAAATTTGTTTATATTTCTTCTTTCATCAAGCCTTGTGGCAGTGCATTCTGGGTTTGCGCTTTCTGTGTAGGATACACGTGATGCTGTCTTAGAATCCAGCCAAAATTTGGCCTCTTAGGAGGCAACATAACTAAACTGCCTACCTTCTGGAACAGTCTTCATCCCGGAAGCCTTAAATATTGCCTTCCAGGCAGCTCAGGTTTTGGAATGGAAAAGCGTAACAGCAGCACGTTGTGTAACTTTGAACATTACTTGCCTGTTTTCACAGTTTTCAGATGCTTTTATTCAAGTACAATTATTACGGGCTATCCCTCATGGAACAATTATGATGTTTCATGGCACAACGACTGTGCTGGATTCAAACCAGTAGCCTTCCAGTTACCAGACCAGATTATTAAGTACTACACCTTATAGAGGGTCAGATGTCTAAATTACCTTCCTGCTTAAGTTCAGAAGTTGACTGTTGGCAAAACACAGCAGCAATCATCCACACTCGATTTCAATTCGTGAAATAAGCCTGTTATCAGCGCCTGTTCATCTTGAGCAGGATCGTTCCTCCAGCTCTTCAGAGAAGTGTTTACTCACACTCACAGGAGAGGCATTCAGGGAGCTTGGCACAGATCTGACTCTCGGCACACTGCACTCTGCACATTTTCCGTTTTTTAACTCTAGTTCAGCACTGCATATTCTTCCAGTCTTTTGCTATAATAAAAGCCTGAAGCTACAAATTATCCTTCAAAGGTTTGCGGCTTTGGTCTGGTCGCAATGCACCCTTACCCTAGTGGTTGTGGCAAACATGTACTTGTCCCGTAGCTGGAAGCTGTCCACCTTCTCCAGGATAACGCGGCGGTTTTGCTCGTCCTGGAAGAAGTCTGTGCTGCTGAGGATGCTGGAGTCTCCCTGGGGTTCGTGGCGCTGGACAAACACTGTGGTGGGGTTGTCGTATGGTTCTACACCCCTATTGGAACAAAAAGACACACACCCTTGGACGTATTTGTTTGGACATGCTTGGAAACAAATAGCATGTGGTGGAATTTTGAACACATTTCTTTTTACTTATGTTTAGAATAAATTTCTGCCCCATTTTGTGTTTATATGGCAAACATAAAAGCAGCCAATAGCATATTTCGTTTCATATTTATTCAGAAATCAACCAATAACATATTTATATGTGTGGATATTAAACACTACACTACTGTTTAAATTGGTGGGTTGAGTAATACTTTTTTTAAGAAATTAATACATTTCTAGAATACATTCCAGTCATTATTTACTTACCCTCATGTTTTTCCAAAGCTATAAGACCTTTTTTCATCTTCAAAACACAAATTAAGACATTTTTGATGAAATCTGAGAGATCTCTGACAGACTAACCTTTTGAATTCAAGCACATCAGATACCCATTTTCCACAAGTTGACATGATTCTTTAGGGTCTTCCATGAAAAGTCTACAACATTTGTTTTGGTTAAGATTTCTCAATGTGCAAAACAACACCCTTTTTATCTTGTCAAAACCAGTTCTGTTTACAGCAACCCGTTTGGGTGCATGTCCCTTTAAATGCTAATGAGCTACTGCTCACCCCGCCCATCATTCTCTTTCTGAGACTTAGCAGGTTTTTTGTGACTGTAAACTTTAGCTGCATTCATCATGACACTTTCTGTGTTTAGCAGCCCACGTCTGCGGTAAATGACTGCTATGTTCATTAATTATATCCAACAACAAAACACCTCAATCGCTTTTTTGTCTACTCCTGTTCCGCCTTCGAAACAATGGCTTCGAAACTGTTTACAGATCATTTAGGGCAGGTCTAAGGTAAAACACCAGTGACAGTCAACAATTGTGAGAGGGGACTGCTAAAACTAAGACACTCAAGAACACTCAGCTTGATAAAAAAAATAATAATAAAAATAAATAAATAATTAATTACAAAAAAACTACAATATTATATATATATATATATATATATATATATATATATATATATATATATATATATATATATATATATATATATATATATATATATATTTATTTTATTTTTCTCAAATGTAAAGAAAACAAAGCTTTCAGAACTGATAATAAGAAAAATGTAATAATGTTAATATTAAAATGATTTCCGAAGGATCATGACTTCACTTTAATATACTTTGATTGAATACATGCAATCTTAGCATAACATCATTTAGACTTTCAAAAAAAATCTTACAGACCTTAAACAGTAAAGTATTTATTAGTTGAATAAATGCTTCATGTACTTTATGCCTTTTTTAAGCACAATGCTTGAAAAGTAAAAAAGTAACTAATTTGTTTTTCCATTGTATTTCCTAATGATATACAATGTGCTACACTGCAAAAACGTCCCAGTGCATCTGCAGCGGCATTTATCAAACGTGATCAATAGCTACTTCCACTTCCCGAGCTAATCCAGGCTTTTTTACATATCACAACTCACATTCAGCTAAAGAGGTAAACAAATTTCCTCATCTGTCTCCTGAATGATGTTACTAATAAATTATTCAGGGTGAGTGTAGGACATCAAGACTACAGACAGGGAGGAACGGGCAAGCGGTTTTAGATAAACGGACAGGAGAGTCTCTTTCTCGGCCTGACTTCACTTCCTCTGTAAACACACAGGGGTGCTGATTGTTGAGACGGGCTCTTAAATCACCAAGCTAGAGGATAAAGGGATTATCTCGCAGGGGAACAAACACACAAACCTTGCCGTTTGCTTTCTATTTCACGACGGGGTTTTAACACGTCCAGCAGCAGGGTGAGAGACGGATAAAAGCAGGGGCTTACAGCTCTTTTAACCAGCCCTGCAGCTCCGCCTTTAGTTTGTCTAGATTAAAACTGAAAACCAATTGAGAGCTCAGAGGATACAGTCAGCAAACTCACACCCAGAAAAAACACACACACATACTGAAAGTCTGTTTGTTGACCTTTAAAACAGAAGTTAGGCTGTTTGACAGAACTTCTCTATCCACTCTGCTCTCACTCCTACTCTAAAGTAAAAAATAATACTGTAAAATGTTACAATTCTGATCAATACCAATAAGCTAGCAATGTTAAGATGATTTTAATATATCAGAATGAGTACATTACAATATAAATTTATTAGAGCAAGTGGATTATTACTTATAAGCTCAACAGCAAGCAATCAGAATATTGTTTTGTAAACATGGAACATATGCCATTACCTATACTGTACTGTGGATGTGCTTCATAATGCAGAAGTGCCTGTTCTGCCAATAATTAGTAATGGTCTTACAATATGCAGTTTTTAATAAACGGCTGTTGTATTAAATTCGCAGATATTCGTTTTTGATTTCCTAAAAACTACATTTAACAGTGTTATTAAATTATCATTTTTTTCTTAATTAAGATTAAAGGGATTGTTCACACAAAAACTAAAATTCTGTCATTAATTACAAACCTTCATGTCAGACCAAACCCGTAGGACCTTCGTTCATCTTTAGAACACAGATGAAAATATTTTTGATGCATTCTGAGAGCTCTCTGATGTTCCAATAGACAGCAAGGGTCCTTACATGATCAAGGCTCAGAAATGTAGCAAGCATTAAAATAATCCATGTGGCATCAGTGGTTCAACCATCATTTTATGACGCTATGAGATTGCTTTTTGTGTGCAAAGAAAACCAAAATGTTGCCTCACCCTATTGCACCATTTTGGAGAGTATAACACACGTAAAGAATATGTAGAGTATGTAAATGGATACGTTGTTTTGTGTTCAAATCAAAGCGTAAGCAACACAAACAGCATATCTGGGAATGGTGCTGCTGACACAGAACAGCATATGTTGTTTATCTATGTAATGTTCTCCAAAACGGTGCTATAGGGTGAAAAGGTTTTTTGTTTTCTTTGCACACAAAAAGTATTGCTGTAGCTTTGTTAAATTAGAGTTAGCCCATACACATAGATTATTTAACAATCTCCTTGCTGCGTTTTTTAGACTTGGTCTTGTAAGGATCTTACAAAGGACTACAAAATTTTTGAAGATTATTTTTAATGACTGTTTAATAACAACTAAAAATGTTTTTTCAATGGACTCATTTTGCCAGAACGGGTCACAATTAATGACAGAATTATAATTTTTTTATTATTAATTATCCCTTTAACATATGAAGGACTCTGAATGTAATAAATTAATAGAGATAATCAGCATGAAAAGCCCTAATTATCAGCTAATAATCAATATTGTACTGATACGTCATGCATCCATAAGAGATCCAGCATCTGAAAATGGTTTGATACTGGTCACCCTCTTTAAAAACAAAACATCTATCAATCCAGAAAAAGACCGAAGACCTGTTTGAAATACAGGTTTTTCTGACAAACCTGAGCCAGGCTCAGCGTGAGAGAGATCTCAGAGCAAAGAACAGAAGGGTTATCACTGCGGTAATGGTGTAGTCTGTCTCCGAGCTCTTGAGTCATTTGTGTTGGGCCATCGCAGTGGGTCGCTGATGTTATCTCCACAGGCCCTGACTGCCACTTCAGCCGATGAAATGGGCTACGGCTGGCAGACACAATCAATTATTAATACGGCCGCAGTCTGAGCCTCATCAGAGAAACATCCACAACCGACTGTTTCGCAGTCAAGCAGCCTGTCTGGACGGCAGCCCACACGCTTGAGAATACTGACCGCTTCTTTATATATCTGCCTGTAATGTTGCAATAACGTGCAAAACAAATCTGTTCTGGCATCAAGACATTTGAGCTAAAGTTATAAAACGGTAATCACGTCTGTGATGAATTACAGTCATAACATTCTAATTAGCTCCGGTCTTCCGGTCGGATCATATCCTGGAGCATAATGTTTACGGAATGGGAGAGCAATAAGCGCCACTCTGTTATTTCTAGTTGCTTCTTGCGTTCGATGCCAGTCCCTGATTGTGCAAACACTAAGTGCTGGCTGCAACCCAAAGCAAGAGTTTCACATTCCTGCGTAAACTCGTGAATTGAGAGAGGCAGCACAGAGAGCCCTCAACCCTCTTCAAATTACAAACACTGATACAAAATTCCTGTAGAGCGTGGAGAGCAAGCACTTGATTTGCCAGTGATCTTCCTGAGCTCTGATCATTTTGGTAGTTTTAAGCAGAAAACTCTCAACCCTGATCTTTTAGACAGCAATTGAAACAACTGAGCCATATCTTTAGCATCTATTTGATCAAACATACACTAAAATCATAATTTTCAGAAAGATTATTACAATTGAAAATGACAGTTTTCAACTGAATGCATTTTAAAATGTCATTTTTTTTGTGATGGAAAAAGCTGTATTTTTAGTATCCATTACCCTGCTCTTCCCTGTCACAGATATTTCAGAAATATGTTTAATGTTTAAAATGAATATGTAAATTATTATTGGATGTTTCTTAAGATTCTTTCATTAAAGTTCTGCAAAGTTCAAGCCAATAACCGATATGTTGGCCAATAAATCGAAATCCAAATTTGTATTAAATTATATTAGTATTTACTTCAAGTAAAAAATATACATTACAGCAACTTTCTTCTTTAAAAAAGACGTCACAAATAAATAAAATTACGCAAGTCATTAGAAAGCATTACTTGCGTGTAAAGAATAAAAAAGCATGTGCCGTGGATGAAACGGAATATCCTCAGCATGGACAATAACGATTTTTTTTTTTGATGAAGTAATAAGATAAAAAGTGGTGGATATCATTGCATTAGGAAATAATGCATTATTTTTTACTAATATAATCGCAAAATTGTCTTAGGCTGGTAACAATAACAGTAAAAAATTGCATTTATCGGTCAATACCGATATGTTGGTTAATATTTTGTGCATTCCTAAACCTTGGTGAATAAAAGTAAAAAAAAAAAATTTAAATAACAGTTTTACTGACCCAAATCCTTTGAACTGTAGGCTACTGATAATAAGCAAATAACTGCACTGACTGTGATATATTATTGTATACTTTTCTATGTCAGTACAATCATGGTGACAAAACAGGTATGAAATAGTTTTTTTTTAACTGTAAAAACCAATATTTTATTAAAATGAATTGAAATTCTTTATGCTTTATGAGACAAAAGGACAGTAGATGCTTAGGCAAGTATGATTAACTCTATTTCTTTGGCTTTAAAGCTGCAAGCAAAATATGATGTGACAAAAAATAGCAATGCAACA
Source organism: Puntigrus tetrazona (assembly GCF_018831695.1). Taxonomy (NCBI): domain Eukaryota; kingdom Metazoa; phylum Chordata; class Actinopteri; order Cypriniformes; family Cyprinidae; genus Puntigrus; species Puntigrus tetrazona. Next base: position 12,568,160 of record NC_056713.1, read on the forward strand.
TTTTGTTAATACTACTAATACACAGGAAACCAAAACACATTTCCCACTGGACACATTCACAGAATGATTTGCGACTCAAAGAGCTCGATCTTACCAAAAGTAGGACTTCACATGCTCCTGAATTAACACCCATGTCTCACCAAAGTCATCTGATTTCCACAGCTGCCAAAAGAAAATTAAAAAAAGAAAACAGGAAGAAGGATACGTCTGTAAAAGTCAGCGGTTTCCAGTGTAATATTTAATATGATTCAACATTTATCGTAGGCCAGCTTCTCATACTAAAACTGCAGCTGATTAGCTCAAAGCAAATTATGCTGCTTAGTGCAAAATTCAAAAGGGCAAATCTCTAGAAACAACTAAAGGCCGAAAATAACAGTGCCATTCATCTTACTAAAACTGGACGCGATACGCCTAGTATGCTCATACCTGTTTATTGGGGTGAGAACTGTCGTAACCGATGACCAGGTTAGGCCTCTTACTGTGCAGCAGTAAGTCTGTGGGTTTGAATGGGATGGAGAAACCCTGAACAGTTTGGCAGAAGTCAAAGGTGTTCCACAGGTAACTGTTCGTGGTGTCGGTAAATAGATACTGCAAAGGAAATTTTGAGAAAAGAAGACATTTAAAAAAGGGTCAATTCAGCAAAAATAGGACATTTTGATAGTTCAGCCATCAATAAAAAAATAGTCCGTATGACTCGAGATTCATAATTTAAACGACTTGATTATCGATCTGTTGCTTTTTATGATGCTTTGAATTGCCATTATAAATAACCATCCACCTTCTTTGTTTTGAAAAAGAGCAGCATAAACATTCTGTTAAATATCATCCTACAGGTTTGGAATGATGACCCAATCTCACCATCCATTGAACTATCCGTTTAACCTCTTGAGTGCTTGACGATACAACAGAAGCCTATATTAGAGGAATCTATTACAAGCTATTGCAAGCTGAAAACATCAAAGCATTTAAGTATAGTAAAAAACATATTTTTAACATTATTCAGATTATACATTTCTGCCGTTCTAATCTGCCCCCTTTCTCTTTGAACTTTAAGAGCTTTTGCTATAAACTTTGTCCTCTTCATGTCCTGGTTATGGAAGCAGGGCACTTCCTTTTCCAGATTCTGAGGCAATGAGAACTGGGACTGAAACAGAAACACTTGACTTAAAAAGAAACGTATTGCTGCACGGAAAAATGAAAGAAAAAGAACAAAAAGAGGAAGTGGAGCATATGCATTTGCCATATAACCTATGGTCACCATCACCGACTCATTTGTCTACGCTTGCCTTTGTAAACCTTATTGTCACAATGCTGTAGAGCTGGGCGCTATGACAATAAACTATGCATATTTAGAAATATGCATATTTTATTCAAGGCATTAGGTCTATTTGACATCAACATGCATTTATTATTACGATCACCGCCAAAATGTCCCAACTTCACCATGAACATAAAATTGAACTTTAAACAAACCACACGATCATCATTAAACATTTAATTAATTCTAAATAAGTTTAGTATAAATAATAAATAGGAAATTTAATTAAATATTAACATCAACAATTGTTATTAGTTATAATTATTAATAAAAAGTATCATTAAAGAGTAATACCGTTGATTGCTGATGTTATTTAACATTAATATATCCTATTCTAAATGCATAATATAATATCTGAGGTCTATATAATAATTTTATGAATAATAGCCAACAGTAACTCCTTACATAATCCATTCCCACTTGCAAGTCAAAGCCACTATAAGAAGAGATTAATCAAACAAACAGGCCCAGTACGCCTCAGAATCAATTATGAGTGCATATCAGCTCATTTTTCACACAGTTATTCATACGAGATCCTATGTCAGGATTATTAATTTATCGCAAATGCATTAAAATACTCCACAACAAGCACCCTGCCAATATTTCTGTTAATTATCCCATCTGTAACAATCGGGATTTAGAGTTGCGGAGGCAGGCGGATCAGCCGCGCAAGTTACTCCGATCGCGCAAAATGTAATTAAAGAGCCCTGGGCTCCTACCAAGAGTTTGTATGCTTTACAAATTACACTCGTAATGCTTTAGCGTCAGTCCTTCAGCAGCAAGAGGCGGCAGCTGCAGTGCCAGCCACATCATTGACTTCAGATGAATGGTCACCGTCTGCTGCCGTCAGCCCCTGCAATAACGCAATGCAGAGTCCCACAGCGGTTCTGCCACATCTGCAGCTCCCCACTCCAACTCCCATGAGCCTCTGCACCTCACAGAGACTCACTGGAGCAGCCCGTTACAGTGGGTGCCAAGGGCAGAGACTAAGCATGTAGCTTGTGTTTTCGCAGCCCTTGGAGCTGCTCTTTTTGGAAAACACCATCTGGGGGTGTATAAGCGATTGGAGCGGTGGAAGGTCACAGACGCAGATGGCCAGGAAGCGGTTGGTTTCTCCGCGGCCTTGTTTGACCCTGGCTTAAGCTCACGAAAACAAGACAACTCAAGGATGTCACACAGATAGTCCGGCTAATGTCACCCTTACACTTACTCGTTTGTTGTCAGCGGGGCTGTGGTAAAACTGTGAGATGACTTGTTTCTTGCCTTCCTGGTCCCCAGCCAGTTGAAATTTCTCTGATACGGGAGTGAAGGTGGTTCCATAGTCGTAAGACACGTACACCTGTTAAGTAAACAAAACCATGTCAAATTTTAAATTTATTCTCTGTTCCAAAACCTGAAAAAGCTGCCTTCAACATCTTAACTGAAATTAAACCTTGATTAATAGTGAGCAATTCCTTATTTTTCAAAAACAACACTTGTAAAAGGTGCTGTATGTTTTGGATTTTGACTCTACTAAAGCATAAAAGCAAAGCCGCCCACTGCCAGTTTACCCAATCGTTTTTCGTTGCCAGTTGGTGGAAAACATTTCAGTGTTTCATTTCAGTCATGGAATCTGGCAAACGAAAGGGTGGGAATTTGGCAACCCGCGCGTGCATTGAGGACTGCAATATGTAGTTCAACCACATACCTACATACCTTTAAGTGAACTCCAGGAATTGGAATTAATTCCAGCTTGATGTTAGCATGTTGCTAAAGTAAATGCGTAATAATCTAATAATCAACAAATAATGCTCCTTAAGTAAGATAGATGAGACTTTGTTGTATGCAACCGATTTGGAAGTTAATGCAATGACCTTAAGACCTAAATGACTGTGTTTACGAGGATACTTGAAAAGATGGCCATTTTGACAAATACAAGTCAGTTTGTTTAAGCGGTCAAGGCCTAAAGCTGCAAAAACAACTCAGTAACTTCAATACTCCCTCATTCCATTTTCACAGTCTTCATGTCTACAAGCTTCTCTTGACAGCACTCAGAAACAGTCTCTGAGACAACTGTCAAAAATTTCCACCATTTAATTCTGTCTAATGGTATATCAGTCAAGACTTTGCATGTAATTCATTCCACCTCAATTCTTTAAAATAAACCCTGTAAATTGAATACAAAATTAATAAAATACACAGGACAGAGTCTTTTTGGATTGAACCATGTTTATCAATACTTTTCAGTATTAGCTGAAATATTTTTATTTTTAGGATTATTACTATTTAGGTCATTGGTCTTAATCTCAATTCCTAGAGGACCACAGCCTTGCAGAGTTTTGCTCCAACCCTATTTCCTATTTCCAGTAGAAAATTCGAAGTGCAGATCAATGCAGATTCTAACGGCTAACATTGCCCACAATCCATCGCGTACTGGACAAGGATTTGGTTAGAATTACAAACACGCATAAAAACATGTCATGCAATACTGGCAGACAAGTAGAAAAAGTGGACAGAAAGTAGTGACAAAAAAATCTTTATTTAACCTGATAATAAATAGTTTATTTAATGTTATCTGCTTTATATTACATCTGTAACAATACTGAACTTTTATTATCATTATCATTATGTTCCCTGCGTAAACCCACTGGCAGATGTGTCTTCTTGAAATCTGTTCAATACTGCAGGAAATCAAATTAAATGAAATGTGGATAACGTTGGGTTTAAATACTGCACATAACTAAGCAACAGAAGACAAAGACACAAAGACAAAGTAGTATGTCCCATAGTTTGCATACTGTTCTGCTACATACTCAAAAGTATATACTACTTTTAACTCACAAAAAGGGTACATACTTTTAAGGAACAGTATGGCAGATCGGGATGCCATAAAGGACACATTTCCCTTTAAGGAAAATTAAAGTGCAATTCATTTAATTCATGTGTATGACATATTGGATGCAACATTTTACAGACTGCATTCTGAGATCGTCTTCTCCAAAGAGGATAAATGTAAATCTGCTAGAATTTGGCTCAAAGAATGTAAGTGATCATAATTAGGCAGTTAATCTTTTGACAAGGCACTGCTTTTGGAACAGATCATTTCTGTAATACACTCATCTGCAATCGCTTGCAATTTCCTTTGAGAAACCGGTGAACTTTAACTTTGATTTGCTTTGTCTTGCATTTCACAAAGAACACCTGTAACGCAGTATACGGGTGAGCAGATAACAGCTCCAGCACAGCATAAAATATGACCGCACCACTTTTGTTCTTGCATTTGCATTAGATAACGCTCTGCAATTATTGAAAATGTAGCAATTATTGGAACGCAGATGGAAAAGTAACATTCGAGGGCGCGAGAAAGTCTTCGCAGGTAGTGCAGAGAGTTAGATCCAGCAGCATTTAAGATGATATGCATGTAGCAAAAGTGCAGGGAACTGAAGAACAGAAGGGGGCCTTTCATCTGTATGACTCAGAGAGCACTAAAAAGCAAAGCTAGCCGGTCAAGATATTCTCTGTATCTTGCAGTGAACAGTCTGATATATATATAGACTCATATAAAATGTTGAAAGTCAAAACTTATGAAATGAACTAGGGAGAGAAAAAAATGGTACACTCACCGAGCTGCTCTTAGGATCTGTGGCACCAACGCTGTCTCTCGCGAGCGCTACTATGACATTGCTCTTCTCTCCGGCCCAGTGGACGACCATTTGATTATGAGAGTCATTCAGGTTGGCCTGCGAATACAAAAGATGATGAACAACCCTTCTAAATGTAGCTGACTGGCTACATCGAAGCTGACATTTATTTTGCTGCGGTCAGAGAAGTATCTAGGTTTCCACAGCACAAATCAAGCTGTAATGGCATAACCCTGTTTTACAACTGGCTCAAAGCTGATTTTCAAAGACATTTCTCTGCTTCTTGGTCATTTTCCATTTCGGTCGCACCGCATTTGCAATCATCTGGTATTAATCTGTATTTGACAGCCTTGAGTTTGTGGCATAGACTGCAGGTGTGTCACTTGCACAGAAGGCTGACAGCCTTTGAGAAAACAAACACAACCACAAGAAGAGAGCAGAAGCGAGCTGGGCTACACCACAGCGGCAGGAAAACTGAAACGACGAGCTGCTGCCTCCCAATCTGATCTGCTGAACAAAGAAATGTGTGTCATCTTTTCATGTCCATCCCCCTCTTCTCTTTCCACTAGGAACAGCTTGTCTCATCTTTAATTCAAACTTCTGCATGAGGATCATGAGATCCTCAAATGGGTTCTCCTTCGATGTCTCCTGTCAGACATTAAAGAAAACTCGCAAAAGGTTGTTTTTATAAAGAAACCAACAACATTTATTCTCCTGTTTGAGGGACACTGTTGTGGTTCGCTGGCAAACAATAGATTTACTTGTTTAATCTAAAAGCACGCTAAACCACTTTTTGTTTAAAAGGTCACCTTTCAAACTTTTAACAAAAAAAGCAAACATTCTACAAAAGAAATCTACTTACATTCTTTGTACTATTTAAAAGTGCCCCTACTATGGGTTTTGGAAAATTACCTTTGACGTAGTGTGTAAAACAGCTCTAAGTGAATTAAAAAATCCTGCAAATGTTTAAGTCTGAAAGTGCACCAAAAAGAGTTAAAGCTCTTGTCTTTCAATAGAAAGAGTGGACTCTGAATCATTGAAACAAGTCATTTTTGAAACAAATCCCAAGCCGTTGATGTCAACATGAAATATTAGCATATTGCCCGCCCTCTCGTTAATCTTATTCTTTTAATAAATGCATATTATAAGAAAATGAAAGTGTTTTTTTGACCTTGCATGCATGTCAACTTTTGTTGGAGACTCCCAAAACCAATATATGAACCTTTCATTACCCATAATAGGGTAACTTAAAACAATCTGTGGGGTAACTTAAAATAATCCACTAACACTCTACTAACACTGTAAAGAAAGTTAGTTGATATGTAGGTGCACAGTTACTTATTGTCAACAGAATGTTCATAAGGGACCGTCAAAATAAAGTGAAACCACAATTTACATTATAGAATTAGTTAAAAAGACATACTGATGTTCATTTTAGAATGTTGTTTTGTAATGTACAAACAGTGACTTTGCATCAAACCACCTTACCATGAATGCACAATTTGTTTTACCATGACGCGGTAGTAAATTTCCCCGTATTGTAGGCCTGCTTTCCCCGTATTGTAGGCCTACTTGTGATTTCGATTTATGCTGCACTTCATTTGTTTGTCCACTGTCATAATTATGTTATTTTCACTGTGTGCTGTATGTAATATGAGTGTTACTTGAAAATGATAATTCCCTAAGCACACAAACTACCCTGTGCCGTGTTGGTTATTTACTTCCTTTTTAATAAATTATTTATTTATTTATTTATAATTCTATTTGTATTTATTTTCTAATTATTTCCAAATAAATAATGTCAGATCAGTCTAATATCGGCTATCTGCCACCGTGCTTTAAGACATCGGCCTCTGCCTTCAAAAAACTCATATCGGTCGACCACTACTCAGGGGTGTCCAAAATCCAGCCAGCAAGCCAAATGCAGCCCATGGAATAATTTCAGATGGCCCACAGCTTGTCTATTAAAATATATTATATGGGACCCGCCAAGCATAATTCACAATGTCAACACAAGGTGACAACACTAAATTTTAGACCAGATGTAGCAGTAAAACGCAAGTGTGACTTGTGAGAAGAGCTATTACTAGCTATGACTAAAGACAGAGCTGCAAGCTCAGGACAAATGCATTTACTCACTGATTCATGTGATCACTAAATAGAGCTGTGAGATTCAATGGGAAATGTTTGAGGCCTCCGACAAACCACAAGAGCAGCAGGGTTTTAAACTAGTTATAGGCAGATAAAACAAGTGCTGACATTCTCAACAATACTGACGGGGAAAACAGGTGAAACATTTTGCAACAACAATGCTGTTAGAACACCTTTCAATCCACAAATCACCGCACAATGGATTTACTGTACTAACAGTAAGTTACCTGTGGTATTGCGGTAAAATGTAAGATGCTCATAGGCCAAATTGCAGATATTTTTATTATAAGCAGTTTTGTGCTTTTCTATTTATACAAAATAAGCTTGTAGATTAAATATCATAAAGCCATAATTACTATCTTTACATGATGAATATCCACTCTTTTACAAATCACTATCACTCCCTGTCTCAGGTCGCTCCCACAATTGTCAACAGCCACAGAATCTGGTCCCCTTTAAAAAAAAATTAGCAAATATTAATGCCTTATTTTATACGACCTTATTCTACATCCCTAACCCTGCCCAATACCTAAACTTAACAACTACCTTACTAACTATTAATAAGCAGCAATTTAAGAATTTATTGAGAGAAAAGTTGTAGTTAATATTAAACATAAACTACAATTAACTACAACTACAACAATATTAAACAAGTGTTAACTATTCTAAAGTGTTACCATTAATCCATTTGCTAAGGTCATTATCTTTTCCTAAATGTGTTTTATTTGTCAGTCGACTTAAAAATGCCACCGGACAGAAGTCGTATAAACAAACCAATGAATTTTCAACTGAATTAAAATGGAAAAATATCAATTTGTACTTCTAACGAATTGCTTTAACTGATTTATGGTTGACTGCAGGTTTTTTTAACAGCTGATTAATCTCCAAAAACAGTTCCCCACCATCTCATAAAGATGTGTCGAAGAGCTTTTCCCACCACCTTGCCAACAAACACTTTGAAAGAGCAAATGGTTGCAACCCGATCCATGTCAGCCCGGGCAAACTCTTGGGTCTGCTTATTCAAAGGCCTGTCTGCAAGAAATGGACTTTCTGCTAATCTAACAGGGCCCTCATTTTTACTGACACCGTAATATCCTGAAAGCATAGACGGTAAGACAAGCGCAAATAACTTCAAGTTCATTATCGCGCGCCTTGTTGAAAAAGCAATAAAGAAATGAGCAACTGCGAAAAATAAAATAATAATTTTTTTCTGTTTCTTATGCATTATTCAGCAGGGAAACAGAAGGAAGAATGAGAGAGCGGGAGCACCAGAGCACCTTCGCCCAACGCTGCAAGCAACGCGCGGCTTGAAACCATGACATCATCTCTGCAGCACTAACATTTGGGCCAACAGTTCAACAATTTGCCTACCCGTTCACTTCTGGCAACGAACCATACGAGAAAAAAATATGGGTGAACCACACATTTAATATCACTGTGGCCGTAACCAAAGGAAAACCGAGGAGTCATTATCCTGTTAAAGGATTAAAGTACAGTAAAAAGCCTGTTTTATTATTGCAGTATGGATAATTACTATATATGGGACCATTACAGGGTTATGCGTTGTGTGTTATGATAGCATGTAATGAACATACTTGAAAAATCCATTTGCACATAATACAAAAAAAAAAAAAACGGAAATTCTCTTTTGATATTCACAAGGAGCAGTAATAAATCATCTTAAACCGAAAACTCCTGACAAGATTAATACCCGGTTTATCTATAATTTTCTTGTTTATTTTTAAAATTGTGTCTTAGGGGAACAATAAAGATTATATGACTCATCTTTGTTAATTTGGTTTCACCTTGAGCCTATTGCAAGAGGAGGACTTCAAAAAAAACCAAAACTAAACCAGAAGGCTGTTCAGACAAGTTCCAGTAATACTCCGTGGAATTGTTATAAACATCTACACCGCCCTCCATTTTCCCTCCCCGGGGTTGAACTTTCTTATCACAGAAAACGAAACTAAAATACTCTGCAAGCAAGGCTGCTTAAATATCAGGTTTGAACAGGAATGCTAATGTGTTCCAAGTGGCACTAGGGTCATTTTCCGAAAAAAATGAAAGGGAATTAAATGCAAATTTATTTTGCAGTTACTGTCAAGCATACGAAAATAAGTCACTTCTTACTTTATTAAGTCTGTCCAAGATTATAATTCGCCCTTTACTAAACAGCACGTTTTTAAGTAATTCGTGGATAAAGAGTAAGCAAATACGAGACAATGAAAGTAATTACCAAATGAGATTAAAAAGTGACTTTTATAGACATCCATGCTTATTCTGAGAAAGGTGAGGCACAGTCAAGTCAACTCATTTAGATTCCAGCTATTACATTATGGTAATGATCCTGCATTACATACTTTACATACTAGAACAAAACTGCATTTGTTTGCCAGAGGTCTACTTAGCATAGCTTAATATATGAGGGAACAGAAGCTCCAAGGTCCATGAAATGAATTCAGTTTAATAGAATACTCCTTTTGAATGAATAACATTCTTTTAAAGATTGAATTATTGCTTCATCAGGGCTGGCAAATTGTGAAATACTTCCCATTAAACTGTGCCTCCAAAAGCAGTAAGTGTAAACAAATCAATTTCTAAATATAAAAATAAAAAACAGATAAGGCTGTTTGCTTACCAAAAAAAAAAAATTTCTCAGTAAGATGCTCGCTGCTAAGTCTGCCTCGGGGTCTGTCGCTGAACTGAATATTTATGATAATGACTATGTCACAATTCTCCAAACTTCATGAGTAATTGTGTGTCACAGCAAGTCTGCAAAGACGACAACAAAAAAAGAGCTTTTAAAAAGTCTATATCCTTATCCTGGCAGAGCTGAGGACTTTTCTAGGTTATTTGATCACAATAAACAAAAAGAGTGGACTGATGTCTGTTACATTTTACCTATTGCTTCTCTGTATGTGCCAAAAACAACACATAAACCAAAAGGTCTGAAAGAGGGAAGGAAGGAAGGAAGGGGGGGCCAGATGGGAGATCTTAATTGGATCATCCGAGGGGGTAATTCACCTCATAGCAACTGCAATGGACTCCATCCAGGACACTAATAACACTTCATAGAGGATTTCCTGTACACTCAACAGGGTGAAAAGAGCAGAAGTCTAATCTTAGTGGCCACTCACCGCTCAAACTGCATATGCATTAAAGCATTGCATTATATTATGATATAACACCTTCCTATATTCAGTACATAATTTGACCTTTTGAAAAACTGCAACTCTGAGACATATTTACAAGTACGTATGACCCAAACAACTAAAACACACTAGCGTTCGATTCATTTTTTTTTTCCAAATGTTTCAGTTTCACAACGATCAAACCAAAGCAACAGTCACACCGTCCACCTCTACTTCAGATTGTACCGCCCCAAGTGAGTCACAACGAATCATTAAAAATCACCTGCAGCACTAGATGAGCGTATGGGAGGTCAGCCAGCTCTGGCAAAAACCACAATACCTGTATTTACTCTGCCAACCGCAATCTTGTGTCTGACCGTTTTTCAAGACAAAAATGCTGTGCTTTCGACCCCTTCGAGATTTTAAAGTCACAACGGATCTGTGGTAAAAGCAGAACTAGCAACTGCTGCATGCCTGGCTTAACAAACATCTCGAAGCAAAACACTTGAGGGGGTAAAAGGTTTAGCCGGGACATTTCCCAGTAAGACTGTGCAACCAGTTATGCCTCTTTGGTTGTTAATGCTTGCGTAACAAAGCTGCTTCTTGACGGTAAACAAACAACGAAACATTGTGTCATACATTTAGCAGGAACAAAGATGAGCCAAGTCTGGTTTCCCCCCCCCCCAAGAGATCGACATTAAGAGTAAACCCTTCACTGTATAAACACCATTATTTATATTTAGGGGGTTAGGGTTTTTTTTACAAGGGTTTTATCTCAGCAACTATAAAGTTTCAAGTCCAAAATCTGATTTGTCTGGTGTTTCAAAATTGTTCTTCCATAAAAATGTCACCAAAAACAATATAAGAGAATAAGCTGGTTTTTGACGACTTACTGGAGTAAACAAAATTACATATTCATTACAGAATATTCAATTGCATAAAATAGCTTTCAGTGATTATCAGATGTCCACTTAATAAATGTTTATCTTATTCTAGAAGGAATATTTAGCTAGTATCGGCTTGACTACAGAGACAGAAATATTATAAAAATGGTAACATATGCTTAATAAATAAAGCTAAAAATCACATAATTGGAATATTGTGTAATAATATGTAACCCAGCAGAGAAAGAGGGAGAGAGAGAGAATGATTTTTTTCTTTACACTGTACAAAACAGATTTGTTTTGGTATCAAATATCTTGATTGGCAAAACAGGTAAGAGAGAAATGTGAGACAACGGTGGGCAACGATGAAAGCATCCCACATTCACTGAACTCAGAGCTATAAAAACCAATACATACGTATTATTTATAATTATTTACCCTCACCGGAGAAGCAGTGTTTTGCTGAAGGGAAGTGCGAGAACCTTTCATCTGACAAACAGGTCAATTGCACTTCTAGGTGACTGCGTACAAACCAAAGGTGAACGGCACACAACTACTGGCAATACTGAATGTAATATTTATGAGGTTACGCAAACTCGTGAGGATGTTTTTTTTTTCGCCTTGTTATACACGCGAACCCATCTAAAGAATGCAGACCCCGGTTACCTTTCCGTAAACCTTTGGCACGGGTGATCCAGCAGCATTCCGCCGAACGCGATGCTGCTGCGCGGATGAAGCCTCCCTGACTTCTCTCTCCAGACGCACGACGCGACTTTCTGCAAGCTCCAGGTGTGCACGCACCAGGGAGAAACCCCTGTCCTGTGGCAGCATGAACCTCTGGTCACGGTTAAGTCGAAGCGTGGAGGAGATCGCTCCGGGAACGAGCAATAATAACAGATATATGGCACAGCGACCGAGCGCCAGCATCTCGCTTGTCTGCCCTGACGCCATGTTTGTGTATGTTGAAGGCGACGCGTGACAGGGCGCCTCTAGCGGTCGGCCGCGGTCGCTCATTACCATGGATACAGATGGCACATGATGGCACATGATGTTTTGTTTTGTTTTACATAAACTGTAGATCGGCGAGACCAAAATAAAGGATCGTTTCGGGGGAGATCGCACAGAAATAACGTTTTTGCATCCTGGGACATGTCGTTGACTGGGCAGACCTGAATGTAGCCCATGAATTAAGAAGAGAAAGGATGATGATGCTAATAATAGTAATAATACTGATAACGGTAATAATAAAAAAAAATCTTAATTGCTTTAAAAGAGAAAATAAATTACGAACTTCTCCGATGCTTGATCCAGTGCTAATGAAATTAAAGTAAAACAATTGTTAGTGTAAAAAGGACTTACGTGTACAAATAGCACTGGAGTTTTTTTTTGTTGTTGTTGTTGTTGTTGTTGTGGCAAAAACGTTTCTGTCGCTAAAAAAAATCTCGTATGTGTAAATGCCTGGCAATAAGTCTGATTTAGATTTGTATTATTATCAACAATATTCATATAAACTCATAAAACAGTTGTTGTTTTTTTTTAGCTAACCATGAAAATGTCCCAAAAAGCATGGTTCTAAAACTAACAATGTTGTGTCGTTTATACGGTAGCCTATTCTTTATGGAAAATGGGTTTAAGAATGCCTAAAGACATGAGGTGCGACCACAACATCCTTATAATTGCATATTTTGCGGGATCTTTTCATCACCTCGTGAGCTCATCGCCCGATTTTGAGTTCGTGTTGTCCAAATCCTCCATCTGCTGGCCAGAATCTGCAAGAACATTGCATATTGTAAACCCAATTTTGAAGCTAATTGTCGCTGCGTAATAATCAGTAATAAGTGGTGTGCCTTTACGAGTTACTTTGCGCGCGTTTTGTGTGAGCGCGCGATTCTGACGGTTTAAAAGCGGCGGTTGGAAAGCTATTTACTTTAGTTAGTAAACTGCTATTAAATAACTAACTAACACCCTTTTGTCAGAGATATTGATTCTGTGTAAGTTTTATCAAATAATTTAACTGAAAACATCAACATACAAACTTGTGGCGTCGAGTGAGATCCATTCATTCACTGGAATAAGTAAAAAAAAATACCTAGATGTTTGTACTAACATGAACTGTGTTTATAGAGGCTTTGTTGAAAGTGGGGTTAGAGTGGGAATATTATCTTGACTAAAAAAATAGCATGCCCCTTTCTTCGGTCACAGGCACCAAGTGTATAGTGACACAACGCCGTCTCGAGAGAAATAAAGAGGTGGTCAGAGAAGCAGAAATGAAAAGGTCTCAGGACAAAAAAATTGAGGTGAGGATTATAAATTAAATGAATATCATCATATGAGTCTACGATCATGAAACATCAGCCAGTTGTTACCTTCTGTGTTTTCTTGCTATTTATTGACCAATCTGTTTACTAATGCTCAAAAATGTACACACAGGTCAAAAATTCACCGGTTTTGAACACATCTCCAGCGAAAAAGATAAAGGCACAGCATTTCCGATCAGCAGCTGGAGACATGTCTTATGGGTTTGAAGTAGCATTAGCAGGCAAGTCCTGTTTTTTATACTGTCAAATCAGTAATATATGTTTAGCAATTATTTGACTTAGTATTATCTTGTGTTTCAAACACTAGTATTTTTTATGACCATTTCCATAGACGAGGTATTCAGTTATTCAGTATTCTGTATATCTTTTCATTTTAGAGGCTAATCGAGATGTCGGTGTCCTCTTTTCCAAGTACTCCGAGGTCTTGAGGTAACTGAATAAATTTGTAGGCCACACCTGTCTCTCATCACTAATAGATCTATAAGTTCATAAGCACACTCAGTCATTAATTTCACGTTTTCTTAGGGAAAGAGCTGCTGAGGACGCTTCACAGCTTGGAGAACTGGAGGATATACTTATTGAAGCCAGGAGCTTGGAATCTCATCTTAAAGAGAAGAAGGAACACCTGAGAAAATCTTTGGCTTTGATCTCTGACAAACTACAAGGATAGGTTCAGTTCTTTTCAGTGGTGTTATTTGATTCACATAATGCATCTCATGTGTTTCACAAGCATCAGTTTATTGTTAAAATGTTGATATACATATTCATATTATTCTTTAAAAGTTACAATACTTTACAATAATAGAAAAATAGGTGTTATGCTGTAATAAAGCTAATATGTGGTGGCAGTCCAATCTGTAGTGATGTATCATAAAACAATTTGCATATATATATATATATATATATATATATATATATATATATATATATATATATATACACAGAAGCATTTTGAATAATTCTTATTCTTCTGGCAGACAGTATTATTTAAATGTAAAGTTACTGAGATTATCTAATACAAGTAATTAATTCAGGAGAGAAAACAACATAGAAAAATAAAAGTAGGTTATTCACAGACAGCCTAAACATCTTGCCAATATTTGGGCTTTTTAAAAGAGTCTCTCAGTGTCTATTTTGGAAAGTCCCATGGAATCCATATGGAATGTTGATAGGTACCTCAGCCCGGCCAAGTTCTTCAAATGTTTTTGCATCCAGCACCAGAAGTAAGGTGCTCTTGTCCTAGTGGAACAATTGCTTATTACCTTAGCCAAACCAAATTTTTTAAAAGCTAATAAACAGTACTTGACACCACTGAGGAACGTGTGGTGTTATACCTGATTTGGGGTGATGACCACGGACAGAATGACACCATCATCCTCTTCTACAGCACCAGGTGATGAGACAAAGATCGGTTCTGAGGGAAACATGCCTGCGTGTTTCCATACCTGTCATAAGTTGAAATATTAGCTTCGGTGACTAAACATTAAAAGTCACTGACGCAATTTAAACATACATTAACTTAATACTCCTAACTCACCTTTATTCGTTTGCCTTGAAGGTCCATTTTAATGAGGGAGTCTCCTACCAGGTGTCTGAAGCCACATCCGTAGAAGTAACGGTAGGGACGGGAATTGCACATTGAATAGTTGATGTGTGGGAACTCCAGACCTCCATATTCATGGAGATCATCACCATGGAGATCTTCATGAGTGCAAAAAACCTGTATCAATACACAATTTATAGCATGATATTATAGCAAGCGAAAACATATTATTTGGAATTGCGTGTAGTTGCAAAATTGCAAAAAGGCGCAAATTGCTAATTGTTATCCATACAAACCAACCTTATTCTTGTCTGTCTTGATGGCTGTGGCAGTGCTGTTCAAGAGCGTGTTGAGATTTTGCCCACAGAGTGTATGACTGTCCACGTTCAGTGGCAGGACAAAGCGGCGAGGGAACACTCTGCACATTGTGTTATATACCTAGCAACAACAAAAAAAATTAATCTGCAAGAAAAGAATCTGCAAGGAACAGATTACATTAAATATGACATTTTTAAATAGAAAGACTGAAATTGAGTATCTTTGAGAACTTGAGAACTTTGATAATTGTTGCATTTACAACTATGAAAAAAAAACTTTACAGTCTGGTTACATGGATAAAATGTAGAAAAACAAGGGTGCATTTACACACAGATAATACCATACCATAAGTGTAAGCTCTTACCTCATCTAGGGCGTTTCCAGACTTTTTTAGATTCTGAATCAGGTAATTGTTAATTGCTTGGCCATCATCAGAGCAGCACATGTCCATGATCAGGAAACCGTTTTCTTCATAACAGTTTATCTGATGAAAGGTTGACAGTGGCTTTGCATAATATTTGATGTTGCTCAGCTGTGACCAAAGGAGAATCATTTCAAAATGAGTTAAACTAAATAAGATAACATGAAAACATCATTATTAAAAAAAAAAAGTTAAATGCAGTTATTAGCAGTAGTTACCTTTCCAGTTTGTTTATTGATTACATGGAAAACTGTGTTTCGTTTGGGATCCCAGTATACACCCTCATTAATCCCCTTTCCACGCAGTTTGCATGTCACAATCTTTAAGAGGTCCATTTTGATTGGCTGCTCAATGAATACCACATAGTTCTCTGAAATGGCTGCAATAAGAACGTCACATTTTTATATATATATATATATATATATATATATATATATATATATATATATATATATATATATATATATATATATATATATATATATATATTAAAAAAGATTTCTATGTTAAATAAATATTATTGTTTTGAACTTTCTAGTCATCAAAGAATCTTAAAAAAGCATCAACAATATTAAGCAGCACTGTTTTTAACACTGATAATAATTAAGTGTTTCTTGAGCACAGAATCAGCATATGTGACCTGGACCTCAAAACCAGTCATAAGTAGCATGGGTATGTTTGTAGCAATAGCCAAAAACACATAGTAAATTTATTTTTTCTCTTTTATGCCAAAACTCATTACAATATCAAGTAAATATCATGTTCCGTGAAGATATTTTGTACATTTCCTACTGTATATGCATTGCTAAAGACAACTTTAAAGCCCTTTTCTTAATATTTAGATTTTTTTTTGCATCTTTAGATTCCAGCTTTATATAGTCCTACTCTAGCAAACTATACATAAATGGAAAGCTTATTTATTGAACCGCTGATGATGCAATCTCAATTAAAAAAAGATCCTTACAACTGGCTTTTTGGTTCAGGATCATATATTGACAAGGACGATGACCGCTGTCAATTGCTCAATTATATTTCAAAATATATTAAAAGATATTTTACACTATTACTGTATTTTTGACCGATATGGCCTTGGTGAGCATTAAAAAAAAATACAAATTACAGACCCCAAACATTTATATGCAATCTTTAAAATATAATTGAATACAGGCATTTTTATGTACTCATTTTTGCAAATTTGCAAAAGAGATTTTTAGCCATTGTTCACTTACCAAAGCTGTGATAGTAGGATGGTTTAGACTTGTCCTCTGAGGGGATTGAACACACAATTGAGGCTCCTTCCAAGGTATCATTTGGATTCACCTTTTTTGAAGGCACCATTATTATATTGTAGAAAGCACCTTAAGAATAAAATTGAAAAGGAATAAGACTTTTAGACATAAACGCTTTTAGGCATTCAGTATGTGTAATTGTTTTTTTTTAGATTTAAACTGCTAACAAACCTTTTCGAGTGTAAGAGTTGCCCATGTTGTACGTGGTTCCATCAGGATCCACATGAGGATGAGCTGTGGCTCCATTAACCGCAACAAATTTACTCCAGTCTACCTAAACACAGCAATCCTCTCATTTCAGCTTTAGTTTGTTCTCCATACAAACATACATTTTTTAAATCAAAGTATGTACCTTTTCTTTTGTTTCCAGTGTCTGGGGATCTATTCTGTGCATGAAGTTGGTCTCTGTGCTGACATAGTAGTCTCCTTTATATTGGACAAAGCTCACATTTGCATTGTCACTTTGTTCTGTGGGAACAGAGAGATGACATGCTTGAAACATATTCAGACCACTTAAATCAGAGCTAAAGATTCCACACTCACTCAGCAGCTCAAAGCGTGAGAGGAAGCGCTGGAAGAAGTTCTTGCATGGGTCTGGCATGGCAATCGTGCCGAATTCAGACACCATAATGCGGTTATGGTCGAGGTTTTCCTTGTAGCAATCGCTGTTGAGAAAGCGGCTCATGTATGTCACCTTTCCATCCTCGATGTGGAATTGGTGCATAAGTGCCATGCCATCAAACCAGTGGTTGAAACTGAGGAGCAAACGCAAACATTTGTTTATTTGCTTTGAAAATTCTTATCTATTGAGTTCATAAGGAGCCTAGATGATGCTCACCTGCTTCTTCCGATCTCAAACTTTCCAGGTCCATTTCTCAGGAAATTGCCTTTGATCCAGGAGGGGATGGTACCTGTAATTGTAGTTGCGATGGGATCTGGGGTTTCGTCTGCAGAACACACCAGATTCTCAATGCATGGCAGACCATGAACATCAGTGAAGTGTTGTGACCTGGTCATTTTCCCACCTGTGGAGGAAAGAAGACTTTCAGATCTGTAGTTCCGGCCACATCTATGATTAGAACGGTAACCTACCAGAAGCGCTGCTGTTCAGATGGTTCACAGAAGACATGCTGGCGTGCTTGTGATTGCTGGCTGAGCTGAAGATGTTTCAAGAGCTGTCCTCAGGACTCACTTGTCTCCCTCTACTAACTAGACTCTCTTATAAAGGGATCTGTTGGGTCACATGGTGTTTATGCAATACCAAATCACAGACACCAACTTGTTTTCTTACAGTTACCTTGACAAGAATGGTATGATTGAATTCAGTGGTTGCTCTAAGCTAAAACAACTAATTACAAACAACTGTGAATCATTTTTATTTATATAGCGCTTTTAACAACACAGATTGCATCAGGTTGCATCAAAGTGCAGTGCATTTTTACATAAATAAATATAGAAACTGAAACTGCCACTATACCATTTGATAAACAAGCCAAATATATATATATATATAACATATTAGAAGCAGTTAATTGTACTACAGAACTAGACAGATTACTTATTTTTAACAGCAAAATTAATTCAAAATCAATTTAAATGGTCTGGGAAATTCCAGTCAGCAGCACATGATGTAACTATATCCTCACTTTAACTCAAACTTAAGATGGAAAAAAGTCTGAAATCTTAATGTTATGGGGGAAATTTAAGTGTCCTTTTCATAAAACCTAATAATCAAACCAGCCACACTGAACCGCTGAACCTTCATGAATTCAGTAGCGTACTTTAATATTTTAATATTAAATATATACATACAAATATATAAAAATACCCTGTAGCATTCACCTAAATTGACTTGAAATATACTGCAACAGTTTGTAATATGCACATGCTATCATTAATCATGCTAAATTCAGAATCAAACTCGACAGGTTATGATCTACAGCAGATTGAAATAATCATTCAATGTACTCTGCATTGTTTAAAAGGTATTCGCAAGCACAAGCATAGACTACTTTAGGGATGTCACAAACAGAGAAAAAAATAAGACAGAACATTTTAACCTGAATTAAATGGATTAAAAGGTAAAAGCAAACACCCTAAGGTAATTGCAAGGAAATATATAGTGTTAGTTTTAGGTCAGGTCAACTAGTTTTGATTGTTAGATTGAATAGAAAGTGTTGTGTAAAAAAAAAAAAAAAAAAAAAGAAGAGTTTTCACATCCAGCACAACAGAAGAATGTCCCTGTACCATTTTTAGACCATTCACAGATACAGTCATTAAAATGCATTATGCATGGGGCACAAATACAACACCCAAACAAAAAAAGTGTTAGACCATTTAAAGGAAATGACACGTCCTGCAGAGGAATATCTGGGTCTAATTTCATCCAAAAAAATGGGGCAGCATGAACCGTTTTATTTATTTGACATTTCCTCCAATTTATGTAACGGGAACAGTATGGTTATTTGTATTGAATGCAAACAATCTATGCAAGAAATCTTATGCTTTCTGGGAATTTCCCTGAAAAACATATATAAAAAAAAAACAACCTGATCTTTTGACCTCAGATCCTAATTTAATCTACTGTTCTCACCTTCAGTGTTTTACCGATGTGATCCAGCACAAGTTTGTTCCAAATAATAGTAAGGAAAACAGCACATTTCTTCAATCTGACATAAATAAATGGACTACCATGAAAGTATGAAGAATGTATTGACCTTCTTGACAAAAACAGCATGTACTTAATTTTGCACTTAGTTTCCAAAATAAAATATTAATAATTTGCCCCATAAAACATTTGGTGCTATAACTGAATACATGGGCTCTTTAAGTTCACAACAGGACAGCAGCTGCCATTACATCTCCCCTGAGGACACATCTATGGTTATGAAACACAGTAAAGCGTGAGATCTCTTTTATGTGCACATCCGTAACACATTAAGATTAGGTTTAGAACTCCATAGCTTAGCTTAGTTTTCTCAAATCACCTCACCACAAATCCATCATTTACTTGTAACAAATTATGCAAGGCACCCACAGAAAATGTATACAGCAAATATTGATCTACATATAGTCATGTATAAATACAGCATCCAATATTTAACGATAAACAAACAGCAAAGATCCAGTTTCTGTTTTTGATTATTTTGAGCATTGTCCAGTTTAAGAGTTCACAAAAATCATGAAAAATTGTGTTCTATCTATAGCTGTTTGCACTGGACATTTTATAAATATATACTTGCAGGTTAAATCTATTTACGGCAAATCAAATTGCCTTGGACTCCACCTAGTGCTAATAAAAATTTAAAAAAAAGTTTGTCAAAAAAAAAATGTTTTAATGTGTTATTTAGACTTTTTGACCTTAGCCAGGCCTCATCTAATTTTAGAAACGTTTTTAGCTTCTAGAACCTAATTTAATCTTTAAAGTAGCAATCACTGTGACCTTTGAAATGACACTGAAACCTACTAATTGGTAAAATTGGAAAATCTTTCAAATTTAACTGTTGCCTCCAAAGAAACCGTATAACACAAAAACTGCCTTTATTAAGTGCACTGTACCCGAAACTTCTATCTGCATAGAAATCGTCATACAGATTTATTACACAATCCATAGCACTTTAAACAGTTTGCAACCAGACTCAATGTGATAATGGCAATACTTGCTGTCAGAGAAAAAAAAAAATCTCTCCAGAAACCCTTAGATCCAAACTCAGATTTTGTCATTTAGATTGAACTTTCATCATTACCCACACAAGCTTGGATGTGCCCATTTTAAATATATCTAAGCAATTTAAAATAAAAGACATAAATTGCTTTTAATGCAAAGCACATCAAGTTATAAATTGTTTTTCATAAACGATTACTTGAGCAAAAACACGGCCATGCAAGTGTGAAGCCAAAACACTGTCAATGTGACAATATGTGACAGATGCTGTGGGCGACTATGAAGGTACATGTTCAAACACCTGTATAAAGTTCATCCTGCATCTGACAATCAAGTTGAGTCAAGCTATTATGTCTTAATACATCAGATACCGGCTGACAAAAAGAGATGGCCAAAGCATTTATTACCCAATCATTTTCCTGTAAAAATGCGACAGCATTAGCGTAGTGATTTTTCAAGCTCAAATAGTGACCAGCATCTTGTAGCCACAACAATGGATTCATTTTGCTGCTTCAGAAACACTGATTTGCCAGACAAGAGATTGGATGGCATGCAGAGATCTCCATCTTAAGCAAAAGCTGAGCATGTTCTGAACAAACTGATAACATTAACAATTAAAAACACCTGCAAATCGACACAGTGTTGTCAAAAATTATATATTTATAGAATTTACATTTAATGTCACAAATGTATACAATAAACTGGAACTCTGATGACGAAAGCGGATCCCATCCCCCATCTCAGTCCAGTCATTTACTCCACAACAGGGCCACGGCTTTACAAATGCCTACGTCGTGGTAGTTGAAGTAGCACAGGCCGGCGAAGGTGACGGTCGACAGGAGGAAGAGGCCAGCATTAGCCATCTTGATTTTAAAGTCTCCGTGAACGTAATCGGTCACGACCTGGCCAAGACCCCTGAAAAACACAAAGTAAAATGTAATGATATTGATGTTAAATTAATAATTTACCCAAAAAAGAAAAGCGCAAAACAGTTATAAACATGTCGGTGGATTCTGATTTAAGAAGACAACAGGGGATGGACTTTTTCACTGAAGGAGGCTTTATTAAGGTTTATGGTCTGTTGTGACCAGAAGCAACAGTTTAACATTCAAATGTCTTAATGATGGACTTGTTCAATACAAACAAGTATGGACTGGAGTTGTGTAGATTAGTTTTTATCTGCTCTCATTCTGACGGCACCCATTCACTCCATAGGATTAATTGATGATGTGAATGTGGAGTCATGCAAAGTTTCTCCAAATCTGTTTTGAAGAAGAAACAAACTCATCTGATGACCTGAGGGTGAGTAACCTAGGCAAATGTTACGTTTTGGGTGAACGGTTCCTTTAATGATTCTTCATGAACGTTCTTTTTTTCTCTAAGAATTGAAATATTTGAGCTGTTTGAGGTATTTGATTTATACTTCAAAGTAAGCTTTCAGTAAACATCAAGACATGTACCATTGGCTTTCAAAAAAACCCAAACATAATCAGGTATTATTTATAGAGACATACTACATCACTGCAACAGGATAAGCCTTAAATTATTTAGTTTATTAAATTCAAAAGCAACGATTTGTTTAAAATGTAGTCATGCATTAAGGCTCAAACTTTAAAAAGCACATTACCACATTTACACCCAACTGAAATAATAATAGAGCAAACTATATGTACCTACGTGATTACAATGTAATTAACAGCTCTGCTAAAATTAGAACTGTGGCCTTTAATGCTGATGTACACAAGGAGGTTAAATACTTATAGCCACTCACGAACCAAAGCAGCCACATTCATTTCATGACAAAAACTACTTTTAATGGTGTAGCGCAATGCTCAGTTGACTCTGACATGCAAGTTACTAAACTGCAGAGCTGAAACTTCATATGGAATTACAGTAGACACATACTAAATATTAACAGCTGACGGTGGCGACATTTACTGATAATTGAGCTGAATGGTTCCGAACAGCTTTCCATAATTCAGAAAAAAGCAAGACCAAACATTAACAGCAAAGCACAATGTGAAGCGTTAATTATAAAACGTGTTCTCTTACCAGTGACCGTGTAGAGTAATAGCAGCTGCTAAAGAGTAGTCAACAGCAGGGCCGGGGCAATAATATGCAATGGGTGCCAAACCCAGAAGAACTACACTCACGATCCGCTCACCCGTCCAGTGCAAGGAAGCGCCTTTAGACCCAGAACTGGCTTTTAAAACAAACAAAAAAACAAACAAAACGTCACAAGAGAGCATCAACTTTTTAGCAGTATATGTCTCCATCCTGCACCCCAACAGAGGGAAAGAAAAGGCTGAAGACGACAATCTGAGTGTTCGAGCTTTGCTATGTTTAGCCTGTAGCACTAAATGCTTTAATTCTTTACCACTGAGCAACTTATTTACAATTTCTTCTGAGAACCTGACGGATGGTTTGCAATATCCGTATTCAGGATTTATCGTACGCTGTAGGCACCTGTCAAAAATCACTTCACCTGACCAATAAAACAATCACGATTAGATTTGGACTTGTGAATGTTAAAACACTCGAGGAGGCTCCTGTCCAGCCTAACATACGGTCAGCTGTATGTTAGGACAATAACAAAGAGAAAGAAAAAGAACATTTCGTCATTTCCTGTCATATCTAAATCACTAACCACAGTTGAACGGAGTGGCATGGATCTTTGCTGATAACAAGTACGGACAATCACGATCCTTCTTTTGAACGGCCAAGGGTCTGATGAGGGAGGAAGAGCGAAATAACAGAGCTGTGGAGAGTGAGAAGAACAAACATTAAGTTTACGTAACTCACGTAATTAAGAGAAAATGTAATAAGAAATAAATTGTCAAGTAATACATGTGACGAACGAGGTCACTCATTCACGTTTATGCGATGCTTATAGTTATATACTTATATAAGTTGTATAGTTATTTAAAAACAAATCCCCCTCGCTTCTACTTTGAGCCTTTATAAATACCCAGACACATTTTTATACACTAATAAAATCCATGTCATCTTCTAATCGTTGTCTTAATGGATACGTCACTGCGTTTACAAACACTTTTCCATAAATGAAGGGAACTGGTTAATTTAGAGAAAGAGAAACAAGGCTGATAAATGTATTAAACGACAGGGTTAAGTTAGCATGCTAGCTATTCATTCCAAGTACGCGTGCTGCGATTATCACGAAACGTCAGTGGAGAACGGTTTCTTTTACACACGACCTTGAAGCTAAACGACAGTGATACATGATGAGGCACCGAGAAGAAAAGCATGAGAAACACTTAAACTTACGTCTGACACCTCTGTGGCAAACAGAACTTATCCTGACAAGAGCCGCCATGATTCTCACAACCAACCCAAGGTCACTGGAATCACCCGGATGTACTAATGCCGGCTGCTAGTGAAATTAACCTTTACAAGCAAAATATGCTAATAAAAATCGATTCGAAGTATTTACATATACTGGAATGCTCGATTTTAATATAGTATATCTTATCGAGTTAGTGTTTTAACCAACTTTACATTTATTCCAAACAATAATTCGAAGCAAGTACCAATTAAACAATGATTTATTTATAAACGGATGAGTGGATGTTCTTTCAACTATGTCTCTTTGATTTTACTGAACTTTTAGTGAAATTTAAGATTTTTTTTTTTTTGAGAAAGTTTTAATTGGACGTGAGTGGTGATATAAGTGGGTCAGATATTGGACTTGCACTAGTTTTCCACTTAATGCCATCTTTTTGTTTATTTACATATACAATATAAATAGAGGATGTATTGTATTTTCATTTTTAAGTGTGTTTTACCACATTTAATAGACAACATTTTAACAAAGGTACAATTTTATTAATCTACGTAACGTTTTAACATTTCACGTAACTTTGAAAAAAAATATATATATAAAAAGGTACGCAAATACAATTTCATTTCAGTTGAAGAAAATATATATCATTAATACGATTACAATCAGTCTGTATAAATACAATGCCAGAATATTCAGTAAAGTGATACCATGTCAGTTATCTAAAATTAAATACAAATAAACTAAATAAATGTCAAGGGTTTTTTTTTCTGTAGTATAGTTGCATTGTTACATGATGTTTACTGTTAGCAATATAATTCAGGATAATGAATAATACATTGTTCTTGGTGTAACAGTTTTTGCATAGCTGCTTAGATCACTAGCATCTTAAATTTACATACAATTTAATAAAATATCAGTTAACTCCAAAATGCCAACCACATCCCTCAACTTAATCTTTTTTTACAATTGATTTCCATTTTTTAAAGCTGGGAGTGTAGTCAGTCAAAACCTGTTAAAGAAAAAGCACAAGAGGGTTAAATTGCATGTTAGGCAACAATATGGTTTTCAACATGTCTTTAGTGTATTATTAAACACACCGTCACGCTCTGTTTCCTACTTGGCGTTGTTATTTATTTTATCTGCAGCTCTCAGAGCAGATTTCATGGCGGTCTCAATCCAGGCATGAGGTCTGGCCGTGTGCTCTCCTGCAAAGTAAATCCTCCCCTCATTCTGGACTATAGACTTACTGTAGTCTCTCATCTGGAACGGGGTGAAGATAGCAAAGGCTCCATGGCTGTAACGATCCAGTCCCCACTTTTTCACAACGCCCCCGGTGTAGAGCTGGCGGATGTGTTCTCCGTGAATCTTCACCAGGTCATTCAACACCAGATGCTTCAACTCCTTTTCATCTATAGTCTGCAGGAATGCAGCTTCATCAGAGGAGGTGTAAGAGGCCAACACAGCGCCGCCTGGCATCCCAGAGAAGTTGTGACTGGGATAGTGGATGAAACGTGAAGGCAGATCTGTGATGCTTTTCCCACCCCGGATGCCATCGTCCTCCCAGAATCTTTTGCTGAAACTCAGCACTACTTTTGTGGAGCTGGAGTAGTGCAGCGACCGCAGCGCTTCCATCTTGTCAGCTGACAAAGGGGGCTTAAAGTCAATGAGGAGCGTTGCTTTGGCCGTGGCCGTCACTAGCACGTAATCGGCAGTAATGCTGCTCAGGCCCCCTTGGTTATGCTGGTCTTCGTATGAAACGGTCACGTTGTCCTGGGTTTGAGTGATAGCCTGGACTTTTGATCGCATTAGAATTGTAGCGTTTAGAACTGTGTAGAATGCATTAGAGAATGTTTCGAAGCCGCCTTTAAATTCAGAATACCTGAAAAAGAGCATTGATGTACATATTTTTGTCCATATTTAGCTATTTTGTCCAGTCTGACAATATTTGATATTTTTGCAGATATATATTAAAACACACTTCTAACGTCTGAGATCAGTTAGTTGTTTTTTTTTAAATATATTAAGACTTTTATTTAAACAAGGATGCATTGACTTGATTAAAAACAGTACAAATGTGCTGAAGAACTGTATCATGATTGTTTATGAGTGTTTTTACTGTGTTGTGGAAGTGAGAGGACGTTAGTTTGCGTTAACTGTAATATCTTACGTGTCATTGTCGTTTATATCACATTGGATGTAGAGCATCTCAGTGAGGGCCGTGTAGAAGAAGCTGTTCTCATTCAGGATATCACCAACCATTCTCAAAGCTCCTCTGCTCAAATTTCCCACATTCACTAAATACTCCTGTTACAGATTGCATCAGTGCCATCAGTGCTCCTATTAAATACACTTTAAAACTAGTTTCAGGTGCTAAACCTGATGAAATATTACAGACATTTTACCTTGACTGAGTATGAATCATATTTGTTCAACATGTTCTCACAGCCCATTATCTGCAGATCGCCTTTTAACTAATAAAGTTCAGAGAAAGTAAGGAAAATGTATTAGCAAATAAATAATAAAAGCAAGATATTAGTTCATTACTCTGGCCTCATGTCATCGTATGTTTTTTAATAAGCATCTTTTCCCTCACCTTGCCCAAAGCCATGTCGAACAGTTCTCTGGCACTTTTCCCTTTCTCCCAGTCATGCACGGGGTAGTTCAGAATGTCTGGGTTCTGCTTTACGTTGTAGGTTTTGTGACGAAATCCATTTAGAAAATAGTATGTGTTTTCGTCTTCCTGTACAAATGGTCCTAACTGCAGGCCCAGCTTTTTCGCGAAATGCCTGAGAATCCTTGAAAGCGATACCGTTGAGAACAAGTTATTAAGTCTGCAGCTTCACCTTCTGACCAGCAGAAGTCAGTGTCACTTGAATAGCAGTCTTATATTACGTCAGTTTACATGTTGGATTTCTTGTTGTCTGCCTCATGTTTTCATTTTGAATTACGCTATCAAATAAATCTCTGCACTGCATGTGATGCAGTTTCATACTTAAACTGTCCGCCCTCTGGAGGTTGCAAGAAGTAAATAAGAAATAGAATTTGACCGTCATGGATAGAGATTAGAAATTAGAACGTACTTGTGGAAACTTGGGATCCTCATAGCACCGAGTTCTGCATACCATCCCTCGCTTTTATTCCTATATGTCAGAATTCTTCCACCTATGCGCTCACTTGCCTCAATAATCGTCACCTATGAGAGAGAAAAGAAAACAAATAGAAATAGAAACTATATGTGCTTCTATGGGAAAAAAAAACTTGAATAAACTTCATCGTGCAGCACTTTAGGGTAACATTTCTAGGGATTTTCTTTAATTCACCCATTGTCTATAACTTTTGATTACTGTCATTTTCTTTTCCTAATCATAAAAATGACAGATTTCCTCGTGCGCTGTTTAGATTTGGAAAAGCCAGGTCATGAGATTGAAGACGTCATTTTGCAACTAGCAGAAAGTTGCTATATTAGGCCTCATCATGAATCCCACGTGGAAGTGGTTAGTGGTCTGGAGTCTGAAAGGGTATATACTCAGCAATATAGATAACTGAACTAATAGTTAACTGCAAGAAATAGGGAATGGGGCGAATTGTTGTGCTTTTACCAGTTCTTTCTAATTTGCACCAGTCGTTTTAGATGTATTTAGAAAGCTCTTCCTCTCTGTCTTCACTGTTTTCATGGGTCTGCTATGGTGTTAGTGTTAAATGTCTGCGTTACGGATAGTGTTTAGAGACCTTATGTCCCGCATCCTCCAGGAATTTGGCAGCAGTGAGTCCAGCAGCGCCCGCTCCAACGATTACCACATGCTGAGGGTTTTTCGTCGGAGGGAGACCTTGTTCTGTTAGCTTCAGAAGGTAATCGTAATCAGAGTCTTGTAAGCATTTGAAAAGAGGATCTTCGTCCGTAGTTCCACCGGCACGGTAGGTGAAAACCAAGATCAGTGCCAGCACCGCAGGTACTGTTGAAAACAGACGTAAAACGATCAAAAATATCAGTCATTGACAGTTAGGCTTCGGAATTTCTTTGCATTTTTTCCCCTACACATTGAATAGTACATAAAATATAAATATAATATAAAATAATTAAGCTTTCATAATCGCACAGCATTTGAAATGTGAAATTTGTTAATCAAACTCCTGCGGTTCACTCAATATTATGACTTAAAAATGGATTGAGAAATACCCATTAGCCTTTGGATAGTTTATTTTGTTACTCTCCTAAGAAAAGTGTACTAAGTACTGTTAATATGAATGACTTTTATTTTGAATTACTATAGTCTTTTTTGGATTGAAGAAATAAGTTTATATCCCAACAGAAAATTCCCAGTGGCCTTAAAAAAAAAAGGCCCCCTCATACAGGCTACACTGTAAAAAAAAAACTAAAAAAAACCTAAAAGTAGGCTTTCTGCGCTAATAGCCTATGAAGATTTATTATTATTTCTTTATTTATTACGCATTGTATTTTAGGGTTAAAGGAATTGAAACAAAAAAATATAATAATAAAAAAATGATAATAGCAATAATAATAATAATAATATGAAAACTAAAAAGAAATGTATGGTAAATGTTTCGTAAATTTAGGCAATGTAGCCTACACTGTTTTCTGCCATTATCCGTTTGATAACATGACAGTGACAGTTTTGACAGAATAAAACCCTAATATTTGCTATTATAATTATAATAAGGTAATCTTTTGTAAATGACGCTTATTCTCCACCGTTTTTAAGGTGTGATCATATGCTATTTTGTCATAATTGAATGCTGGATAATGTTTCAAAAGTGCCGCCTAAGTGTTAAAAATATCCAGTGGCTTAGACTGGTTCCGTTTTCCAGCAAAACGATCCTGTTTTCCCATTTACTCAATACAGGAAGATTTCTCCACACATGAAAGTGGTTTCGGTTTACTTTCTTTGTATCAATTAAAAAGACACGCCAAACCTCCTTTGGCGTTCCTATAATAGTATGACCTTAGCGTATATTTCTCCGCAACTGATTCAGACAAGCATTCTGACCAATAGCAAGCACACGTCCCTCTAATACTCACAGTATTTACACGGGCTAAAGTTTTTAAACATTTTGAACCGCGCGAGCCAGGAGCCGGAGCGCCGCGCGCACCTTCTTTTGCGCAAAGAGGAAAGCGAAACCTATGGAAGAAAGACACAGTTTGACAGATTGTGGAGAAAGTAGAATCAGCATAATACACTGTTTGGTTAAAACCGTTATGTTACTGTAACAGTATAAATCACAGATCAATCCAAGCTATAATGCGCTGGAATAATTGACCAATACTCACCTTCATAATAACAAAAAATGTTTAAAAGTCGAGCAGAGCTTTATATAACCGCCATAGATTGAATCTAAGAGTGCAATTGCTAAAATGTAATTGACTAAAGACTGAGAAGACGGATAAAGTGTCTGGACAGGCTATTCCAGCTATAAATATGTCTAATGTCCCTTTCAGGGTAATGAATCATGTGTGGGCTCTATTCTGCGAGAAATATTTTCCCACACAGACTCAAGATTCAACCACACTGAACAAATTAGATTAGTGAGCTTTAGTATTCATTAACATACCTAATTTCCGCCAGAATCAATCATTGCTAACCACTCATTTATGAGTGTGTTATTACTATCAGACAAGCAAATTGAGCATCTAGGTTCATTTCTATCAAACTGAGGCTAGTTGTTTCCACTTTAAGAAAAAGGTCGAAATGTTAGGCAGGTGAATCAAAGACGACTTACCAGATGTCCTGTCACTCGCTCCGACCAGTCTGCCCTTTTATACACTACACCATGCAGAAACTGAAAGGATGGCTGTGATGGTGATGATGTACTTAGCCACAAAGTTTCCGAGGATGTCATGTCTCAGGTTAAGAAAGAAAAAAAAAACAAAAACAAAACCAACATCTTGAGTAAGATCAAAAGGCTGGTCGCGGTTCTCTTTTCTCTTATCACAGGACTTTAGCAGCAAAGCTGGAGCCTGTGTGAACGTGTCAAGTCAAGTCATGTCACACATACATCTACCATTTAAACGTTTGGGGTCAGTAGGGTTTCTTATTATTATTTTGAAAGAAATCAATGCTGTTAAATTGCTAAAACGTTATATTAAAAACATTTTTGTTAACTAATGAATTTTGGGAGGGAAACGCGCTGTAGAATTTACGGTAATTTACTGGAAAAAAAAAGTGTTTATAATTTAGATTATAATTAATGCAATAAAATAATACAGTAGGAAACCTGAAACATCTGACACAAGCAAGGTGGTTTACTGGCAACTACAGATTAGCATCAGCTGAACAAACAAAAAAACAATGATGCGAGGTGATTGCAGAGCTTTATATAACCGCCATAGATTGAACTAAAACGTTATATTAAAAACTTTTCATTTTTTGTTAACCAATGAATTCTGGGAGGGAAAAGCCCACAAAACAGCAATTTACAGTAATTTACTGGGGAAAAAAAGTTGCCAGTAAACACCTGTAAAATAGCTGCTAATTGCTGTAAAATTGATTACAGTATAATACTAATAAGCAATTTACAACAAATTAATGTTTTTAGAATACTGTATTTTTTAGTTTTTATTATAGGATTATAAAATTAAACTTGTAAAAATGCATTACAGTTTTTTCTGGTAATTACTCTAAATTACAGTACTTACCTGGCAACAAAAGTTGCCAATAAAATCCTGTAAATTCAACAAAACCCAAGATAAAAATAAAAAACTGTTTCCAACTGGGAGAACAGGCATATTATAATGATTCCTAAAAGATCATGTGACACTGAAGAAAGGACACAAGGCTATTGCACAGGCATAGAATTCACTTTTAATAACACTTTTTTTTTCGGCAAGCGTGTTCACGAAGCTCTTAACATTCTCAAGCAGTGTATGTTTCATTCATACTCAAGGCGCTCTTGCGCAGAGCCTCCGAAGCAGACTCATAAATTAAATGCAGATGTAATATCTTATGCGAGGAAATCCCAAATATTGCCAAAAGCATGCAGCTACGCTTCAAGGCTGAGTAAAAAGCAGAAATGGGCTGGTGATGAAATTAAACACATGATTGTGGCCTTATACGCTTCACGCGAGTTTGTCAGATAGTCTCCAGGTAATTAGTGAAGTATCATTTACATTGCATTTATCACAGTATAGAAACTGCAGTACACTACTAGTATAGTGTAGTAGTATATACCACATTTCTACCGCCGATCTAACTTACAGAAATGTATATACAGTAATTCTCCAGTATAGATCAGTCATTTCAACATATTTCTTATATCTTGATACGACGAAAACCATTGAGCTACTTCAAAAACAGCAGTTCAAGGGCAACATGGCAAAGATGGCTGCACTCTTGTTTTTCTGTCACATTTGCTAGCCACAGACATCTTTGAAGATGACTCATTTAAAAAAAACCACCGTTATAATACTGCAATGCATGTACACACGTGTGTGCAATGTATGTGTTACGACAAGTTACGACAAGTTACAGCCGGTGTTTTCTGTTTCACGATACAATCGCTGTCACACGTGGACTTGTTTTTTGTCGTGTGCCATGTTTGTTCATCTGCCCGTCTGCCTGTTTGCCTACCTGCCCGAGGTATTAGTCCTTTATGTGTGCCTGATTAAAATCGTTAACATTATATTTTTGTTGAGTGCTCCTTGACGCTAAACCACACCGTGACAATCGCTTCACATCAATATTTTTCATCTTGTTCAGCTGACGCCATCCTATAGCTCTGCTGTCTGTCAGTCGTTCTATATTATTTAATTGAGTATGCAATAAACACCCCGGCACTGAATGTGCTCTTGTGGTCATATCACTTTTTCTCATGAAAGGACTATCATCTAGCAGACACTTCCCCGGGCTAAAAGCATAACTGTGACAATACCACATATCCTGCAGCAGACATAACCACATGCCTCATGCTTGAACAAGAACATGCTCTTGTTTCTGTCTTAATCATCAACAAATGCTATGTGATTTTATGAGCTGTCATATGCTGATAATGCGGGTATATATTGGTCGTTCATAAATATGTTTTTTATATGACGATACATAGTTCTCCTTGGCTGTAGAAATGTTTATAGATTATGTTTTTTTATTTTTTGCCAGTACTTCATGTACTTGTTAATGCATTTTTAGACCCTAAGAGTCCTTCAGAACTGGGGCTTTTCTTCTTCATTCTAGGCATTTTAATGTGTTGCCAGTACCAAACTTCTACTTTTTTCAAAAATGTGTTTCTAATATAGTTGATATAGTATGATTTGATTGCATATCTTTTTTGCATATTTGTACTTCCTTTTTTAGACTGCATACACCTGTAGTCTCATCACCATGTTCACGTTTCAAACGGCAGCTGGGTTGTTTTAAGTAATAATAATAATAGTAATAACACAATAAAGACATGATTTATGAAAATTAATATTAAATATATATATATATATATATATATATATATATATATATATATATATATATATATATCTATTTAGTAAGATTTCTTTTATTAAATAATGTGTTTGTATTAGTGTATCAGTATGAGAAGCTTTCTTTGTGCAGAAGGAAGTAGACTGTAAAGAAAAAGTATCTGAATACAACATTTCTTAAATTGTTTGGGGAATTCCAGTGTAATTAAAATTTCCTTTTTTATCTCTGTCTTTCTTTTTCTTTCTTTATCTCTGTATTTCATTGCTTTCCTAAGCAATATTTCTGATGAATGCTGATACATTGCAACACTGTGTTAATGCCATTGTGACACAACAGACCCCGTGATATGTGACTTTAACCTACAAATTAAATAGAGAATTTCCATAATGTTCTGCTTACATGTTTGTAACAGTTTATCATAAAGAAACATAAACGAATATTCAGAAAATTCAGATTTGTGGAAAAACTCACTTTTTATACTTTAAAATGTAGTTATTTTGGGTGCCTTCTAGATGATTTTTACATTTTCTAAAATTTAGAAGGGCGTGATTAATTATGACTTTTATTATGAAAGTAGCGTTTTCTCTCATTCGCTACCTTTATTTTGAAAAAACTCTAGCGCTTAGGTTACGCAGGAAGTGATCTACCTATTTTTGATGCCACGTTCACGTTGCTCATTACATTTCACATTTATTGAATAACAGAAAGGTCAGTTCATCCTTTACAGTTTTAAAACGCTGCGTTGCTTAATGACTGTAAGTTACTTTAACTAAACAAGCCTTCAATTTAACCGAACGGTTGTGTTAGCTAGTAGGAAAACGTCAGAGGAAACCAATCAGTGAACTAATGTCAACAGAGATGTTTCCAGAGACATGTTTACATGACAGAAACATGCCAAGTCTAATGATTATTAGAGTATTAAATCGCTTATTTTTGCATATACATCTAATTCGGCTGGCTATTCGATTAACATAAAAGCGATTTTGTCCAGAATAGGTATCAAATCCCTGGTTTCTCATTCAACAGCCTTGTGTAGATTATATATAGTGCTTTTGTAACATTAAACATCGCTGTGGTATGTTTTCCCAAGGCTTGATATCATGTCGAAAGTGTCTATGGGTAAAGTACTGCTCCGAAATGTCATCAGACACACAGACGCCCATAACAAGGTGCGTTGGCTTCTGAATGTGCATTATTTCTGCATTTTCACATCAGCTGAATCAAATCGGTCTTTATAATGGTTCATCTTCAACCTGCAGATTCAAGAGGAGTCTGAGATGTGGAAACTGAGGGATCTTGAGCGCCAGACCTCATCTGCACATCTCCCAAAGCAGAGGTACACACGCCACGGCCTTTGCTTATAGCTCCTAATGTGTTTGTCTCTTTAGTGACCGCGTGCGCTTCTCATTTAGGGGCCGCATGCACTGTGACCGTTACTTGGATGACTCCGAGGGGTCCCTGCGAGAGCGGCTTGGAGACAGGAGAGACGAGATGTCCGAGAGAGATGAGAGAGAGGCTCGGTACTGGTCGCGAAAACTGTATGAGTTCGAAGCCAATGACCCTGACAGGTATCGCTGGTTGGTTTTGTCCTCACGGCGTATGGTTAAAACGTGCTATTACTTTTGTATGCTTGAGTCATTTCCTGAGATCACTGTTCTGTCTCCTCAGATGGGGCCACAGCGGCTTTAAGGAGCTTTATCCAGAGGAATTTTATTCTGATGGGTAAGGAGAAACAGCCCTGTCGCCGTCTAATTAATATTCAGCATAATTTTGCAGGATCTTTAAAAAGTAGTGGTATTTAACAAGGTCTGTTGTGGTAATACAGTCCATTATTTTTTTTGATGATTACATTGACATTATTTTTAATCTTGACTGAAATTTTGGAAAACAATTTACTAAAATAAATAAATAAATATACAATAATAAAATAAAAAGCCACGCTTTCGAAAATAAAAACATGTCACATTTAATTAAAAATAAAATTATAATATTGAATGCTGTGTGTAAATCCAAAAGATTCCCATTACAGAGTCTTTTTTCATTTAATATTAGAATAAATAATTTTTTAGAGTAGGGTTCACCAATTATGGTTTAATCTTGGAATAAATATTGTTGGAACGAATGTGTTGTACACAAATATATAATATTAAATTGAATAGAAACTGTTTAACGAAATATTTCACTTGTCCCATCCAAATTAAAATGTGTTATGTAAAATCAAAATGTAATTTAAAATATATTTATGTTTATTCATCATGATATGTTTCATGTAAATGCAAAGGTTAACAAATGACTACTGTTTATTTTAGTCTTAATATAAAGAATCAAATAATCTTAAATCATGTAATATATGTTAGTTATGAATTTATTTTAATAATAAAGTAATCTAGAATTTATTATTCTTCATTAATTTGTTCACAATCTCAATATATAAAATTATTTCAAATGTTTTAGCAGCATGTTCTGCTCGTTTAATGCTATATTTATTATTTTGTTTCAGGGAAAAAGACTGCAGTAATAGTAAACACAAAAGGAAAAAACACAAGGACAAACTAGACGCTGACATAGAGAAATCTTCCAAGAAGTCATCTAAGAAGAAGAAAAAGAAAAAGGAGAAGAAGAGACGAAAGACTACTGCCTCGGGCTCTGAGTCTTGCAGCGATGTGGAGGACACTGCCAGGAGGAAACAGAGGAGGAAGGGAGGGAAGAGCAAGCGGAGGAAAAAGGAGCACAAAAACAAAGACAGAACCGAGGACAGCGACATGGAGGAAAGTCATTCTGACACAAGGACGAGAACGCACAGGAAGAGAGACTGCCCTGAAACAGACGCGCTGACCGAACCCCAAAGGAAGAAGCGCAAAAACTGGAAAGTAGCGAATGAGGAGAGATCAGAGGAGAGCTCTGATGCTTGACTTTTCAGTATTACCTTCAGTATGTCCCAGACTATGCTAACTCCAGATGTATTTTTTAACCGTACATATCATTCATATTTTGAAGACTCTGATCATGGGTCTGGAATCAATAACTTGATCTCTATACCTCATCAAACAGACACTTGATGGCTTTTTTTCACCATGTTTTCATCCAGGGGAATTTGTCGAATTTTTATGAGGTTGTATGTTTTCTAAACATTTTTAAATATCTGTGAAAATGTTTTTTTAATCATTCGTCAGACTGAACCATTTTTATTGTCATAAAAAGCTCAGGTATTTTTCTACTATGTGTGGAATTTCATAGAATTTTGTTTGTTTGTGTGTGTGTGTGTGTGTGTGTGTGTGTGTGTGTGTGTGTGTGTGTGTGTGTGTGTGTGTGTGTGTGTGTGTGTGTGTGTGTGTGTGTGTGTGTGTGTGTGTGAGACCCAGGACCAAAACCATTATTAAATCACTGGGGTATATTTGTAACAATAGCTAAAAATACATTGTATCGCTCAAAATCATAGATTTTTCTTTTTTGCAAGAATCATTAGGATTTTAAAGAAAATGTTCGGTGAAGCTATTTTGCAAATTTCCTACCATAAGTATATAAAAACATTATTTTTGATTAGTAATATGCATGGCTAAGAACCTCTTTTGGACAATTTAAAAAAATAATTCAGTATTTCGATTTTTTTTTGCACATCAGATCCCAAATAGTTGTATCTTGTCCACATACTGTCCTATCCTAACAAATAGAAAGTGTGTGTTTGTTTGTTTTTACAACAACAATTTTGCCAAAATGTTCAGTGTTCAGTTGTAGTAATGTCATATGACGGTTGTCCGGAAGGTGGCGCTGTTGCACTATCAGGCCACAATCTCAACTCGAGGCCGCTTGATTTGTCTTTTAACGACTTGTTTTGAACGTCTGCTTGTAAACACCTACAGTAAACGGTGCTTCGCCACTGTTTACTTCCGACGTTTACGGATAACGGCTACTTCCCCCTCGCTAATTTGTTTGCTTTCACTGATTCATTTGCACTACACCGCCAAACATTCACGTCATATAAATGTAATATCGTTAAAGCTGACTTCGGAACAACGGGTTTTTATCAGTAGCCGAAGTCCCCTGAAAGGAGCTGTCGGTGTTTACCGTTATCGCTCGCTTCCACGGCGAGCACGTGCGCTCTCCCGCGGTAAACACGGAGCGGTCGCCGTAGGAACATCGCGTCTCTATGGTAATGAAGGCTGCCCCTTCCTCGCGGCCTGGCGCGGAGACTCAAAACAACTCTGGAAATGGTCAGACTCTTTTAAGCTGCCGAGCGTCGTAATGGAATCACATTAACTGTGGCCAGCTCGCGTCAGATGAGATTGAGCTGTTCTGGGTCTTCATTAACGCGGGGCTCAGAGGAACACGCTGTTCACACGTGATTTCAGGCTGATCCCTTAAAAGGCCTCTTTGTGACTCTTTTGTGACCAGTTCATACTGTGAGGGGTTTTGTCCATTTCGGCGGCCCTTCATTGACACCAAACCGTCCATATAACATTTCTTTAGCATTATCAGTAATCTCAGAATGATGGTCAAAATAAAAAATGCAGCTAAACAGTTAATAGGTGAAAAACACACACACACACACACACACACACACACACACATATATATATATATATATATATATATATATATATATATATATATATATATATATATATATATATATATATATATATATATATATATATATATATATATATATATACACACACACACACACACACACACATATCGCCTTTATTGAGCAAGGATGTATTAGCTGGAATTTAAAAGTGACAGAAAAAATACGATTCAAATGAATGCAGTTTGTACAAAAATATAGAATATTAAAATCGGTGATTTCTGAAGGATCCTGTGACACAAGATGAGTAATGATGCTGAAAATGCAGCTTTGCATCAGACAAATGAATCTTTAAAATAGTTATTTAAAATTGTAATATTTCACAATATGGGCGTTTTGTTGTACTTTTGATCAAATAAATGCGTCCTTACGTGGTAGTGTAACTGAGCATGAGTCTTTTGTCAGCCCTATAATTGTCCGATATTAAAGTCATCATGTATGCTTTCTAAGTTTAACAAGGCAAAATCTTCCCCTAAGGAATCAACTGCTTTATTTATCTACTTGCTGTTTGTTCAGTAGAAGTCTGGACACTCGGATTTTGCCTAGAAGGAAGAACACTGATCTCATGATTTTATTTGATCTTTAATAAGTTCACATTGCTCTACAATTGCACAATTGTGTGGGGTGTTTATGTTCCTTCTTCAAGTTAACCATGTCAGAACTACCTTAGCCGTGCAGGTCAATCCGATAATCCTTCTTTATTGAGTTCTGCCTGCAGATCACTTCATATTTACGTCATACTGTGACGGTGCAGAGATGATTGTCTCTATCATAAGCTAAGAGGACATCACCAAGAAAAGGGGCTGAATTATTTCAGGAGATGATGGTATCAAAACGCATTATTCAGGAACGAGCTACGGGTTTTGAGCTAAAAGTAATTTGTATCTGTCGGTCTGGTCTGTGACGTAAATATGATTTACAGAGTAAGCGTGTTCGCGTTGCATATAGGTAGAGGTTACACTGAAGTGTGCTTGCACTTTTAGCTCTTTATTGACATCGTATCTGTGAGTCACCAGTTACGTTCTTGTGATAAGTATCATTTATCGAAGCTAGAGGAAGATTATATCCTGAAGAGGTTTGCGAACGGGCCAAAAAGAGGAAATACGATACATCCTCAAAGTTATATGAGTTGTGGTGATTCCCTCCAGTAAGTTTCATTATGAATCACCTACTTTGTCTGTGTGGGCAGTCATTCATTCTGCTTTAATAATAGATTCTCACGCCAACACTAAATAATGGACGCCATTTATTTATATATATATATATATATATATATATATATATATATATATATATATATAATTTTTTTTAAATCTATTCTTTCAAAGTAACGTTTAAAAGACGAAAAAACACTATTACTTTAAAATACACTCCTTCAAATACACTGTAACTGTTAACTACACTATTACACTAATGTCAAAATTTTGCATTTAGTCCATTGTCAGTAGTGTGGTAATGTATGAAGCTCTGCTCACGCAGAAGTCACTCTCACACCAAGTTTTCAACGTGAAACTGCTGTGAAATCTGGGGACATTCCAGGCCGATCAGCAAACTTTTATGGGCAAAATCAAGCAATTTCAATAGGAATTCATGTGATTTACAAGAGGGCAAAACTTTACCAACGCAGATTTCGCAACAGATACGGTTGCTTCTGTGTGAGCCGTGCTTTATGCATGGCTACAAGATTGGCAAAAGACCACAAAATGTTGCTAGTGTGAATGGAAGTGTTTCACCCATAAATATTTGCGAAAAAACAATGAATGTGTTCTTCTGTAGTAAATTGATTGGGTCGCCAGATCAGGCTTTCCAGAAAAGTGTTTTCCTGTTGATAAACACTTTTGAAAACGCCGCACAGGCTAACAGGGAAGGGCCAAAATGGTTAAATAAAGTCATTATTTTTCTTTTCCTTGCACACAAAAAGTATTCAAGTAACTTCATACGATTATAGTCGAACCATAGATGTCACATTTTAACAATGTCCTTTCTAAGCCTTGAACATCTCAGTCAAAAATCAGTTGGATTTCATTAAAAATGTCTTTAGTGTTTGTTCTGAAGATGAACGAAGGTCTTGCAGATTTGGAACGACACAAGGGTGAATAACTCATTACAGCACTTACATTTTTTGTTGAACTTGAGGTTGAAATCGTAATTTAAAGTGACACTGAGACTGAGTTTTCATTTTAATCCTGTAAAGCTGCTTGCTTTTTTACAAACAAACATGACTTCACCTGAAGTGTTGAATCTTTACTGTGGTTTCCTCGCGACTGTCATTCTGTTTAGCTCTGTTTTTATTTTTGATGTTTGCTGACAGTACACCATTGCAAAGATATTTTGTTTTTACCCCTAAAAGCGTTAAAAAAACACTTTGCCTTAAATATCGTGGCATTAAACGTGACTTCAGCTTATTAATGTTGAGAATCATGACCTTCTTTAGGACATTCTTGAGCTTCAGTTTAGCATAAAAAATGTAGCAATCTCAATTTTAGTAAAAAAAACTGTCAAGGAGAAGTCAAATGACATGCGGTTTAAGGATGACGGACCCCATGGCGCTCATTAACATGCCCTCTGCTGAGAATCTTTCAAGGTTAATGGACAGCTCCTGTAGCTCGTGTGCAGAACATGCGCTGTTTCCCGGATCGCTCTCCGAATCAGTTGTGCATTCAGGCTGACCCTCTCACACACTTTGCTTCAATTAGCCACCAAGTGAATCACGGGTCAATCTGCTGGCGTTGCCATGACAACCTGACGTAAAGGATTTGGATTCTGTCGGCGCTGCTGGAGGCTTCACCGACATCACTGCTGAGAATACGCGCGTTATCACGTAGGGATGCATTCAAATGAAGAATCAAACGGTAGCAAAACAGGAAAAAGAAAACTCGCTCAAGTGTCGTCACGTATTCGTCTTCATTAGATGTGGATCGTCACATGCTGAACGATAAACGCGTGATAACTTGACCCTGACGTCGTCATAGTTATCGGCTGCTTTAAATAATTACTTTAAATTTGAGTAGTTACTAACCTGATTATGAATACAACTGAGGAAAACTCATTGACCCCAATAGTAGAATGTTGTTGGTTGTTGCCGGGGTGTTGCTATGTGGTTGCTGAGGTGTTCTTTGCTGTCGTGCGGTTGCGCATTTAACATCGCATATAATATCGTTGTAGGAAGTAACGGTTTCACAAACATCACATCTACGTCGTTAATTCAACAAAGGGTCGTTAATGACATCACATGCAGGTAGTGGAGTAATAACATTTGATGACTATTTAATTATTATTGTCAGTTTGCTTTGCTTTATGTTTAAGTAAATGTGGGTTCCCTCTAATGCCATACTCTAGATATGTACTAAATATATACATACTCTAGAAAAATGGTGCTTATTTAGAGCATGGTAAAATACATAGATTTAATATATATATATATATATATATATATATATATATATATATATATATATATATATATATATATATATATATATATATATATATATATGGAAATTTTAAAGTATGGCTTCCTGAAAAATGTTGGTATGATTATTTGACTTCATGATTGTTGAAAACATACTAAATCTGTTGTGTTGTCATTGCACGTGACCTACAAGCACAAGTTATATCACTTTACTATCATTAATCCTAAATGCCATAAAACGTCCATTCCTTCGAAATCTCGGGGGAAGCAGTAGGTCATCCAGGTCTTATCCAGTACTATAAATTCAGATATACTCTTTTTGTTTTTTGTTTTTGTGTGAGGCAAAGGTCAACTGAGTGCTGTTAAGAAATGACAGCATTTCAAACTGCTTATGCTTTACTCAAAGTTAAACGTGTGTGTATATGTGAGTTTGAATGTCATGCTGCGTGGCATTTATAGCCACAAATCAACAACAGTTTACCTCAGATCGTGAAAATAATAAAAGCAAAGATGTACGTTAAAACTGTACACTTACTGCGAACCTATGAGTGTATCCAATAACAAAGATGTTATCAGTCACTCAGTAGGTAATAATTGCACACTACATAGAGGTATATATTAATGTGATTTATGACACAGCGTAGGTGTTCAGAGAGGTTTTTAGCATAATGCTATGGAGTTGTGCTAACAGCATTTCTAGTTGGATGCTAAATAGTTCTGGTAGCTTAAGGCTGTGACAAATATATAATGTGTTTTCAATTATGTAATGAAAGTCTACTGTAAAAATTGGACCAGACAGATAACCTTATTGCAGCCTGAGTTTCATAACCGCACTCGCCTTACCTTTGCCTCAAACAAAACATTCTGCTGTGTTGTTTCATAATACAAAAGGTGTTTAAGAAACCAGTCCCTCGTATTCAGTTCAAAGTAATCCAGGGCACATTCTGGCCCAAAAACACTCCCAACAACAGCACGGTGCTTCTCCATCACCTCTGTTAAACACTCATATGCCATGACGTCAATGCATGTCTTTGCTATACTCCGAGAAAAAAACAAGGAAATGAATGTATGATCCAGGGGGGAAAACAGCTTTCAAGAAGCTTTGATTTGAGCAGTCAACCCCCTGCCCTCCCTCGCTTTCAGATCTCTGCTATCACACCTCCGCCTGCTGAGCCTTATGGGAGGCTGGTTTGACGTCAGCGGGTGTCAGCTCAGCTCATGGTCTGCCTCTGCTGCTAAATGGCTGCAGTAATTGATTTGGAAGAGCGGAGCGAGCCTCCAGCTAATTGGTCTGTGGCAGCAGCTGCTCTGTTTCAGGTCTCTCTTCACATCTTCTCCCAGTTCACGTCAAGCAAACAGAGCAACGCACTTTT
Organism: Puntigrus tetrazona; assembly: GCF_018831695.1. NCBI lineage: Eukaryota > Metazoa > Chordata > Actinopteri > Cypriniformes > Cyprinidae > Puntigrus > Puntigrus tetrazona. Next base: position 12,609,914 of record NC_056713.1, read on the forward strand.
ATAAGCCGTGCAAATATGAGGGAGAGGTTGGCCGGGCATCATCTGACGGATGATTGAAAAGTACTAAAGTGCTCTGCTCTGGAAGGTTCACCTTTGAAGAAGTGCATGAATATGGTGTTTTTTGATCTTGAATTCATATCGATAAGTATCCACTAGTTGTTACCTACTCTTTATGTGAAAGCTGTGGGTAATTTCTGATGCTCATCCTTCTTTTGTTCTTTCCCAGATCATTCTTGCAACCAGAAACGGTAAAAGTGTGTATAATTTACAAAATAACAGTCCATTTCATGTGCAGCTAAATCTTCAGGATGTTATCTACCACAATGAAGTGTTAACCGTGAAGTTATTCATAATAAGGGCAGCACAGAAATAGTTTTCAGGGTGTTTTTTTTTTCCACAGTTATAACTCCAAAGGACACCGTACCAATAAAAGTTTAATTTAGTTCAAAAACCGGCCATATTATGACAAGACAAGCAACCCTGTACCTCCATCTGTCCTCCTTTTCCTGTGACCCTGAGCTACCATTCTTCCTTTGCTTTGTTGTCCCTCACCGTGCCTACTTGCTTATTAGTGTGCAAGCTATTTTTGAAAAATGACTCACCGACACCGTGCTCATTGTGCAGAGACATATGTACAATCGTCATCTGTAACGCTGCCCCTGACATCCATGTGCTGTTTGAATGTTATCACCAGCACCGTTCAGTCTAAAGTGTAACCTGTCACCAGCCCACATCTTCAGGCGTGAGTCATTCAAAGTTGGTGGTCTATGGTCTAGGAGTTGTGTGTGGTTAAGGTGTGAGGCTAAATGTATTTCCACTGGATGAACATTCATCCAATTAGCTGCTGACATCATATCCACCAGGATAGGTTCATCTGCTTGCAGTTAATATGTTTATGTCAGTCTGGCAAATGTACTGTGATTTTAACAATCATATGTCTTTTGAATTTCCAGGGTCATCGGTTTATATGTGGTCATTGTACATATACTAAATGAAATCTTAGCTGTGAAAATTGAACCATAAAATTGCAGAAAATTACATGTCAGGATTCTCTCATGTATTTTTCAAGCAATACATCAGGAAAGACAGCACAAGGGGATTAATTCAAGGGAACAAATGTTCTTTTCCAGGTAATGACTGTACTTTTAAAGCAACAGTTCAAGTACAACATCTAATCAGACATGATGAAGTAATTTATTCAAATGGATTATTCAAGACATTGGTGTGTCCTCATATACCCAGGGTGAAATAAAAATAGAAATATGATAACACACGCAACAAAATGCAGCATTGGTAATAATTTGATGCAAAATACAGCACCTTTGCTAAAACTTGCATGGCCTATAGTTTACATTTACAATACTCTCTTTGTTTTAAAATAGTTAGAATAGAATAGTTCACCCAAAAAACGAAAAATGTACTCACCCTCAGTCCATCCAAGATGTAGATGTTTGTTTCTTCATGAGAACAGGTTTGGAGTAATTTGGAGTAATTAAGCATTGCGTCACTTGCTCCTCTGTAGTGAGTGGGTGCCGTCAGAACTAGAGTCCAAACAGCTGGTATAAAAACTTTACATTACGATGTTTTAGCTTCAAACTTTGGCTTTCTCCAGTGAAAAAGTCACCTTGTCTGAATCAGGAGAAAAATATGCACAGATCAACCACCACAAGCCCAAATGATTCTAAACAAATATTTTGAGGTGAGATGTGACAATTATGTCTTATAAAGACATAAAATGTCTTTATTATGGACATTTTAAAGAGAGAATTATCACAGATACTTGTGGATTATTGTGTCTCAATCAACTCTCTCTCATTCTGATGGCACCCGTTTACTGCAGAGGATCAATTGTTGTAATGCAACGATCTACACATATGTTCCAATGAAGAAACAAAAATTTCTGCAAACTTACATTTTTCTGTGAACTATTCCTTTAACTGACATGTCCAAGATGTTTGAGCCACAATGTGAAATATGTTCTGAACAGATTTGCAGCAGCCAAAAGTGTCACAATTATCCCTGCACTACTGTAGCATAAGGTATTATTGTTTTCCCTTATGTGAAACAGACACCGACACTATGCACACACGCTTATGTGTGTATGTACTCTGGGATCATGTTTATCCTTGAGATGAGGGCGTACTGTAGGGGGTGCAGGCCGAATCTTTTCCTTCCCAGTGGTTCCTAAAAGTGTGGTGCACATGAAAGAGCACAGCATGATGTTATATAAACAACAAGGACCAAGGGTGGTCTGCGCACACCTAGAGGGGCCTGGACCTTTGAAGAGAGAGTACAGGAATCAAGTTCTAACATTAATAAGCTCAGAGTGGAAAATATGAAGAAGGTATCCGAAGAGAGAGTATACAGGGGATCTGGAGCAGGGCTGAATCAGAGAGAGCCTGATGTGAGGGAGGAATGCTTGACGTCATTCGGAGTGGCCTCCAGCTACTTGATTATTAACAGCTGACAGCCATCCTCTGCATGCTCTTTAGGGTCATATACTGAACTAAACTGAATGCAGCGTGTCCAGAATGTGGATATTTAATATTTATTTTCTGTTATTTCTGTTTTAATATCATGGGAATTGGCAGAAATAATAAAGCTTTGTTAAAATAAAAAAACCCAGATTTTTTTTTTTTTTTATATAAAGATGTTTGAGTTTTCAAAAATTATGAAAGAGCAAGACTGATTTCCTGGCATAGCCTAAATAAAACTAGAACTCCCTGCTGAAAAAAAAAAAACAGCATATGTTGGTTAGGCATGTTTTGAATCTGGGATGCTGGTTTGAGCTGGTTTAAGCTGGTTTAAGCTGGTTCTTTGCACATGACACATGACCAGCTTAAACCAGCAAAGGACCAGCGATGGACCAGCACAAACCAGCATCCCAGCTTCAAAACATAGCTAACCAGTATACGCTGTTTTTTTTTTCACCAGGGCTTGTACTAACTTTTAAAAGATGGTTCACACAAAAATTTTAATGCAATCTTCTTTCACTCACCCTCATTTTATTCCAAACCTCATCATTATTTCCTTTCCTCTGTTCAACATCGAAATGTTTTAGTGGTTGCTTGAATGAATGGGAACTGGAACTGGCGTGTTCAAAGCTCAGAAGTGTGCAAAAGCACAATAAAAAGTATTCTAAAAATACTACGATAGCACATATGACTCATGCGCTACATTCCAAGTGTTCTGAATCTTTCCCGACAGTGTTCATTTTCATTGACCAGACGTGAATCATTGCCTCAAATGTGAATTTCATAGCTTCTGGCTATTCGTTAACACATTTCTATGTTACATCTACCACATACATTTTTTATGTTCTTCAGATGAACCCCTGCTGAAAAACAAACAAACAATATAAAACATAACAGATTTTTTTTTATCATATTGCCATGACATCATGTCATATTATTACTGGTTAAAATGAGAATTGTGCTGGTTTTAATGGAAAAGGGCTCTACTAACCTTCTATTAGTGGTTTATTACAACCACTAAATCCTAATAGAATATGTCTAATTTTTAATGGTTAAAAGTTTTGCAAAAGGTATTTGTAGAAGAAAAAAAAACATTAGAATTTCTGTGATGGTTTCTATTGTTTTTGTTTGTTATGAATTGTTGGCAACTCACGTTTTTAAAGTACATAATGATTTCAAAATGTACGTATGATGAATGAAATACATGTTGTAAACGAGTCTGAAAGATTATTTTACTCATAAATTGAAAACCTATATGTTAATAAAAAAATAAAAATTAAAAACATTTAAATAAATAAATATATATATATATATATATATATATATATATATATATATATATATATATATATATATATATATATATATATATATATATATATATATATATATATATATATATATATATATATATATATATATATATATATATATATATATATATATATATAATAACCGATCGGCGTGATACGCTGTATTTTTTTTAAACCATTATAACTTATTGCTATTTTATATTTGTGCTAGTTTTTTTGTTTGTTTGTTTGTTTTCTGCTAACTGGTGGACTTTAAATTTGTTGGGTGTTTTCCCATCAACCTGCGCGGCGAGCGGAAATCAAGCAGCACAACGCCTCTGCGGTGATCATCCAGGTCTAAAATGGCAGGAGCAGAGGGAGACGATTCGCTTTATCCCATCGCGGTTTTAATCGATGAATTGAGAAATGAAGACGTTCAGGTAGACACCAGCACACCAGAATCCGAGTTTTATTCATATGTGTAAAAAAAATAGCGTTTTATTAGCATCTTCCAGCACTGCCCCCTGAAACCGTGCGAGCGATTCATTTAACGTCACAAAAGAAATTCATTTTTTTCCTCCTCTTTATTCTCTCGTGTAGTTGTTTCCAGAAAATAATCGATTTTGCAAAAAAGTGTCACGCTTTTAGATGTGTGTTTGATCCGTAACTCGAAGCCTGAAGATAGGAGCTGGATCTGGGTATAATAAGCTTGAAATAGACCGGTTAACTCTCCGCGTTTGTCTCGGCGGCTTTCCGGACTGTTATAGGTCGTGTACATTAGGATGCTACTCATTTAGTCATTTTCCAGGTCAGTGTTTCTCGATCCTGGCACTGATGTCTTGATCTGACACACCCAGGTCATATCTCGAAGCCTTTAGTAATGAAGGAGAGGTGCTAGCTGTTAAACTGTGCTGTGATGAGAACCACTGACCTGGATTTTTATGCATGATAACAGTGAGACTAAGACTGTTATTCTGTGCACATCCTCAGTTACGCTTGAACAGTATTAAGAAGTTGTCCACTATTGCTCTGGCACTGGGTGTGGAAAGAACACGGACCGAACTACTGCCATTCCTTACTGGTAAGAGGATCTGTATTTCTGAAGGGAATGAGGATCTTTGCTTTTGTTATTCCTGGCTCATCTGTGTAAGGATAAGTATTTTAGTTATTTACTTGGCCTGTCAATTAATTTTCATACTAATACATTAAGACAAAATGTACTTGAATAATTTTATGTATGGAATTGAGCATTTTAGCAGATTTAACTGTCATGTTTGTTGGCCGTTTGTTGTTGTTTCATAGATCTTTGTCTGTTACACTTGCTTTTGGTTTGCATTACTAAATATCGGTTGGCTAACTGACATCCCTTCAACTGCAGACACCATATATGATGAGGATGAGGTTCTCCTTGCCTTGGCTGAGCAGCTCGGGAGCTTCACTGTACTGGTTGGAGGCCCAGAGTTTGTGCACTGTCTCCTGGTAAGTCACTAAAGGCGAGGTGAAAATGACCAGATCAGGTATTAGCCGTGTATCGAGAGACCTCTTCACGCGTTTTGATCTTCACTTCTTCTCCTCAGCCTCCCCTCGAGAGTTTGGCCACAGTGGAGGAAACGGTTGTGCGGGACAAGGCTGTGGAGTCTCTGCGAAAGATCTCTCAGGAACATTCCCCCGTAGACCTAGAGGTGCATTTTGTACCGCTCGTGAAGCGCTTGGCCAGCGGGGACTGGTTCACCTCCCGAACGTCTGCGTGCGGGCTGTTCAGCGTCTGCTACCCTCGTGTTTCCAGTACAGTTAAAGCGGAAATCCGTCAGTAAGTCCTAACGATGCCTTGGGTTGTTTTTTTTTTTTTTTTTTTTTTTCTCCTCTCCCCTCAATCACTGCGGTCATGTTCAGTATTTAATGATAAGGTTGTCTTCACAGGCACTTCCGCACGCTTTGCTCAGACGACACTCCCATGGTGCGCCGAGCCGCCGCCTCGAAGCTGGGAGAGTTTGCGAAGGTTCTGGAGCTGGACTATGTTAAGAGTGACATAATTCCTCTCTTTACAGCGCTAGCATCTGATGAGCAGGTACACATTTGCCTATAGAAAGACTGTTTATTTGGGCTATTTGTTGGTCAGTGACATGCAGCTTGATTTGTTTTGCTTGAGTGTTTTTTTTTTTTTTTTTTTTTCCCCATTTCGTTCATGTTTCCCTGCGGGTTTCCACAAATAAAAGTTCTGTGGTTTAACCACAATATGCACAGTACACACATGTAAATAAACATTTACATTTGAATGCAATTGTTTGACTACACTAAAATTTATATTGTTTTAAGTACAGTAGTATTGAAGTATTTTATTATTATTATTTTTTTTTTTAAATATAAACTTTACCAGCTATAAAAATTTAAAATATAACAACAACATCTTTTTATTTATTTAGTAATAACCAATATTAATGAATACCTTTTTTTTATTAGTATTAGATGTTGTCTTAGTGTTTAAAAAAATATTTACGGGCAGGTCTGACAAGTTTTTATTATTATTATTATTATTTTAATTTTATGATCTGTGTACTTGAAAATAATGATGATAAAGATCATTAAATATGGTATATTTTTCCGTTTGGTTACACTGTGTCATTTTGAGTCATTTAAATGTGAGCATTTCTTGTTTTTATTTATTAATTTGTCTAAACCAACATGAATATATAAATTACATTTGTAAGAACGTATATATATTTAGAACTTTACATTTAAGGTTTTAATTTTTTCCATGCATTTCGTTTTCTCCACAGGACTCTGTGCGTCTCTTGGCAGTGGAAGCTGGCGTCAGCATCGCTACTCTGCTGCCACAGGAAGACTTGGAGGCCCTGGTTATGCCCACTTTACGTCAGGCTGCAGAGGACAAGTCCTGGAGGGTGCGCTACATGGTGGCAGACAAGTTCTCAGAAGTGGGTACTTATGAAACGCATATTTGGCCGTTATCCACATCGCCTCTGAGACTCTGAATCGACTCGGGTTGTTTTTCTGTTTGTGTAAAGTTGCAAAAAGCAGTTGGCCCAGAGATCACCAAGAACGATCTGGTCCCGGCGTTCCAGAACTTGTTGAAAGACTGCGAGGCAGAGGTCCGGGCCGCTGCTGCCAACAAGGTGAAAGGTGAGGTGTCCCATTGCCAGTTTCCCAAAGTCTGATGTCTCCATGAAAAGAGCCACAAAACAACACCCTTATCCCATGGCCTGTTTATCTCTGCAGTATTCTGTGAAAATTTGCCTGAAGACAGCAGGGAGACCATCATCATGACTCATCTTCTGCCATGCGTCAAGGTACACATTTTAATCTCGCCCACTTGTTTATGAAATTGCGTGTGGCTGAACAGTTATGCCGCACCGCGCCGGCCAAGTTCTCAGGAGGGGGTACTTAGAAAACTCAAGCTTGTTTTTTGATAATGTGATATCATATCTGGGAAGGTATCCAGGTTGTCTCTGCAAGAGATCTTGCAGTAGGTCTGGTTGTTTTTTTGAGGGTGTTTACATTTTCAACATAAACAGGTGGTAGCTTTAGGACAGAATGATTGTTTCGTACGCATGCAGTAATCTAGTTCATACATCAAACATGTTTAAATATATGCAGACTGAGGTTTATGCCTAGTCTGTACAGATTATCAATTTACTCGTTTTTAGGACCGCATCATCGGGTGAGCTCATTGGTTTGTTGTTGATCTGTCAATCTCTTCTGAGGTGATGGGCAGCAGGGGTCACTGTTGTTATCCGTTACACCCGTAGGTAAATCCATGTCAGCTGTCTGTTTCTAGGTTTATTTAGCATCAGCCTCTGATAGGCTTCTATTATTTTTATTTCTTGGTGTATGCCTGTGATTGACTGAAAATTTAATGCTAGAGGAAGTGAAATACAGCCTGAGCTTGTCTTCCAAGTAACTACGGGAAGTTTAGATGATGTATAAAAATATCAAATAGAATATTGAAACACAATCTAATTTTATATATATATATATATATATATATATATATATATATATATATATATATATATATATATATATATATATATATATATATATATATATATATATATATATATATATATTTAATTAATTTTATTTTAGCAAAAAAAACTACAAAAAAATCTGGTATATTTTAACCTTTTGAAATTGGTTATAATAGTGAATTGGTTTCAAAGATATTGACAAATAATTTATGATCATATATGAATGAATTTTTTTCCCGGGATCCTTCGTCAGTCAGTTTTTAATGCGTGCCATTGGTAGTTTAATAATTTTTTTGCAAAACACTGCAGTTAGAAATTATACAAAAAACACGACATGTTGTAACTATATCCTCTGCCAAAATATCATCAAATTTTGGTACTTTGATATTGGTCACAAAAAAACAAAAAAATCTTAATATAATAAACAACATTTTTTGCACCATTTAACAGAGATCCCATGCTAATTTAGCAGGTTATAGTTTAGTCAAATTAGTTGGTTCAAAAGAATGATAACCTGCTTAACATATGGTGTAATATAAAATCTGGTTAACTTTCTGTGCATAGGCATTTTATGGAAATGGGATTTCAGTGTAGAGGACAGTTCAGGACAAGCCTCTCTTTTAGGATCTAGACTACAAAGAACAGTGGAGCCTTGCAGTGTTCCTCATGAGTGGCCTGAGAGTCTCATGACCTGATGTTAGATATCTGTTAATAATCTTATGTAAGCGGCTTGTTCCTCACAGATGCAACCAGCTTTCTGCTTACTTTGTCAGCAGATGTCGATCTGCCATTGACCTACACATACAAACTGTCCGCTGAAACATCAGATCAAAGATAACTTAAGATTTCAGACATTCTGCAGCATTTTACAAGCAAATCAATTTCAGGCTCAAATGGACCAAATGATGCTGGCTGTCTTCAAAGACCCCAGTAATGGGGGTGGGATGTTTAGACACCTAATGGATCAGTTTAGGATATGATTTGAAAACCTTTGCAGGTAGACACAGCATAGGTGAGCAATTTGAGGTGACTTGTTACTGCTTTGTTTTAAAAATAGACAGAATTATTTAATATGCCATACTATAAATGAAAATCAAACCACAAGCCATTCTTGAGCCCAGAAATATTTAATTGTGTTAAATATTACCCCTTTGTTGTTGTTTTTTTTAAGTTGCTGCTAAGATGACAATTGTTGTTAATAATAATAATCATACTATCTTATTATAATTTTTTGCTATTGACAGTGTAATGTTCAATCTGACTCAGTCAAGCATAATTATATTTTTGTCATCTGTTTGGTGATTAATATTGTTTTCTGGTTGTTCTACTGTTATAAATGATAATACTGACAAAGAATATCATCTTGTTACTGTTGTTATTGTAGCTGCTAAAAATGACAATGACTAATAATGGTAACAACTGCTGCACAACAGGTTTTATTTCTAAAATATTTATTTAAACGTCTGTTGTTGTTGTTGTTGTTGTAGTAGTACATTAAGTTGCTTTTCCTTCCCCATCCTGCAATTACCTTTTCTCTGATTACAGCTACTAAATCAAATAGCTTGATTTCAAAGCCCTCAAGCCTCCTTCTCTTCCCTTAACAGGAGCTGGTGTCTGACACAAACCAGCATGTGAAGTCTGCCTTGGCTTCTGTCATCATGGGTCTCTCTACCATCTTGGGCAAGGACAACACCGTCGAACATCTGTTGCCTCTTTTCCTGGTCCAACTGAAGGACGAGGTAACCCACCTGGAGCTCGGCCCAGCTCTCATCTGTCTGTCTCTATCTCTCTTGTTGTCAAAGATCCTTCTGATTGTACGAGAGCAGAGACACTTTTCCAGGTCTGATAGGTCACCTTGCTTAAGGGCTGTTTGCTAATTTGTCCTCTCTATAGTCCTTGATTGATGTTCCTTTGATTGGGCTCTTGTCCATGACCACTCTCCTAGTTGTATTAGTTTTTCCGATTGTACTAATAAACTCTTAGTCTGTTTTTAATGAAGTTGAACTTTGGCCTCAGCTTTCAGCAAGACCATGCCAAACCAAAACCCATCCAAACTCTATCCTCCAGTGTTTTTGTTCCCTTCTGTTTTATTGGACTCCTCTCGATTGTCAAACACACCATCTGAAAATGTTAAGAGCTGGATTCTGTGAATTCTGTCCTGAAGTGTATTTCCATTGGCTGCTTAACCGCCCGGCTCTGTTTGACTAACAAACTTTGTTGTTTGGATTTTAGTCAGTCAGCACCAAAGTGCACTTGCTCAAGCAAGTCATCAAATATTTGGCAGCATGTATTTGTGAGCTGTTACGATATTACACGAGTGTGGTGTCCTCCTGGAGCCATTTAAGGGAAATATAAAAGATGCTTGCTTAGAAGTAATTATGGATATTTTAAAGCCTTAAAATCATTGACCATGTTTACTTTCTTTAATACGTGTTTAATGTCCTGGTCTTTTTCTGTTTCGTTGGTGTTGAAACGTCTTATTTCTATTCCTTAAGGTAAAAGGTTTACCCAAAAATGAAAACTCATAAATTACTCCCTGTTATGTAGTTTCAAACATAAGACCTTAGAAATGAGAAAGGTAGTAAAGGCCTTGAAGGTGTCCGTTGCATTGCTGTCTATGCATGATCGGAAAGCTCTTGGATTTCATCAAAAATATTTAGATTTGTCTCCAAAGATGAACAAAGGTCTTGCTGGTTTAAAATGACAGTTATTAATGAGTGATTTAATGACAGAATACATTTTTGGGGGGGGTAAACAAGCCCTTTAAAATAAAAATATATAATATAGTGTATTACTTTTGTAGTAGTTAAGAATGTATATTTAATTTATTATTTTCATGTTTTCCTGTAGTGTCCTGAGGTGCGTCTGAACATCATCTCTAATCTGGACTGTGTGAATGAGGTGATCGGGATTCGGCAGCTCTCTCAGTCTTTGCTGCCAGCTATAGTAGAGCTGGCTGAGGATGCCAAGTGGAGGGTTCGACTGGCCATCATTGAGTACATGCCTTTGCTGGCTGGCCAACTGGTGGGTCTGCACTCTGCTTGAGATCGATTATTGGTAGAAAAGAATGCTCATGTTCCAAATTGTTTCTTTCTTTTGTCATGATATTCTGTCGTTAAGGTTGAGTAAATGACTAAAACAACAGACTGATTTGGAAACGCATGGGAATGAGAAATGGTTGGATTATAACTATGGATTGTAACTTCATTTCCAGGGAGTGGAGTTCTTCGATGAGAAGTTGAACTCCCTGTGCATGGCATGGCTTATTGATCATGGTAGGTCTTCTAAGTCTGATGATTATTGTGAATGCTGTAAGAAAAAAGATGTACTGAGTTATTGAAGACGGTAAACCAGAACCTTTAAACTGTGTGAGTTCAAGCAGATGCATTTGTTTACATTTGAAGATAGCAGCGCTTGCCTGAGCCTCTTTCCTGTCTTACTGCTTCCTCAAAAGGAGAAAGAGAATGGCGCATTAATCTCAAAAAGTTTCTTTTATAAGCCAATTATAAGAGTCTTGATAAGTTTGCTTTCTTTCCTCTCCTCACAATTTTTATTATGGTGTTGCTATTTTGAAGTAGAAAAGGCCAGTGAACCGACACTTTAAATGTATAAATGCATAAATCCAATTTCTAAACACTGTAGTCGTTTTTTTTTCTTTTATGATAATTAAAATGAGAGTACATCCACACTACACTTCTACTTTTTAGCTCTTATTTTAGTAAATAAACTTATTTTATACAGCAAGGGTGCATCAAAAAATAAGTTACAGTAAAGAAATTTAATCAAACAATTCTGAAAAATAGCGCAATGATTCCATATACATGAATGATTTCTTTAAGCTGACTCAAGACTACAGTAATAGCTGCTGATAATTCCAAAAATTTCCAACGTAATATCCAGCTTTGGACAGGCTTCAGTTTTATAGAACAGATAAGACTTTTAAATTGGCTGCTGATCTTGCTTCGATTGGCGTGTCAGTGGTAATGAATGTTTCAGATTGATGAGCCTCTTAGCAAATCTTCAATTTAATGGTTGTCAGAACGGTTATGATCTCACTTTGAACCATGCACTGAGTGGATCCAGCTGTTGAGGTGTTTTGCATGGAGGTTTTCAGCGAGGACCTCGACCGTGTACACACACACACACACACACACACACACCGTTTCACTCTGACACAGTTGTAGACAAAGGGCCAGATGGGTTACATCACTGGAATGTTCTTGTATATCCTGTGCTGCTGGGCCAGTGCTGTCCTCTTACATAAGAGCTCAGAGCCGGAGCGGCGCTATGCTCGGCTGTCTGTCATGTGTAAATGTGAACTCCTCTTTCTGACAAATACACACAGGCACATCTGCAAGAGGTACACGGTGTCAAATGGATTCTCATTTTATGCGTTTTATAATCTGTTTAAAGCTTGACCTACTTCATGAAACTACTCATCACATTTTGCCTGATGTGAAGCAGTTTATTTTTTTCATAAGCTCTGTAAGGACTATGGATGGGGTTTTGTCGACTTTTAAACTCTAAATAGGATTGTCTTGGGCAAATTCCCAGCCTTTTGATGAAGGGGGTTATGTCATCGTCAGACGGATTTCAAAAGAACCGCCCGTCTGATGTTGCAGATTTGTGATGCACAATTTCCCAGGATGTTTGTAGTTATTTACTCTTCCCAGAATGAAGGTTAAATGGCTTGATTGTGATCTCTATTCGAGTTATTGTGAAGTCAGGTGGAATGTAATCTCTGGATGTAATGCTGAGCACCAAAACAATGTTGATTAACCCTGTTTGGGTCCAACTGTCGTGCCAGATAATCTAATCAGACAAACTGAAAGCTGAAACTGGCAAAGTAAATATTACAAAACAAGTGCATTATTCGCATGAAATCATCTTCAAATCAGAAAAAATAAGTGGAATGATGGACCTTTGCTCTGTTGGATAACAAGGGTGTTGTAGTGGATTAAAATCTGGACTAGTAATGGAAGATTGTAGTTTTAATCCCCTTAAGGGACAATCCATGGATTATTCTTGTCTTTAAATAGACACAATATTTTATTTATTATTTATGCTCTGGTCATTCTTCTATATCAAATGTCCAGCTTTGTCTGCTGTAAATGTATTATTCAATTTTAAATTCATTCATACATGGATAGATACTGAATGTATGTCTTTTTAGTTTGTATGATTAGTATCTGGTCCTAAAAATATTTACCTAAATGTCAGTTTTCATCTTAACATTATCTTTTGCCTTAATCTGCAGTGTTTGCCATCCGAGAGGCTGCCACCTGCAACCTCATGAAGCTGGTGGAGAAGTTTGGAGCAGAATGGGCCCAGAACACCATTGTGCCCAAAGTCCTTGGCATGGCCAATGATTCTAACTACCTGCACAGGATGACTACTCTCTTCTGCATCAATGTAAGTCTGGATGCCCTGACTGGTGCCTGTTTCCCAGTTCTCCCAGTTGAAAGTCATTTCATTAATATCTAGTGTGGAAAAATGAGAACAAATTAAAATTATTATTATTTCTTTTTTTTCTTCTCCAGGCTCTGTCTGAAGTATGTGGACAGGAAATCACCACCAAGCACATGTTGCCTGTAGTCCTCAAGATGTCTACTGATCAGGTGGCTAACGTGCGCTTCAATGTGGCCAGGTGCTTACAGAAGATCGGACCAGTTTTGGACAGCAGGTATCTTTAAATAATAGCTGCCTCTACCCTTTTTGTATCTTTATGTCATAAGCAAACAAACCAGCAATACAAACAATGATGTTTTCAACAGTGCTTTGCAGGCCGAGGTTAAACCAGTCCTGGAGAAACTAGCTACAGACCAAGATATGGATGTGAAGTACTTTGCTCTAGAGGCTATAAGTGGTAGATTTCCTTTTATCTCTTTAACCTTTGAAACATGAATCCTCTCAAAAACATTGTTTCATTCTCCCCCATACTGTGTTTTTTTTGCTCTTTCAATAGTTCTGGCCTTGGATTGACCGACTTCCTCACCACATCCAGCGAAAAACTGACAACACAAGACCTGTTGCATTATATTTATTGTTCATTTTGAATGATTAAGTATCGTCGTTGTGTTCTTGTTTACTCTCAAAGATATTGAATGATCAAAGGATGGACTTTGACTATCAAGTTTTACCTCAACCATTGTTAGCGCAGCTAAGCTCTGCATGCTTGTACAATTCACGCATAGCTCTTCGCGAAAGTCACCCATGAGCCATTCCAGTGCAATCGTATCGGAATCGGTACATGCCTGCTTCAGCATGCCGTTAGCTTTTCTTAGACTGTAGCTCATCCTGCCAGTAGCAGATGGTGCGAAATGCCTGTTTATTTGCTTTAGTAGATTTGCTAGCGCACAGCACATTGTTTACATGTGTTCCCTCTCTAGAGGGGGAAAAAAAAATCTCATGTGCTCACACGGTTTAACCGCAGAGTCCTCCGTGTGCACGGGGCAGATTGTGTTCTGAGCACATGGTTAGATTGCAGTCTCTCTAGAAATTGGCTGTACGCACCGTAGTCACACCTTTTATCATGAGCTTTTTTCCATCTAGGGACCATATAATTGAATCAGTTGTGCCGCAACACGGAAGCACGTCTGAGGCATCAACTCACGCCGTTTTGCCTGCATTTATGCGCTCATGAATAGCCCCCGTTCATAAACGTAGATTTTCTCGAACTTTTGTGCCAATTAAATATCTAGTTATAATACGATTTTGTACGTTTTTCGATTATACGTTTTTCTCGTTTAGGTGTAAGGCATGTTAAAAATGTGGTCGTGTCATGAAATCATTCGGCTGGTGCGGAGGAGTATCGTTTCGTGGCACGTAATTCAGCAATATTCTTTGTTACAAACAACTTGCGTTTACTGAATCGTGAGGAAACCCTTTGTTCATGTTCAATATCATGAGAATTCTAATGTTTTGTTTTTGTTTTAACTCCTTTGGGACATCGGTGTACTTTTGGGACTAAATAAAGTCAGTTGAACTACGTATTTTGCAGTTGTCCTCCTTTGGCGTACTCTTGCAGACTAATCGTTGCATAATTCTAATTGAAACGGGCTGTGCGTCACACCTGTTAGTATCGTCTCTTAAGAGTTTGTCATCCTATATGAATTTTAAAGATTAATGGGGAATCAGGTTTTTGGTCTCCCGATGAACTGTTTTCTACAGTTACCTGGCTAGCGATCTTATCGACAGCGTTGGATTGCATGTTTTCGTCACTGAATTTGGAAGGAACCGGTGGCGCTGTACTCTGGCATTTCTCCCGAGTATCAAATGTCTTATTTAAGCAGAATTATTTCAAAAGGCTGTAAAAACCCTTAGGCTGGATGTGTGACTAGATCCACTTGGAACAAATCCGAACAGCTCACGTAGTAAAGTTATTAGTGAGGGAAGCAAAATCCTGTATCATTTGAATTTGGACCTTTACAATTCTTGAGGCATGTAGTCATCGGTTATGCTCACTTTAGCGTAATGGTTTGCATGGGTATTTAACGCGGCCTCATTACCTGAACCTAAATGTGGAGACAATGGGGCATTAGTGTCTAAACCTTAAATTAATGCCACCAGCAATTACTCTTAGAAATGGCGACATGGTACATTATAGCATGTAGAGCGGAATAAAAAGTGATGTGGACGTCTGTCTTGAAGAATGTGGGGATGTTCGAGTGTAACACGACTTTTTAAGCTGCGCTATCATCAGTGTTAAGTCTGTGTACTTCCTGTGTAGCTTAGATGGGTCATTGTTGCCAATTGTTTTCAGATGTTCCTGTTTGTGTTTAAGCAGGATTATGCAATGGCAGCTGTGCTGAAGATGGCTAATAATCACTTTGTTTAAACATCATGCTGAAATTCAAAGACTGATGGCACTGAAATGCGGTTACTCCCAAAATCCTGTTTAGTTTCCAGTGTTACATCATTCAAACGGTTGTTTAATGGCATCCTTAAACTACCATTTCTCCACTCTTACACAAGGTGTTCCCCGATGTTCAGTACTTGGCACATTTTTCTTTTCTTTACGCTCCTTTCTCTGAGCCGATATCAGCTTTCAACATGGTCTCAACTTTCACTACTACGCTGGTGACATTCAGATTTCAGCACTAGCTGAATCACCACTTCTAGCAGCTTCTCTGCTGCATCAAGTACTGGATGAGCTCCGACTTCCTGAAAGTTGGCTATTGTGTGATGATTAGTCAAAGACGAGGCCTGATTCACGAGTCAACTTTCAAGTTTAGTTCTCTAAAAATTGTATGTAATCCAAATGTCATTGTTGACTCATTCCTCTTTTTTTAATATGGTACTTGGTCTGAAACTCACCGTGACAAGCCAGATTGAACATACCCGAACAAACTAAAATTACAAACGTCCTGCATTAATAACAACATTAAGGAAATATTGTGTATCTCTGCTTGCACTTTTGACCATGACTTCGATTAAACCGTTAAATTTGACTTCAATCAAACCACAAACAATGCAACTAACTCACAAAGACCAACATTTATCGACATGGAGACAGCTGCCTTGCTTACAACCACAACTTTCTCTCTGGGAGACCTGTTTTTGTTCCTCTGGCTCTCATACAAATACTTATATATTTAATTATATCTGAATATGTATCACTGTAGCAGTTCTTATTTTCAATGTTTCAACATTTTAGTGCTGAAGAACTATTTGAAGCAGATACTAGATACTAGAGGAAAAAAAACAGCTGCAGGCTCATGTAATTCAACAATTAAAAGACACTATGCCTGAGGCTTATACGGGTCAGCCATCACTGACCTCATTGGATCCAGTTTAGCAGACCATTTTAATCTGTGCCAATCATGATGCTTCCCTGAGGATAAGATGTCTGATAACCACCTAATTATGCTGTAATAATACGATTCTACAGCAATGGGACTATTATTGCATTAACCACACTTGTTTCAGCCAAAGCTCCTCAAGATTATCAGTAACACCATTCCACTGTCAACCTGGCTGCCATTGTAAGACATTATTAACGTGACTTGTGTTTCGGGCTTTACGCAAGTAGAGCAGTAACCAAGTATAGATTTTTACCATAACAATTATATACTTTCTCATTGTTCCGCATAATAATAACGCAATGGATAGAATTTAATAAACTGCAGAGGACAATGCGTGAAATGGACATTTTTGCTGGAAAAGCCTTTTGCCCACAAAATGATCTGATTGGAGTTGGGTAAGAGAAGTATTTAGCGGTTGTTGATTTTGAGAACAGTGGAAAAAAAACAACAGTTTCGTGTTGGGAGCATTCTTGTGTGGTGAGCTGTCTGGAATAGGGCTCTTGCCTCATATGTGATGAGAATGAGTGAATGAGAGCGAGAAAGAAAGAGTGAGAACGTACATGGAAGTGTGAATGAGAACAAGCGAGCTCGGGGTCATGTGAAAATCACAGCAGAGAAGAGGAAGCTCCCTTTGAGAGTGAACTCTAAACGCTCTACTGAACACCACTGAACAAATTAATTGAAACGGTCTAATAGGGAATCAAAGTTTCATAAGCAGAAATGCACATAATTAAACCAACAACCACCCCCCACACACACACACACCAAAACTGAATTCATTTAATTCACTGTAACCTGAAATACTTAATGATTTCAATTATTTTTTTTTGAGGATTTGAAAGAAGCATTTTTTGCATGACACTTTTTTATTTTTAAAGTTGAACTTTAAAAGAAAGATCGATAATGTTAGTAAGAAGGGAGAATCGTGTCAAATCCTTCCCACGCAGCCTCATTTCTAGCCACATTTATTTCGTTTACATTTTCAAGTACTCACATGAATTAAAATAAATACGCGCACGAATGAATGATTTATAATATCACAATCAATTATTAAAAAAATAA